>NW_012267264.1:4907915-4929133 GCF_000151885.1 Dipodomys ordii | reverse complement strand
GCTTTTTTCTTTTTGCTTATGTGGTGCTGAGGAATCGAACCCAGGGCCTCAGGCATGCAAGGCAAGCGCTCTACCACTGAGCCACCTTCCCAGCCCCATGGTTTTGTTCTTTATCCTAGATTTTTGGTAATAAAATCACTAAGGGTGTAATGTGGAGACTAGAAGGCAAGGATAGATTAAGGGAAAGGGAAATATGAAGAACAGAATTACTTGAAAAAAAGTATATAAAATGAAGTGCCATGATAAAATTCATATTAGACAAAACATGAGAGGATAATGTTAAGATTGTCTTTTAAGTTTGTGCAATTTTGAGCTTAACAAATGCTTTACATTAAAAAACTGTTTACCAAAATAACAATTTAGTTGTGATGTCTTCTTTCTAACATGCACATTTCTTCTTTGTTTTCTTTTAAAATATTTAAGTGCTTATCATGCTGCTAAACTCGTCCTATTAAATTTTGGCTTCCTTTTGACTCTGAATACCATAAATCAGGCAAGATTTTGTGAATAGTGCAAAACTAATTTTAATACACTGGATTCTGATAAGACACCGAGGGTATTAATTATGTTTATATGCTGGCTGTTCAATCTGTGATTACATAGATTTTCCAAGTCAAGAATTACAAGCAAATGGTCTATATGATCTATGGATAATTAGAAAGGATATTTAGGAAGTAAAAGATATTTAGGAAGTAAAATAAAGATGTCATTACAACAAAAATCTACAGCAATACTAATTAGAAAATGATCTTTTCCTTCCTTTCGTTCAATACTATGGGTAATGTATAATTCTTAATTATATGTCTAATGGAATCAATAGATTAAATTACATTACTAGCTCATATTAACTGGAGGGTAAGAAATGGCTCAGAATTAGAAACAGCTAATAGTAAGAGGTGTTAGCTGAAACAAAAGGAAGTTCCCTCAAAATCCTCAGGAAAATGTACATTACAATATAAGACTAGATTGAACTACAATGAAAGATAGTTAAGGAAAAGTGGGTTTTATATTAGAAACACCATACAATTCACATGTTCCAAGTTTAGAGTTGACCTAACCCTTTAGCTACTCTATAAAAACCTTCCTCTGGAAATCATCAGAGAACTTTCAAGACAAAAAAAAAAAAAAAACAACAACAAACAAGTTGAGTGATGTCACTACCTGAATTTTTCTGTGATTTGAAGAATAAGCTGCTAACCCAGTCTGTTACCATAACCCTAGCATGAACCCTAAAGGAGTTAACAACAACAACACAAATAAGACATTGTTAGACCATATCTTGTCTTATGGACAAGGCAAAACAACAAATGGACAGTTTCTTCCTTACAGAGCAAACTAATTTTCTAATCCTGAAGTTCATTTTACAGTTTTCTGAACTACCTGTATTATATTATTTTTAATTCTGCTGTTTTAACTGAGAACAAATATTAAATTCAAACAGCTCCCCACATATAAAACACTCTGAGACCATAATGTATTCTTAGACTGAAGCAACACTCATTTAATCCTAAAATTTACAGCATATAGGTTTGGGTATCTTTAGTGTGGAGTAGGAACTGAGTGGACATCAAATGAGAGTGTACTGCTGTAAGAAAAAATGATTTCCTTGATTTTACCCCATTATTGTCAAGAATAGAAATGATTGTTTTCCTAATTATAAGCATAATTTGTGCTTCTGCAATTAAGGTGCTTAGCAAACTTTCAAGAAATATCACCATTTTAGTGTAAGTATTTGCTACACATTAGGCACTGTTCTGGGCACTAAGGATATCAGGGAGAAAAATTTTTTTCAACCTTGCAGTAAACTTGGCACTAGTGACTTACATCTATAATCCTAGCTACTCAGGAGTGAGCCATCTGGAGTGTTCACAGTTCAAAGCCATCCTGGACAGAATAGATAACAAGGCTTCATCTTGAGTTAATTAGCAAAAGGCCAGATAAGAGGCAAGCTTAAGTGGCAGAATGCCTGTCAAGCAAATAAGAATGTGTATAATGTCCTGAATTCAAACCTCAGGATCAACGAACAACAAAACAAGAAAAATTCTTGCATTTTCCTAGTGGCGTGAACATTTTCCAGGAACTTTTTGATGGTTTTTACTTACTTATAGTCATTTTTAAGGAAGTGGTAGAATTTTAAATGATGACTTGTCAAGTCTCAAGTCTCTTTCAGACAAACTTTTTTCAGGCTTATAGGTCTTTACTTGGTCTGCCAACTGGTTAGCTTTCCCTGCATGTCGAAAATAGCTCAGTATTTCTTCTAAGTGTAGTTGTGTGGTACAGAGCCTATACCCATATTTTCATGGTTTAAATATTTTTTTGCCATTTACATGAAGTGATAACACCATCCTCCAGCTCAAACTGAGTGAAATAAGTACTTATTATTAATTATTCCCTATTGTTTGTGGGTTACCTGAGCCAGACCAAGCTGTGCTTTTACGTTACAGGATGGTTATATACCTACTGTACCTATGTGCCATCTTTCATGTAGATATCCAGGACACTTACTTCACAGAGTGATGGCAGAGTATAAGAGGAGAACCCATTCCTGCACACATATTTTAAGACTTTGTTGGCTAACATCCCATGGGGATTTGCTTCAAAATCAACAGCAGTCTTCAAAAGTCCTTTGAAATATCCAATTTGATGAAAATTAGAAATGACCTTGTATGCAAACACTTCCTTTCAAATGTGAAAGTTTATCAGAAGCAAAGAAGTAATGAACTACTAGAGGCTATAAAGAATAACCTAAGGGTTTTGACACACTCTGTTTGCTAGCGTCAGTCTCACACATGCGTACATTTGCTAAAACTCAACAAAGTGCATAGTTTAAATGTATGAAGCAGACCATTTGTAGGTTGTCACTTAAAGCAACTCACAAGGTCAAGTCCAAAGTCATTACTTAAGAAAAGGTATAGGACAAGGATACAGGTTGACCCATTGTAACAATGAGACCTACAAGATACTATGTTGAAAATGAAATTTACAACTTCAGGGTGGGGTGGAGGTAGAATCCGGAGAGGTGAGGAGGGAAGGGATAGTAGGGGAAAAACAAAGGAGGGGCTAACAGTGCTCGATAGGAAATGTGCTCATTACCTTACGCATGTAACTGTAACCCCTCTACAGTATCTTCACAACAAAAAAAGAAAAATTAAAGAAAAGGTATAAGGACCAACACTTTGTCTACCACAAAGCTGAAGCCATCACCAGAAAAGCATCAATAGGCTAGAGAATGAAGAAGAAGAAGGCACCACAGTGTTCTTCATATTCCTTCCCTCACATTTGCTCTGTGTATTACCCACTCAAGATAGCTTTCAGAATTTAACAAAGCATTGAGTGTTGGTATATGGTGCACTAAGTAAATAGCAGGCATTGGTATTTTTGCATGACTCTCTTCACTGAATGGATCCCATTTTCAAGGCTCAAATACCCATCCTGTTTCCTGTCATATCCCAGGAAGGATTTTTATTTCCTAGGAAGCATGATTTTTGGCCCAGGACAAATGTTTATGTTTAGATGAGGCCACTTCATGTGACCATGGTAATAAAAAGATTCATCAACTGGAAGGTCTATCTGGCAAATGATGCGAGTTGCCCATTTTTTTTAAAAGCATACCTTTACTTCCACCTTCTGAGAGAGATGAATTTCCAAGCACTCAAAAATCCAGCTTCGTAACCTGTATGTCTTTATATTTTCTAGGTTCTTCATAGTGTCTGTTTCTTTTCTAAGGAAGTAGATAAGAATTACACAATAACCTAATTGTAGTGGGCACCATCTCTGTGAGGTTGTCTACACCTTCTCTATGAAATTAACATCTTTCTTTTGCAATTGTCATTGGCTTTTCTAAACAAATATTATAGCCATGACTGTATTACAAGTGATGTTTTTATGCCTGTATTCCAAAACTAGAATTCTAAGAAATATTTTCTTATTTTTGTAATTTTCTCAGTGCAGTACATGATCACTGGGTATGATTAATAGTATTCGTTGAATAGAATTGGGAATAGTTTAGAAATAAATTAGTAAAAAATCACTTTAAAAAGCGATACATACCATTAAATTCTGCCTGTGAATTATACCTCTATAAAATGGACTTTTAAGAAGTTTCTGAATCTTTTCTCCAACTTCCACTCCATGTGGGTCAGAAAATGTTTTTCTCATTTCCATTCCTCTTTAGTTAATCATGTTATACAAAAATATATTCCTGCTAAAGGAACTCAACAGATACTTCTCAGAAAAAGAAGTACATATGGCCAATAAATACATGAAGAAATACTAAGCATCACTGACCATGAAGGAAATACAAATAAAAACAACACTAGAGTGAGATCATCTCACTCTAGCCAGAATGGTCACCATCAGGAAGACAAATAAAAAATGCTTGTAAGAATACAGGGAAAGAGGGACCTTAGTACATTTTCAGTAGGATAGTAAACTATGGAAATCAGTGCTACTATATGGTGCAGGGACACTACCTCTGGTCATTCAGCTGAAGGTTCCATGACAGGATACAAAAAAAGCACCTGCTGCTGATTGCAGCACAGTTCATAGTAGCCAACTTATGCAAACAATACAGATGCCTACAATGGACAAATGTACAACAAATGAAATGAAAATAATAGGATTTTATGCAACCATAAGGAAGAATGAACTTATGCCATTTACGTGAATAGATCTGGAAAATGACATACTGAGTGAAGTAAGTGAGAACACGAAAGGCACATGTTATCTCTTGTATTTTTCTCTTAGGCCTCAAATAGAACCTCCCATGAAACATACATGGACCTACACATGACTAAGTTCAAAAGAGTACAATAGCAGAATAAAACCCTGGGGTGTAAACTTTTTGAACAATTAACAGTTTAACAAAATGAATATCAGAAAGCAGAGACAAGTTTGAAATGGGAGCATACTGAGAGAGGGGTGAATGAGTGAAAAGGAGAAAGGAGGACAAATACAAAAAGAATATTCAATGAGAAGATTCGATAAAGGAATTGGGAAATGTGAAATGAATCTGAAGGGACAGGGAAGGAGAGATGGGGAAAGTAATAAAAGGGGTGACTGATCAAGAAGTAATGGACACATAAATACATGTGATATATTGAGACACCCTTGTACAACAATTCATGTTTAGAAAATAAATTAATTAACTTGTTAAATCTTTTTTTTTAATTTTATTTTATTTTATTTGTGAACATACTGTACAGAGGGGTTACAATTGCATGGGCAGGATAATGCGTACATTTCTTACCAAGCATTGCAGCCTCCTCCTTTGTTTACCCTTCCCATCCCTTCCCAGCTACCCCCCTCCCCCCCCGCACCGACATTGTAAAGCTCGTTTTGGACATGACAACTTGTACTTCTCATTGTTGCATCAGATCCACCTGTATCCTTAAACAACTGGTTTTTCCCCATCTCCTCCACAAGTTATACTGACATCAAATATAGTGAAAGCAGGGGTTATACTGTGGGGGAGGGACATACAAAGCAACAAAGAGATAATCTTATAAATGCGTTAGAAACACATGCATGAAAGAAAAAACATTAAAATACATATCTAAGGGTTCATTTTCCTGACATCACATTATCTGACCTTTTCCGCTTGACTCATACATATACTAGATATTGCAAATAAGGGAGACCATGGGACCTATGTTTCTTTGGGCCTGGCTTACTTCACTTAATATAATTTTTTCCAAGTTTTTCCATTTCCTAACAAATGGGGCAATGTCATTCTTTCTGATGGAGGCATAGAATTCCATTGTGTATATATACCACATTTTCTTGATCCATTCATCTACTGAGGGGCATCTGGGTTGGTTCCATATCTTAGCTATGGTAAATAATGCTGCAATAAACATAGTTGTGGTGGTAGCTTTAGTGTGGTCTTGTTTGTAAGCATTTGGGTAAATGCCCAAAAGTGGGATTGCTGGGTCATAGGGGAGTTCTATGTGAAGTCTTTTGAGGAACCTCCATACTGCTTTCCAAAGTGGTTGGACAAGTTTACATTCCCACCAACAATGAAGTAAGGTTCCTTTCTGTCCACATCCCCTCCAGCATCTGTTGTTATTAGAGTTCTTGATTTTTGCCGTTCTTTCTGGGGTGAGGTGATATCTCAATGTTGTTTTGATTTGCATTTCTTTTATGGCTAGGGATATTGAACATTTCTTCATGTGTCTATTGGCCATCCTTCTTTCTTCTTCAGAGAAGTTTCTCTTTAAGTCTTTCGCCCACTTATTTATTGGGCAGTTGTTTCTTTGGGGATTTGTTGTTGGGGGGTTTAATTTTTTGAGTTCCAAGTATATTTTAGATATGAGACCCTTGTCCGTTGTATGGCTAGTAAAGATCTTCTCCCAATCTGTGGGCTTTCTATTGATCTTGCTAGCTATGTCATTTGCCTTGCAGAAGCTCTACAACTTTATGCAATCCCATTTGTCCAACCTTTCTTTGATTTGTTGTGTTTCCGGGTCTCTATTCAAAAAATTCTAGGGTTTCTCCTATTCCATCCTGTAATGTTTTCAGAGTGTCTGCTTTGACTTCAAGGTCTTTGATCCATTTGGAGTTGATTCTGGTGCAGGGTGATAAACTTGTTAAATCTTTAAAAATATTTCCAAAAGGCAAGAATAGAACCCATCAAGCATTCACTTTTTATCTTGAAGATAGGAATGTTTATTGAAAAAATGGATAAGAAAGCAATACTGCCAAGCATCTAAAAGATAAATTTTGGCTATTACTACAAAATTATCATTGAACAGATACCATACAACAAAATACCATATCATTGAACAGGATACCATAAAGAATGATCTTTTCAACAAACAGTGCTGTAACAACTGGACACCTATAAAAATGAACAGCTATGATCTTGTGTCACAGTTAAAACAAACTAAAATGGATGAGAGAATTAAGGCACAAGTTAAATCTGTGAAATTCCCAGAAAAATATGAGAGAATGTCTTTTTGATTTTAGATTATGTTAAGATTTCTTAGAAAAGTTGTTAAAAGGATGAAATATGAAAGATGAACACATTGGGCATTATCAAACTTGAACTATTTTTGTCTTTAAAAGGTTCTTTATATCTTGTATATAATATTATCCAATAAGTAGAAGGGAAAGGGAATCACAGAAACAGCAGGATAAAGGATGAGCCAAAGCAGCATGGATACTCACTTGACACTATTTTGGATATGAACATTACCACTTGCGGGGGAGAGGTATAGAGAGGGGTGAGTGGGAGACAATGAGGGATAGGGTAACAATGATTAAAAACAAATATACTCATTACCTTACTTATGTAACTGTAACCCCCTGGCTCAACACCTTTTCAATTAAAAAAAGTCTTGGCTTTGGTCATGGTTCTGTAAGTGTGAGCCCCTGAGTTCTAATCCAAATAAAAGAAATGAATAGTCTTCCACCCCCAATAGTATTTTAAAAATTATTCTTTTGTCATTGTTGTTTATATAAAGAGGTTGTTTATTCTTTATTTTTAATTTGGGAAAGAATTTTAGGGTATGAAATTTAAAAACTAAGGTAGCATATATAATTCCATTAAAGCAATTGGAAGTACTCACAGAAAATGAATTAAACATTTTTAGAATGTAGAAAAAGTACTCCCAAGGTCATGGTAATGTATTAGTGCCCACAAAAGCTCTTGAAATTCTGACTTAATTTCATGTATCCCTAAGGAAAACCTTGCTAGTTTCTACTTGTTTTCCCTCACAACTGGCCAGTTTGAATCTGCACATTGATTGCACCTTTGTTTTTCTCTCTTTTCTACTTAAGATGTTTACACAGAGCAGAACAGGGATTAAGGGTCCATTTACAAAATAAACTCATTTTTTTCATATAGTTCAGTTAGAAGCATGCTTTAAGAAGAACAGTCTATTAGTTTTAGCTAATTTACCTTTTCAACCTTAATATTTCTAAGGATAAATATTAAAGAAATACCATAAATAATGTCAACATGAGGGTCTTTGGCATTGTAATAGGATCTGCATATTTAGAGTTTAGAAACATTCCCATATACATATACATATATATGGGAAATTTATATATATATAATATATTTGGGAATGTTTCTAAACATTCTAACGTTTCTAATATATATGTGTATATACATGTATATGTGTATATATGTATATAAGTATATGTGTGTATATTCTAATATATGTGTGTATATATGTTTATATATGCTATATATATGTATATATATGCTATATATATGTATATATATATACACATATATATACATATATACTATATATACATATATATGTATATATATAGTAAGGTAACTTATCAGAGAAGCCACATTTTGAAAGATGGAATCTTGGAGTTTTATTACATAATTAGCAGTCTGCAGGTAGCCAGTTGTTACAAAGGCCCCCAGCCCCCAAATACACATAACATGGTTAGGAAACTGGCCAGAGAGGAAAGAAAGAAAAAAACAATACCAACAAAGCAATTCAGCTCTGATGGAGAACTGAATTGGGGCACCATGATGACTGGAGATGAGACAGGAGACAGAACGCAGGACAGTATCACAGCGACACGTGGAATGCTGGTAATGGTGCCTGTGGTGGTCCTGGCCTAAATAGGGTCAGCACAGGGAGCTGGTCCACAGGAAATTCCCAGTCTCAGGCACTAGATTGACAGGTTCAGTAACCTGCCCTGCCACCAGGGATCCAGACACGCCCATCACCTGGGAAGCAGGGGCATTTCCTTCCCTCAGCATGAAGACAAGATGCCAGGCCCTACCATTTGCCATGTAGCCAATATGGCACCGGCCACACCTGACCTCCCTATCTCATAGGCAGTATTTTTGTGATTTGATTTTACAATATAGTATTTTCATGGATGGCACTGCTTTTTCTGAGGAAATACTATACTTGAATTGTCTGGTGTAGGTGAAGCTGTAATAGAGATTCCATTTTTTTTTTTTGTATTTCCACCCTTTTATGTGCATGTATAATCAAGGTCCAGCCTTGTTAAGTACCTTGAATGGGGGTGGTTTTGTTTACATTAGAGGAGAACTTCCTTTCCCTCCACACCCATAGAGTTACCTGACAATGATAGTAGCACATACTTACATAAACCTGGGGCAATTGTCAACACTACTGACAATCACTAGGGCTGAGGATAAGCATGTATACAACCTGGCTTTGTGAAGATCATATATACTGCAATGTATCAGTGAACTTTTTCTGACTTCACTCCAACTGGAGAAAGCAGACATGAACATTTGACTATTTTTGTAACTGAGCCTCAGATATACTGAGATAAAACATCAATCTTGCAGTTTTTGTACCACCTCAGTTATTACTGAATGCCATTATCTTAGTATTTATCAGACTTTAAATTAGTCCTATTTTTTCCTCTCATCTTCATGACTGAATGCATTGTAAATACATTCTCTAGAAGAATATGAGCTGAAATAACATGTTAACTGCTAAATATAATTTAATCATTCAAATCACAAAATTTTGTATATTCTTTTTGATGAAATTACATTTTCTGATGTAATTTTCTGATCACATTATCACAGCAACGTTCTCCATGTATAATTTGCTTGATTGTCACTGACAAGGGTAAGACAAACTAGATGATTAAACCAAGTATTGGAAGTTATTGCAATTAAATGGTAACAAAATTAACTGTGTTTGTTTGGAAGCAGAGATGGGCGGATACATTTCTTTTTTGATCTTAAATTAAATCTTTAACACAAAAAAGAAAATATTTTGTGTACGTGTATATATATGGTACATGATTGGAGAGATGATAAACAGATGATAGATGGATAGATAGATAGATAGATAGATAGATAGATAGATAGATAGATAGATAGATAGATAGATAGATAGATAGATGAACTGTGAAGTTCAGAAATAATGTTTAAAAATACAGGTTGATATTCTGACATTCCTAATTCTCCTTTCACATTTTCTTTTATTAGCTTGAACATTTGATTTGATCAAATAGCTAACAGAAATAACTGAAGAGAGGAAAGATTTATTGGTACATGGCTTTCGAAGGTCCAGTCCATGCTTGCTTGGACTTGTACACTTGGGCAGCACATCACAGAGGCAGCAATGTGTGCTCCTTGTTTTTCTCCTGGAAGCAAACTAGGAAGCAAAGGAAGACAAAAGGTACCAAGGACAAGATACCCTGAAGGACTCATCCTCAGTGACTTCCTCCAGAGAGGCTTGCATCACCTTAAGGTTCTAAAACCTTCTAAAAGAGTGGTACGGCTTGAGAACCAACCCTCAACACTGTCATCTTTTTTTTCCCCCTGGATGTGGGGCTTGAACTCTGGGCCTGGGCGCTGTCCCTCAGGTCTTCAGCTCAAGGCAAGTGCTCTACCACTTGAGCTACAGCTCCACTTCTGGTTTTCTGGTGGTTTATTGGAGATAGGAGTCTCATGGTCTTTCCTGCCCGGTCTGGCTTTGAACCCAGATCCTCAGATCTCAGCCTCCTGAGTAGCTAGGATTACAGGCGTGAACCACCGGCACCCAGCAACACTGTCATCTTTTTAGGGGCGTAATCTCAAGAGTTTGTAATCCATTTAAAACCACATAGAAGCTTTTGACAAGACTGTAGACCACTATTTTTTTCTGTTGCCAAATGCTCATTTTTTTTCTCCATTTACCATTATTGAGTATAATGGGCAATGACTATATATCTTGCACATTTAGAGGATGAAATTCAGTTAAGCTTTTAAGACTATTAGCTTATTCATCTATTATCCTTTTTCTTTTCTACAAGAAATAGAAACTAGGAGTGAGATTAAAGTGAAACTAGCAATATATTCATAAATGTTTTATATTTCTAACCTATGTTGAAATCAGCAGTAATTCTGAAAAATAACATTTAGTTTAGGATGCATCAGCAAAATGTTTCATAATCAGAATTTAACTTAATCTCAATGTCAAGAATCCACAAGCAGAAAGATTTCTTAGTAAACAAACAATAGTTGAAAAGCAGGAAAGAAAGTTTCCCCTGCATTCTAAAAAAAAAAAAAAAGGGGTACTTGAAACTTACAGCTACACAGAACTTGCTTTTGCTAAAAATGCTTATTGCTCACATGGACCACAGGCAGGACACAGATGAGGCATTTCTGTGTTCACTTTGTATATATCTTTTAGGTTGGGCAAGATTCTTGCTTAACTCTACAGTAGACATGGAAATTATTCAAGGAATGTCTGTAAAAGCCAGTGACACCAAACCTACCTCTATCCTTTCAAGACTAAAAGCACAAAAGAGTAACAAGTCATTTTACTGTCAATACAGTAAAGGCCAAACACAATATCCAGGCATTTATCAGCTCCTGATAGGGATACATTTATTTTTCCAATCTAATTTCTTCTTGTTTGTGAAGAAAACTTTGCCTATTTATAACAATTCACTTACAAAGGATTGTTACCTGTTGATGAAGATCAGGAAGCTGGGTATGGTGGTAAGCATGAGTAATCACAGCTATGTTAGGGGCAAAGGCAGGAAGCAAAGGCAGGAAGATCAAGCCTTGAAGCAGACAAGACAAATTGAGAGACTAACAATTCTAAACCAAAATAAAAACCAAAGGGTGTGGACATAGTTCAAGTAGAAGAGCAAGTGCTTGAGGCCCCGGGTTGAATCTCCACCACCAGGGCTTCTCCTAGAGAAAACAAAAACAAAAGCAAAAACTAATCATGACAATTCACCAGAAGTTGTACATTAGTGCTCAGAGCAGAAATTTAGAACAGTAGGAATTAGCTCTTTGGAAATGTCTGAAGAACAATCAACCTTATAGAGAATGAAATATGTAAACCAACATTTAATATTTTACTATGAGAGTAATCATGCAAAATGAAACTGTTTGCACTTACACAGTGCATTGGACACATTTTGGAAAAAGAATTTGTCGATAATCAAGAGTTTGCAATCAGCAGGGAGCCAGAATAAAGGGAATAGTGTATAATGAATATTAAAAACAGAAAATTCTCCCCACCCCAAATTATTCAATGTGAAGACACAAGAGAAAGAAAACATGAAATGTTAACTCACTAAAATGACTGCAAAGACAATCAGATCTGACCTTTTTATGTAGCCACATAGATAAAATACATTTGATCTCTGAATAATACTAGATTTAAGTAAGAAAACTTAACACCATTTATTATACGTTGGTCATTCTTATCTCTCTTGCTAATTGGGGTGGCTGTCTGTATTAGCTAATTAGCCTCATCCAAAAGAAAAAATAAACTCTTTCAGTTCTGTAACAGGAGGTAACATGGAATGAAACTCAGAAATTGGAAGGTAAGAACTCTTACATTCCTTAATGATTGCATTTCAAAGAGCTAATGCCCAGAGTGTGAGAAAGTCATTCCTGGGCCATCAAATTGACAAGAGGATTATTTAACTCTTAAACGAATTTACCTACATTTCAAAAAGATTGAGAATCAACAAGCTTTCTAAATGGAGTGTATTAAGAAAAAGGAGAATGTGGAGGCTTCTTCTATTTTCAATCAGGAGAATGAATATCTCTTATTTGTAAAAAAAATCATTTATTTATTGCAATGAAATGTATGATTAAACAAATATTTTCCTAAGTTTTTAATTATTGTTACTGTTGATAGTGAGTCTTGAACTCTGGGCCTGGGCACTGTCCCTGACCTCTTTAGCTCAAGGTGAGCACTCTATCGCTTGAGCCACAGCGCCACTTCCAGTTTTCTGGAGGTATATTGGAGAGTTTCACAAATGTTCCTGCCTGGCCTGGTTTTAAGCCGTGAAACTTAGATCTCAGCCTCCTGAGTCGCTAGGATTACAGGCGTGAGCCACCGGTACCCCACTTTTCTAGTTTTTTATATGTAGAAAATTTTATTTTTTATTTTTTCTTGAATTTTCACTTTTTTTGTGAACTTCAAAAGTTTTTACAGGGGTTACAATTTAAAGTGTCATTCTGAGTATACAGTACTCCTTGATCAGAGTTGTCCCATTAGTCTCCTGCATCAGTCTGATATTTTTAATTTGTAATTTCCCTTACAATTGAAGTATTGTCATGCTTAATTTGCATCAGACTTGCCGTGGCTGAATTCCCCTCTTGAAGCTTACATTCCCACTTCCTGTTTTGCTTCCAGCTGCTCTAGGAAACAAACTCACTTCTCCATTCATTAACAGTCTTTTCTTTAAATACATTGTTATTTCATTCAACCAGGTTACAATTAGTCAGGGGACCCATTCAATCTCATTAAGACAAATTTGTTAATTGCTTCTTTGGGCATTGATTTCCAAGTTATTTTCTTAAGGCAAGCAACTGAATTTCCCCCGTTTTTAAAGCTTCTAGGATGGGATAGGAGGAATGAAGGAAAGGAAGGTGGAAAGGAAGGAGAGAGGAGGAAAGGAAAGGAGAGAGTGAGAGGACAGAGGGAGGGAGAGAAGGAAGGATTGAAGAAAGAAAGGAAGGAGGAAGGAAGGAGAAAAGGAAGGACGGAAGGAAGGAAGAAAGAAAGGAAAGAGAAAAAGAAAGGAAGGGAGGAAGGAAGGGAAGAAGAAAGAAGGAAGGAAAGAAAGAAAGAGACAGAGGGAGGGAGGGAGGAGGGAGGGAGAGAGGGAGGAAGGGAAGGAAGGAAGGAAGGAAAGAACTAAGGAAGGAAGGAAGGAAGAAAGAAAAAAGGAAAGGAAGGAAGGAAGGAATCTAACAATAGTTTACCAGAAGTAATGTAACCCTAGAGCAGCCATTTCTCAACTACTGCCAATTGATTGAGAAACCTCATTAACTGAGAGCCAGGCACAGTAGCTTTCATTCCACCTCAACTCATTTCTGTGTAAAGCCGCATATTGGCAATTACAGAAATGGCTTCCATTTCCAATTGTTTTAAAAGAAAGTAGCAAAATTAAGCAATCAATGGCATTACCAAGACAATGAGTATATCTAAAATGGTAACTTACCAATGGGTGGGTGAATATTTAACCTCTTGAGAATTATCAGAACCTATGTAATCACTTTGCTGTGAGAATTTAGAAGAGAAAGAATCTGTGGCTGAACTGGGAATAGTGATCTATTCTGCTTCACTTTCCCCAAACATCTAAGCACTTCATTAACATGCTCATAGCTGTGAGTTCTGTAACTGCCTCTGGCACCAAGAGACCAGCTCAAATTAACATGCACTTAGGAAGCCTTTGCCTCTATTTCTGAAGGGCTTGTTTTGTCCAAAATTACCTTTGGAGGCAGCTCTGCTAATCTATGTCCACTGCTTTAAATTAGAAAAGATCAGCAAGCAATCTTCATTCCTCAGAGTACAACACACACACACACACACACACACACACACACACACACACACACACACACACACCCCTCAAAAACAACTTGCTCGGCTGTTGTTTGTACCTCAACTCCAAATAAAATCTTTGCTGTGTATAATAAAAACAAAGACAAATTTATTAAATCGCCCTATATTAGTAAGCAGCTATAATGTTTCTGCAAGACATGTTAGTAGCATCATTTCTGCAAGACCTCTAGCAACTGTGTTTATGGAAATAAGAGCCAAGTCATTCCCTTCTCTGTCAAGATTTTGTACCCGATACTAAATAACTATTTATTTTGTAAAAAACAAAACCACCCACAACTCCTCAGTATTGCTTTTGCATTACTATTGGATTTCCCTCATTGGGCATACTTTTCCCTGAGATTCAGATATGGCAACGATGTTTCACAGGCAGCCATTTTCTAGACACAAGGCACAGAGGCAAGGTGGGAATCATCCTTCTTCCGTGATTATCCTAAGACAGGAAATGGGAAAACAGTAAGCTCATAAGTATAAAAGATTTGAAAACAAATCTGTCAGTAATCAATTCTGTGAACTTGTTTGAATTATTAATCTACTTGGGCCCTAACCTTCATATACAGGTATTTTACTATGTAGTCCACATAATACTGTGATATGAATTATAATAGAGTGTATAGCAAACACAAGAAGCGGCCAACACATAGCAGATGTTCAATAAAGGGAAGCTATTATTATTTTCTTATCAAAGATTCTACAGCATCCTATTTTAGTGAACACTGAAAAATGGCAATTATAACATGCTTGGCACTATTTTCCTGGACTCTGATGGTATAATTTTTGTACCTGATACTAGCACAACATGTTTTCATAATGAGCTCTAATTTGTTCCTAACACCTTATCCTTCCCTGCAAAAGCATCCAAATGATGTGTTAGACCTCAAAAATCATCCCACCAAAATGTGTCTCTATAATTCTATTGTAAAAATTTCTTACATATTTGCCTTCAGTAGCATGGCTTTCTTTTTACTCAAAACCTAATACCAGACAACAAGATTTTGTCCATGTTGTATATTTGGACAACAACCATTAAATTATGATATATTAAAATAGTTTCTTAAAGGGTAAAAGCGAAAGGAAGTTATGTCTAATCAAGAATATTAGAAAGAAATCCTGTGCCAGAGACCCATGCCTAGTATCCTGACTACTCAGTAATCTAAGACTCCTGCATGACCTCAGGTCAAAGCCAGCCCAGGCAAAAAGTTCTTAGAGTCTCTATATCCAATTAACCAGCAAAAAGATGGACAGAAGGCATGGCTCAAATCATCTATGAGCAAGCAGGAGCAAGAGGCGTTGAGTTCAAACCCTGGTACCAGCACATGCACACATGTGCACACATGCGCTCTCTCTCTCTCTCTCTGCACGCATGCGCGCACGCGTGCGTGTGCGCGCACACACACACACACACACACACACACAGATTAGAAAAAGCACAAATTTTAACCCAGTAGTGCTCATCTTTAGTGCTCATCTTCCCCAATCTCTTATTCCCTTCTTCCCTCCCACATTCTTTTTTTTTTTGTCCATCCTGGGGCTTGAACTCTGGGCTTGGGTGCTATCCCTGTGCTCTTCAGCTCAAGGCGAGCACTCGCTGAGCCACAGCACTACTTCTGGTTTTGTAGTGGTTTATTGGAGATAAGAGTCTCATGGACTTTACTGCCTGGGCTGGCTTTGAACCATGATCCTCAGATCTCAGCCTCTTGAGTAGCTAGGATTACAGGTGTGAACCACCAGTGCCCGGCTTCCTCTCACATTCTTAAGACTATGAAATTAGTGGTCAGAAATAATAGATTCCCAATGTCCGTCATTTTATTTTCATTATCTGGTTGTACATAAAGCTTCAAGGAGAAAAGACAAAAACTGACAAATCCTCAAAACTTTGATCTTATTCTCATGACCATTTTCTAGTTTTTCCCGCTTGTAATGAAACTTCCTTTTTCTACTACACAATAATCATTTTCTGTGACAATGTTCTTCTTCCACACAGTGTAATGAACTGACTCCCCTTCTGGCCCATGGATGGATATCTTTGGCCTGGCCAATCAGAATAACTTGATCTACCGTAATTGGTTCACAGGTGGTAATGTAACCATTGTCCAAGATATCTACCATTTCAAGATTCAGAGTTGTTGGAAACCAAAGTACCTTTGTCTGTCTTTCTTTATCAGAACTGATTTAGATTTGGAGTTTCTTGGGGGCATGATGAATTAAGCCTTTACAGAGAGAAAAGCAGAGAGAAAAGAGCTAATTAAAGGAGACTGAGTCCTGAACACATTATTGAATGAAGTTACCTCTGTGCTTGGAAGTTTCCATTACTGAAATCTCCAACACTCTGTCCTCTTTTTATTTGTTTATTTATTTTTGGAGAATTTGAGGTGGATTTATAAAAAGGGAAAAGACATGAAGACACAAAAGAGTGAAGTCATCAATAAAAGACAAAAACAAAACAAAACACAAATTCAGAACTGAAACCCTAAGAAGTTCAAGAGAAGAAATGGGTATAAAATATTTTGCTATAAGTTTAGGCAGTATCCTAAATTTAACATAATCAGAAACCAAATTATTGTTCACATTTTCCCACATGATTTGGATAATATTTGCCATTGTGGTCATTATTAATAAAGCATAATACATGACCATCTTTGAGAAAATTATTTGGGGTCCTGTATTCTGTGCTAGCAAATGAATACCATTTATGAGTAACATAAAATAAGTAATATAACATTATCACCCCTACAAAGAGACATTAAGGGAATGATTGCAGAAACACAAAGATTTGTAATGTTTCAATACAATAAACTTTAAAGAGCCATTGCCTTGTGAATAGTAAAGCATTTCTTTCACCTTAAAATAGGAGAGAGAGTATTAGACTGACATATTTAACAATGAACATATTTAACTTGTTCAGAAAGGCTGGCATAGAAAGAGATATCGTCTGGAAATTACTGACTGAATAACTAGGTAAGTACCTCTTCTTTGCTATTTCACTGTAACTCACATAGACCTCTGAATTTAGTAATGTCCTTTAAATCAAATTTTTCATGTACAAGGGTCTTGGTAAAGAAAAAAATGTATTTTGCTCCCAGGACTCCAGATAGTCTAGTGGTCAGAATATTACTTGTTCCCCTAGTCAGTCATCAACATATCCAGACATGGGATTAGCCCCTAGCAGGTCACGAAGGCTCCAGGAAAACTCTCAAAGGCAGATTGATACCCAGTGTGTCCACTCCTGAATGCTTCTTCTTTCATTTTACCTGTAAAATGTTTTACACATGCAAGGCAAAGCCAAGCTCAAGATCATCAGATTTGGCTGAAATGATAATAACAACTCCTTTTTAGATTCCAACAGATGACTGCTTACATAGAAAGAAAACAGAAGTTCAGCCAAGGGTGCCAGCCACGATACTAAAACAAAGAGGAGTAAGATAACTAAAATGTGAGGTGTGGGACACCATATTCCTGAAGAGCCCATTCTAGAATTCAACTAAGAAGTTTTATGACCATCAGTTAAATGCAGAAAGAGCAAACAGAGCAAATTCCTTATTGGAATACAGAAGTGATGAGAAACTAATGGCCATGTCCATGGAAGATAGAAAAATAACTACACTGCTCACAAACTTCCAAACTCTCCTACTGTGGGAGGATTGGATCATAAGGCATCTGGCCAAAGCTGGGATCCTCTGCCTTTCCTGCCTTGATCACTTAACCCAGGTGAAGGAGCACCAGGTTGTTCGTTCTTGCCAACAGATTGCTGTTCTCCAGTTGTTCTTCCCAAGTGGGAGCCATTTTGTCTCAAGTTTATTACCTTAATTCTTGTCCATTGTTTTAGAGGAGATCATCTGTCATCAAAGGAATAGATGTGCACTGTGGAGTTAGATTCCCCTAGCTCCAGTCGACAACATTACACACAGGTTTCACAATGTTACTGTGAGTGTATACTTCCTGTAGTATCTACGATGGTGTAATATAATGTGGGAATTAGCAACTCCTATTCTTTGAGTGGCTAGGTTACTTTCATGTCTTCACTAAATACCTGCAACATTTCACGACTGATGCTTTTCTTTTTAAGGGAAATTGGCTCAATTTCCTCTTTAGATTACAGCAAGTCATATCTTTGTCATTTGTCAATTGCTTCTGTCTATTCCACCAATTTGATATTCTTCCTAATGTTCTTGTATATTTTAAATCTTGATCAAATCCTTTTATTTATTTCTGATGCTGAGACATTTTTGTAATGATATTTAAGTTTTGAAATATTAATGAGTGAAATATGAACTATTCATTTGGTTGTGTCTAGTTTACTATTAAATATACCCAGGGAATTCTAAAGCTTGTTTTTGTTTGTCTATCCTGGGAGAATTTGGTTAATAGATATTTACACATCTCTTCTGTCCCTTTTTTCCACATCCCCATCATACCTGCAGTTCCATTACACACATCAGACTTTTCAACTGTTTCTCTGTTTTGTCTTTTCTATAATGTTATTCTTCTATGCTTTAGGCATCTTTAATTTGTCTCATTTCAAGTTTCCAGTAGAAACTTCTATTGTGTTCGATTTGCGTTAAACTTACAAACATAAATGTCTAATTTTGAATGCTTCATTTTTTCAGTTTTACAATGCTCCCTGGATCATATTTTACATTTATTTTTAATCTTCCAGCAATTTAAAGATGACATGTGTTTTAGCCTCTAGGCTGCTGAGAAGTCAGGCATCATTTTTGATTTTTCAGAGAGAAATATATTTTTCTATACCCACTTTTACATTATCCATTATAATTTATTCTTAGCAACTCAATTATCATGTGCCCATGCATGAGGGGATTTATGTAATATTCTACATGGGTCTTGCAAAGTATTTTAAATCTCTACGCTCATATTCTTAAGATTTGTAAAATTCTGTGTTCAGTGTATTGTTACAGATATCCAGTGATTTCCTAATCACTGATTAATTAGACTTCATTGCCCTAAAATTATCTTTTAATTCTTCTTATAGATATTAATTCTCCTTTGAAAAGTTTCTAAAGTTTTACCCATGTTAATGAATATTTTCTTTAGAATTTAAGCATTATTTACTAACTTCAATATCTTCAATATCTGTATTATCTGTTCATCAACCTCTATTGTTTGATGGATCCTCTCTATTATTGTCTTGATGCTCTGAAATCTTCAACTTTCATTCTTCCTTTTGTTGCTCATTATCTGTAAGACAATTATTAGGGCTGCACTTGATACAGTTGGTATTATTTTTCCCCAGGAAACAATAACTCTTTCCTCCTCTTCCTTTCTTCTTTTGGTAGTGCTGGTACTGGGATTTGCACTCAAGGCCTCTCACTTGCTAGAGTAGGTATGTACTCAACTATTTGAGCCACACCACAGCCCTTTTTTGCCTTAAGAATATATTTCTGATAAAGTCACACTTTTTACTCTGGCTGCCCTGGGATAGCAATTGTCCTATCTATACCTCCCTTGTAATGAGGGTAACAGATGTGTGCTACCATGCTTCATTATTTGCTGACTCACTAATATTTCCCCCAGGCTGCAGCAAACTCTGATTCTTTTGATTTTCACCTTCCTTTTATTTGGGTTTAGGGGCATGAGCCATCACGAAGGCCTCCCATTCCCTCTTTGGTTAAGTATAAACAGTGAATGGCTCACCTTAATCTAATCAAAGATTAGTTTGAGTCACTGTTTGTTCCTAGTGGACTTCTCATGTTTGTTTGTTTTTTTTCT
This sequence comes from Dipodomys ordii, assembly GCF_000151885.1. NCBI lineage: Eukaryota > Metazoa > Chordata > Mammalia > Rodentia > Heteromyidae > Dipodomys > Dipodomys ordii. Next base: position 4,909,085 of record NW_012267264.1, on the reverse strand, counting down.
CTTGACCATGAGGCCCCTGAGTTTTATTTGAGAGTTTGGCAGTTTTCTGTGACTTCAGTCTTAACAAAACATGGAAAACATAGTTTTGCTCTTCAGAAATGTAGACTTAAGTTTGGAACCTTCCATTTTTTTTTTTACAGTTGCAAAATTGCACATTTTCTTGAGTATGAGACTGGATTTGTGGTTCATAAATCTCTCTCCCATTGGCAAGAATTTCCTTTTTGCTTCTTAGCAATTTCTGATTTCCCTACCTCACCCCCTTGTTTTACCCTACGCGCTCAGAAAATTCTTATACGGAATTTGGAAATCTTCAAGATTTGAATCCATTATGACAGCCCACCTAGATATCAAAAGCTATGGCTTCAGTTGTCTTCTTAGGATGTAACAACCAACAAATGTTGGCCAGGATGTGGGGGAAAAGGAACCCTATTGCACTGTTGGTGGGAATGTAAAATGGGACAACCACTCTGGACATCAGTCTGAAGGTTCCTCAAAAAACTAAATATACATCTTCCCTACGACCTACCTATACCACTCCTGGGCATCTACCCTTAAGATCATGAGCCAGTATATGATAAAGACATCTGCACATCCATGTTCCTTGCTGTACTATTCACAATACTCAACATATACAAAAAGCCCAGATGCCCCACAATAGATGAGTGGATCCAAAAAAGTGTGGTACCTGTATACAATGAAATTTTACACAGCCATTAAAAAGAATAAAATAATGCCATTTGCAGGGAAATAGATGGAACTGAAGCAATTATGTTAAGTGAGTTAAGCCAAGCTTAGAGAGACAAAGGGAGCATGTTCTCTCTGACATGTTGAAATTAGATCTAAAAGACACTGAGGTACAATAAATTATACAGATTGTAGATACTCACACACAGTGAAATCAAAGGAGGATACTCTCAGGAGAGAAACAAAGAGGCACAATTTCTATGTGTCTCTTCACATTTATATAAAATTATCTATCTATATATCTAAAATTATCTATCTATAGTGAATGAACTCCAATATATAGAAACGAGATCTCTCTCTCTTTGAAAATTTTAATTTTTGATGATTCTGTCTTCTTTTCTTTATATAAGATGTATTCAAGTGTGTATCTTCAGTAGGGTGGAGGTACAGAACTGGAGATAAAAAAGGTGAAAAGGTGCAGCAGTG
>NW_012267264.1:4894878-4906875 GCF_000151885.1 Dipodomys ordii | reverse complement strand
TGTTTTCACTGTATTTGATGTTGGTGTAATTTGTGGAGGGGAAGGGAAAAAACAAATTGTTTAAATAGGGATACAGGTGGACCCATTGCAATAATGAGATGTACATTAGGTCGAAAAATGAACTTTACAACTTTGGCTGGGTGGGGGTGGGGGGCAAAGGGGAGTGGGGAGGGTGAGATGGGAAGGAATGGGAAGAGGAAACAAATGAAGAGGCAGCAATGCTTGATAAGAAATATACTCAATACCTTGCCCATGTAATTGTAATCCCTCTGTATGGCATTTTCACAATTTTTTAAAAAAAGAAGTTATTGTCAGGCACTGTCTTAAACATTATTACGTATCTTAACCCAGTGTTTGCAGTAGATCTGTAACGCTGAGATTATTATCATTATTTTCAGATAAGGAGGCTGATGCAGTGAGGGTTTTTCTAAAACATCATACTACATGATAAGTAAGAGATAGATAAAGTTAGTTAACTGAACTTAATTTCTCATTGGCTGGAGATTATGTTGTACTCTCTCCCAGTCAGCATCCTCGTTTCCTGTCACTCAGTAGCATTGTCCTTTATTTTCCGGTTTCCATCTGCTGCTGGGCTGTGATCTGGTCCAGTCTCCAAGCCCAGCTGGGTAGAGTCTTTTAATGGCTTCTATCCTAATCACCTCTCACTGTGCAGAGGTGATGGTAGTAGTGAATGACAGCTGCTTTGTGCGGTGTCATCTCTCATAGCAGTTTTTCATACTTCGATATGAACTATCACATCTGAAACTGTTTTTTCTGTCTTTTAGTCCTCTTTTTATTCTTTGACTGTCATAGTCCTATAGACTTTGAGAGACTTTAATGTGGGACCATATGGCCAAAGTGACTAGACAAGAAAGAGTACAATAACAGAAAATCATCAACACTTTAATTTTCTTAAAGGATGATCTCCATGAAAACAGAAGATCTTTTTATAGACGGAATTACTAGTTTCTTCTGATTTTATTAAATAAAAGTATTGAGGCACTGTGGGTTGCATTTTCCAATGAGCATTACAGGCTAATCTAATCTTACATACTCATGCTTGAGAACTGATGTTTTGGTACTTAAGACAGTTCCTACTGCCAGAAGCAGTAATAACCAGAGAGGGATTGAAGATGAGGACGTCCATCTCTCAAGGCCTCTCAAGGCAATGAGCCTATGTTTTAAATGATGATAGTGTATTCCAGGTGCAGGTAATTAAACTAATATGGCTACCTATGGATCTAGCCACAGACAGGTGCCCTGTATAAAGTACACTTTGCAAAATTTAGCCCAACTGGAGAAGATTTTATGATGATCTCACCAGTGTGAGACTACCCCAGCAAGAGGTGCACTCCTGCACCTTCATTTGAAATATCCTGGCTGTAAATAAACTGTTGTTTTGATTCTTCATGGAGCTTAGTGTCTTCTCAGCACTGGAGATGAGGGGCTTCTCCTTCATTTCTACTCCCCTAGGCATTATTAAAATAATCCAATGTCATCCTATTTGGTTTGTATCTTCCTAGCAGTCTCTGAGAGTTTAGCAAAGCATTAGTATAAAAACTCTGTTAAAAGATGCTATCCAGTACCACCAACCAACAAGAAATAAAACAATTTTCATTGCATACAAAGAAATCCAAGTCTCTAGTGACTAGTTGTATTGATGTCTGTTCTCTTTTAATAAAGAAAGGAAAACTGAAAATAAACAAAAAATTTAACTTTGTAATAGCCTTGAAAACGCATTTAGATGCTTTGTATGGAATAAATCTATGAAACATTCCTTTTAAAGTTTCATAGCTTTGCTTCTGGAAGTAGACAGAGGTATGAGGCAGCTGAGTAACTGACTGCAGATCAATGAATTTAGTATTAGTATGGAAGTTTGAAGGGAATGCCTCTCTTCCTACAGTCTCCTACAAGTCTTAAACTAGGTAAGTAGAATAAACTCAACGTTATGTTAAGGTTAAGGTTATATTGAGTATTTAGAACTGCAAAAATGACTGACAAGTAAAAAGAAAATGTTCAAGAAACATCTGTTTCATTTCACTTGGAAGTGTCTAAAATCCTATTCAATCTTAACATCCTAAACAGGAAAGAGAAAATAGCACTTCTTAAATCTTTCTATATTTTCCAAGCATCAGACTGATTTTCCTATTTAAAGTTGACATTCATATGTGTAGGCCTCTTAATGTGCATGTACCTTGCTAGTGAAACAGAACCTGGAAAATTATGTTTCATAATTGGGGTTGCTGAGTGTATAGAATAGTTTAGCACCAAAGTCATGATGAAATTTATAGTTAGATCTTCACAAATTCAAAATGCATGGCTATAATCAAGTACAATACTACATACTTGGAATACAATTAAAATGAAAGCCTTAAAATGCATAAAGCAAATCAAGGTGAAACATTCCATACTTCCCCATGATATTTAGCTTTAACACTGAACACACAGTTTAAAATCTATGATCCCTATCAATCATTTTCTACTGGGCTCTTTTTGTTAGCCTCATGTGAAAATATTCATGATTGATTATGACATCAAATCTTTTTTTTCATTGTCCCTATTTCCCATTGTCTAATAAACCATCTTCTTCACCCATGCATCTGCTCTTGGTCTTATTCCTCTTCCTGCTTTCTCTGTCACTGATCTTTCTTTTTCTTATTACCTCCAACTTTACTGTATTCATCACAAAAAAGGTATAATTCCCTGGGCTAGTGAACACATACTGTTATGTCTTCATTTACTTTGTGTCATCTCTATGAAACATCTGCTGTCTCTCTACTTTCTTCATATGTTGTGATTCTCTACTGTGGTTTCCATTTTACCGAAGTCACTGATGTTAAAAGATGAGCTGAGTGCTAGCCATGGTGGTATACAGCTCTAATCCCAGATACTGGGGCAAAGAAGGAAGGTCAATGTCTGATAGCTGCCTGGAAAAAAGTGCAAGCAAACCAATAGCAAACGAAATATAAAAGGGCCAGGAGTGTGGCTCAAGAGGTAGAATCATTGTTCTACAAACAGAGGCCCTAAATTCAATCCTCAGTACTGCCAAAAAGAAAGAGAAGAGGCATTTGAAGAATCTAAATAAAGGTGACTTTTCTTTATAGCTCGTTTTCTTTGACAGAGCAGTAGATCTACCCACTTTGACACACATGACTCTTGGTTCCATGTATCACTTTTGCTCTTAAAATTTCTTCTTTGTCTTCTTTGATATTCCTTCTCCAATGGAACCCTTTTTAAAGTGACTGGGATTATTTCTGCTTTCAGAACTACTATCATTTTTGTAAACTATACCAGTTGCTTATCAGAGTTACTCATATTTTATGTTCATGAATCTTCCAATTCACTACATTACTCTGACCTCTCCGTTTCTTAAATTCTAATTTATATCCTGCAATAAAAATAGTTTTTTTCTAGCTGGGCACCAGTGGCTCATGCTTGCAATCCTAGCTGCTCAGGAGGCTGAGACATGAGGATCATTGTTTGAAGCCAGACCGGGCAGAAAGGTCTGTGACACTCATCTTCAATTAAACACCACCAACAAACAAACAAACAGCCAGAACTGGAGCTGTGGCTTATAGTAGAGTACTAGCCTTGAACAAAAAGTTTGAGAACAGTGCCTAACCTAGAGTTCAATCCCTGTACCCACACAAAAAAATTCTTTTTCTACCCTAAATACAGTTGAAAAGTAGAACTATCATTCAGATTGTTCCTTCTTCCATGTTACTTACTTTTACTTCAAGCCTGTAACCTCTCCATGGACTATCTACAGCTCTTTATTTATTTCCCTCCACAACTCTTTTCTAGTAATTTAATTTAATCTATCAATTCCTTTGGGCCTAATTTCCATATTCCTTCTGGAGAGCTTAATTTTATCCTAGCTTATTAATCCAATAAAAATTTGTTGATATTTGTTCAGAATTATTCTGAACATGGTAGATATAAACATGAAAATTATATAGTCTGTGCTATTAAGGAATTAGCCAAATTGTAGAAAGTCTGTAGAACTTTAGGCATATTGTTTTTTGAGTGTGGGAAAATAATGATTCAGTGTTTAAGGAGACATATTCTTCCCACAATTGCATATACTATAAAATGTCTGTGTGTATGTTGAAGCAATACATGATATTTCATAAATATTTACAAGCTGGTGTCCTTTCTTTATTTTTATTATCTTTTGTTATACAAAATAGTTGCCATTCGACAAAGCAGTTTATGAATATGGTACATCTTGATCAATGTCACCCCTTCCATCAATTTTCCCCATTTCTCCCAAACCCGGCCCTTTTCTTCAATGTTATGACTGCATTCTCCCCTGTTTGTGTCCTTTAAAGCCAGTGACCTAAACAAGGAAATGTAGGAAAAAAGATAATTCTCTGTATTGTGGTGATAGTAAGTCTAAATGGAAGAGCTTTAGCTTGCCCTGGAATGAATAATTTCAGGAATATTTTTGGTGTATTTAGTAGTTACCCTTTCCTAGCATTTCTGTATCAGAAAACAGGCCATTTGAGAAGCAGTGGGAAGGTATGAGTGGGAGCCAGGTGTCACTCGGGGGGAGAGAGGAAGGGACAAAAGACAATCAACTACATTTTATGTATGCAAGGTCACTAGAACTTCTCTAATAGAAATGACTTAAATTGAACTTTTCTGGCAGAAAAGGACATTGAAAAAATAGTCATCTAGGTTTGCCTAGGAACGAGGATGCTCAGTTATGAAACTGAGAAAGTCTTAGACAATATGGAATGAACTGTCACACTGTACTTTAAAGCTCATTAGAGGGAAGGGAAAGTCTATCCTGGGGGTTCCTGTTCATTACTACTGCATGTAAATGAAGTCATCTGTGGTGCTCCAGACAAGTCACACAGATGTTCAGCTACTGCTGATGGGAAGCCAGAAATGAAACTATGGAAAGTAAGAATGTACGGTTTTAGTTTGAGAGGACTTCCCCAACAAAGTATCAGAAACTATGCAACACATACTTACTGTGTCACAGTTCTGAATGCTACCTTTCAAAATGAAGGTGTCAGCAATGTTGGAGTGTTATAAAGGCTCTGAGGAAAGTATTCAGGGTTTTTCTTCTTGTCTTGGAGTTGGCTCTCTTTCCTTTGTGATTCTTCATCTATTCTTTGGTCTATGCTTGTCTCTGCATGAGCCCAGCCTAGTAACTTCAGTTTAAAGTGATTACGCTTAAAATACATTATTTTTAAATAAGGTTACATTCTGAGGTCCTGGGGGTGAAAACTTCCACAAATGAATTTGGAAAGGCATAATTTAATACCTGCTATTTATATGAAATACTATGTAAAGAAAAATTCTATGGTGGCAAAGAAAAAAATTCTATTCTTTGGATGACCAATGGTTTCTTATCACTGGCTAGACTGTTTTTGAGAATGACTCGATTCCAGCACAGTAGTGTCTGAGTGAGATATGTTCATGGACCACAGCTACACGAGTGGAGTGGTATTCCTTTAAAACAATGGCTGATCCATTGAGTAAGTGTAATCTTTAGTTTTGGCCCTTGTAAGCTTTTGGCTTCCTTTAAGAATAATAATACTTCCAGGCTATGGTGTCTCACTCCTGTAATCCTAGCTACTCAAGAAGCTGAGATCTGAAGATTATGTTTTGATACCAGCCCAAGCAGGAAAGCCCATGAGACTCTTATTTCTAGTTAATCACCAGAAAATGGGAAGTGGAGTTATGGATCAAGATGGTAGAACACTAGCCTTGAGTAGAAAAGCTTAGGGACAGCTTTCAGGCCCCGAGTTCAAGCCCCATAACCATTACTACCACCACCACCACCAACAAATTGGACCATAACAGTATTCTGGGAGCTCAACACACAAATGTTTCAGTACAGTGGTGGGCACAGATGTTTACCAGGCAAATGGATTATTTTCCTCAGTTATAGTGAAGAAAATATAGCAGAGATAATGACAAGAAATGAAAAAAGAAGGCATTATGTATAGAGTAAATAAGGAACAAATTCTAGTACTTTCTCAGTCTGGTATTAGATGTGCAGACGGATACGTGTTTATCAAGTCAGTGTACAGCTATATGCTTAAGATAATACCCTGTTTTGTTTTGTTCTAGTTCTTTATTTCTATAGGCCAGAAATCTGGGCACAATATAATTAGATTCTCTGTGCAGGGTCTTACAAGGCTAAAAACAAGGTGTTGGCCAGGGAGGAGAATTATTTTTTTTCCATGCTAGAGATGGAACTCAGATCCTCACACATGCTAGGCATGCAATTTATAACTGAGAAACATGTACAGTCCCAGAGTGAGATTTTATGTGAAGACTTTGAGGGGAAATGTCCTTTCAACCTCAATAAAGTTGTTGGTAAGTTTCAGTGTTGCAGCTATTAGGATCAGGGTCCTGCTTTGTTGCTGGGTATTGGACAGGAGACCTCTTTTGATTTCTTAATCGATTGCATTTCAATATAAGCCTCTTCAGACTTCAAAGCAGGAACCCCACATTGTCTTTCTCATGCTTTGCTTCTCTTTGCCTTCCATTTCTGCTTTCCTTATTGACTTTTAAAAGGACGGTGGAGATCCAGATATTCTTGCATGCTGTGACTTTGAGATTTTCCAAGTGGCTCAAATCTGGGAATTTGAGAAACTGGAACTTTCTGCTAAGATGATATAACTTAGATTTCTGTTTACCATACAGAGAGATATTCAACTAAAGTATAGCCCTTAACTGGGCACAGGTGACTCACACCTGCAATCCTAGCTACTCAGGAGGCTGAGATCTGAGGACTGTAGATTGAAGCCAGCCCAGGCAAGGAAATATGGGAGACTCATTATTGTCAATAAACTATCAAAAAGCTAGAAGTAGGGCTGGGAAAGTGGCTCAGTGGTAGAGCGCTTGCCTTGCAAACATGAGGCTCTGGGTTCGATTCCTCAGCACCACATAAGCAAAAAGAAAAAAGCCAGAAGTGGTGCTGTGGCTCAAGTGGTAGAGAGCTAGCCTTGAGCTGAAGAGCTGAGGGACAGTGCCCAGGCCCAGAGTTCAGGCCCCATGACTGGACCCCTCCCCCCAAAAAGCTAGAAGTAGAGCTGTGACTCAAGTGGTAGAGTGCAAGCCTTGAGCAAAAGAAGCTCAGGGACAGTGCCCAGGCCCTTAAGTATAGCACTTTGTGGTTTCCCATACCTTTGGGTATAGATTCACTATACTCAATAAGCCAATGATCATTATTATTAAAATCTGCTTCCAAGTATGATAATCATATATACTTTTACTCTGGAAATGAATACTTGAAAGCTGGCACTCAGCACACTGAGTTACATCGTTCTGCATTGAATTCAAATAACATCATAATACCATCATTTCCTACTGCGACTCCTGTCCTCTGGAGTATGACTATCACAAAGGCCTTCAAAGATGGTGTGTTCCTCCAGTGTACTTCTCAAAGCCTTCATAAAGGAAAGGTCTGTCAACTTTCCATGGGGACATAATTAGATGATAGATGAAGAAGTCAGGCTGCAGTATTCCAATTACCCTAAGTATTTGACAGCTTTCTATTTGGAATTTCAAAATCATTCTGATATCTCAATTTCAGTTGACTTTTCTTTGGTTCCAAATTTCAGTCCAGTGATCAAACACATAAAACCACTTCAAACAACTTTCGTTAACATGTTAAAAGAATTTCAATGAACCAATAATTTAATCTTTGTACTGTATTTCTTTTAGCTGACCTAAGGCTCTTAGAATCTATTGTAATAAATATTCCTAAGTTTTAGCCAATGTATATTGGCCATATTGTACAATTAGTATGCATGCTACTTATTCTCCGATCATATTTTGTGCCCTAGATAGTGCCCTAGATCTTATTAGAGTAATAGGTCAGGCAAAATGAGAAGAGGAAGATTAAAGAAGAAATTAAGAATTTCCTTCAAGGCAACTCCTTTTGAAAGGACATTGCAGTTCCTCGAGGCTTGAGGAGTCTGATCTCCTTAGTGAGAATGAATGACCTTTACAGAAGAGAAGGCATATGGAATTTTGAGGATTTAGGTCTCTAATTTCTCTTGACCATACTTAGATGTTCTGGATAACTATGACCTACTTTTTTTCAATAGTGTCATTTAACATCAGAGTTGGTGAATATGGATTCTATATATATTCTATGTTAGAGACCTGCAAAACTTGGACATTTTGTTGTTATTGTTGTTGGTGTTCTGTTGGTTAAATCTCAGTGCGTTAACTGCAGGGCACACGGATTTTATCAGGAGACACACAGAAGTCTTTTGATTCATTTTTTAGACTCTGTGTGTGCATGTGTGTATGCATACATGCTGGTTTGAGGTCTTGAACACAGGGCCAGGATGCTGTCCCTAAGCTTCTTTTGCTCAAAGTTAGCACTCTACCACTTGAGTCACAGCTCCACTGCTAGCTTTTTGGTAGTTTATTGACCGCCAGCCTGGGCTGGCTTCAAACTACAGTCCTCAGATCTCAGCCTTCTGAGTAGCTAGGAATATATGTGTGAGCGACTGGCACCCAGCATTGAGTTGGAATTTTAAAGTTCTAAGCTCATATATTTATTTCTTAGTTGTTTATTTTTTCAATGTGTAAATGATTCCCCATTCAGGATAATTTTTGACCTTTCAACTTCATGACGTGAAAGCATACCATTATAAGTATTCTATTTTCATTTTCAGTGAAGTAACAAATACACACCTGAAATATTCAACATGCCATCATAAAATAGATTTTGTGATAGATGATTTTAGTTTCCTGTGGGCTAATATAAGTTTTCTGAGAAGTTTAAATATGACTAGGATAAAAACACCTGCTTCTCAGGGTGCAACCCATTGTAAGTCTACATGCAGCTGTACTTGAAACAAGCAACCAACTTACTATGTTTTTGCTTTGGCTTTCTGTTGGAAACCTTGACATTGTAGAAGGCTTAAGAGCACTTGACTCCAGATGGTCAAAGTACTCTACTGCTCATTCCAATCAAAATTATGAAACCAAGAATGAATGAGAGGAAAGTTGTGTCATAGAAAACCAGAGCTGCTGTTGATAGAAAATATTCATGTACCCCATCCACAAGCCAGTTTGGTCATTCAAAAGGTGACTATCAAATAAGTGATTGCCATTATTCATAAAAAATCTCCTTGAGAATTAAGAAAAGAATGGAATTGGTTACTGCCTGAGACAAAGAGAGAGTTGGAGGGTTAGAGGGTTAGAGTAGAAGAGAATATAAAGAGACAAGGGACTGGAATGATTGGGAAACAAGATTGATCAGAAAACAAACTTGCTCATTCATCTACTGAGGGGGCATGTGGTATACATATACAATGGAATTCTATGCCTCCATCAGAAAGAATGACATTGCCCCATTTGTTAGGAAATGGAAAGACTTGAAAAAATGTAAAGTGAAGTAGCCAGGCCCAAAGAAACATGCTTTCCCTTATTCACAATAACTAGTATATGTCTGGGACAAACAGAAAAGGTCAGATAAGATGATGTTAAGTGAACTGAACCCCAAGATAGGGACACAATGGTTTTTTCTTTCTTGCTATTGTTTCTAACATATGTATAAGATGATTTCTTTGTTGTTTTGTATGTCCCACCCCCATGGTATAACCCCTGTTTTCACTGTATTTGATGTTAGTATAATTTGGGGAGGGGAAGGGAAAAAAACAAAATGTTTAAATAGGGATACAGGCTGACCCATTACAACAACGAGATGAACAAGACACTATGTTGAAAAATGAACTTTACAATTTAGGTGGGGGAAGGGGGAAGTGTAGTTGAGGAGGTGGAAGGGAAGGGATGGTAGGAAAAAAACAAAGGAGAACACAACAATGCTTGTTAAGAAATGTACTCATTACCTTGCTCATGTAACTGCAACCCCTCTGTATAGTATTTTCACACAAAAAACATTTAAACAAAAAGAAACTTGCCACACAATTAGGCCACAAATGAAGATAGGCTTTGCCAATGTCACTTGTGTTTGAAGCTATACCTAACAACAATTAAGCTCATTTCCTCATGTCCAGCATCAATTATTTAAGGGTAGAGGCAAACAGTTCTTCACATTTAAGAAATATTCTAGGATTTGAAACTGAAATAGTGTTAGATTTTATATGTGTAATAACAACCCACATCCTTAAGTTAAAGTTTTATTCTTACATTCAGATATCATTTGAGTAATAGGTAATCATAATAAGTAATCATATTAAAATTATTATTCAAAAATAATTATTCTCATTCTAGCTCCCTTTTATAATGAATATGATCTATGTTCATTTAGAGGAAAGTTTAGGACTAAACCTTCTACTTATCACATCTTGCAATCATTTCTAGGACATTGAAATTCATGAAGTTATTTTCCAGCTGACAGTATCCAGATGGATATCTAGACTTATATCTAAGAAACATTTCAAGGACTTCTTATTACTCAAGAACTCAAGTTATATGACTTTGAGGGGCTACCACAAAATATCCTGGCATTGGCAAGAGTTAATCAAGCTCTTGCCACTCCTAAACCTGCAGCAATTTCAATGAAATCTCTGAACAGAGCCTGCTCTATTATTTGGTACACTTAGATTGGATGAGCAGGTTATGGCTTTAACTTGTGCTTTTCTAAAGTTTTTACCAAAGGGATTTTTATAATGACTCTGTTTAACCCCATTTTCATTTGGCAGTGTCTGCCTCTTCTGTGGGAGTCTCAAGTTTCCTTCCATGACCTGCTGCTTGTTAAGCAGAGCTAAAAATATATGGAATACCTTTCCAGGTTTTAGTGTCAGTTAAGATTATCAAGAAATAAACCCTAAGCACATGCTCTTAATTACTCAAATTCCCATCTGCTTAACTATCAGGTTCATCCCAAACAGTTACGTACCATAGCAAATATTTAAAAAGAAAGTATTCCTGAGTTAAGAGGAAATGGCTTTCATTTTTCACCATTAAGCATAATGCTGGCTGTAAGTTTTTCATATACAGCCCTTATTGTATTGAGGAATGTTCCCTGGATTTATAATTTTTCCAGAACCTTCATCATAAAGGGGTGTTGGATCTCGTCAACTGCTTTTTCTGCATCTATTGAGATAACCTTGTGGTTCTTATCCATGCTCTTGTTGATGTGAAGAATTATATTGATTTGTGTATGTTGAACCAGCTTTGCATCCCTGAAATGAATCCTGTTTGATCGTGGTGTATGATTTTTTCGATGAATTGTTGAAGTCAATTGGCCAAAATTTTGTTGAGAAGTTTTGCATCAATGTTCATCAAAGAAATGGATCTACAGTTCTCTTTCTTTGATGAGTCCCTGCCTGGTTTTGGGATGAGGGTTATGATGGCTTCATAGAATGTGTTCGGTAGTGAGCTTTCTCTTTCAATTTCATTGAAGAGTTGGAGGAGTATTGGTGTGAGCTCTGCTTTGAAGGCCTTGTAGAATTCGGCTGTAAATCCATCTGGTCCTGGGCTTTTCTTAGAAGAGGCAATCCAAAAATTCATATGGAACCAATAAAAGACCCCAAATAGCAAAAATTATCCTTAACAGAAGGAACAGTGCTGGAGGAATATCAATACCAAATTTCAAACTCTACTACACAGCTATAGTAATCAAAACAGCTTGATACTGACACAAGAACAGACCTCAGGACCAATGGAATTGAATTGAAAACCCAGAAATGAACCCACAGACCTATACTCATCTAATCTTTGATAAGGCACCAAAAAAATAGAATGGAAGAAAGACAGCCTCTTCAGTAAATGGTGCTGGCAAAATTGGTTAATCACTTGTAGAAAACTAAAGCTAGATCCTTATATACCACCCTACACCAGAATCAACTCTAAATGGATTAAAGACCTCTGAGTCAAAGCAGACACTCTGAAAACATTACAGGATGGAATAGGAGAAACCCTTGGTCTTGTTGGCACAGGCCGGAATTTTCTTAATAGAGACCCGGAAACACAACTAATCAAAGAAAGGTTGGACAAATGGGATTGCATGAAACTGCAGAGCTTCTGCATGGCAAAGGACATAGCTAG
>NW_012267264.1:4886046-4894358 GCF_000151885.1 Dipodomys ordii | reverse complement strand
AACATAGGTCCCACGGTTTCCCTTATTTGCAATAACTAGTATATGTCTGAGACAAGCAGAAATGTTGATGTTAAGCAAAATGGGCCCCAAGTTAGGGACTCAAATGTTTTTTTCTTTCTTGCTATTGTTTTTAACATATTTATTAGATGATTTCTTTGTTGCTTTGTATGTCCATCCCCCATGGTATAACCCCTGTTTACACTGTATTTGATGTTGGTATAATTTGTAGAGGGGAAGGAAAAAAACAAATTGTTTAAATTGGGATACAGGTGGACCCACTACACCAATGAGATGTACAAGATGTTATGTCGAAATGAACTTTACAACTTTGCATGGGGGAGGGGGAGATGGGAAGGGATGGGAAGGGGAAACAAAGGAGGAGGCAACAATGATTGATAAGAAATTCACTAATTACCTTGGCTATGTAATTGTAACCCCTCTGTACGGTATTTTCACAATAACAAAATAAAAATAAAGTATCTCTAATATATTGCCATTTCTAACTGTGTTTGCAGTACAATGCCATATTTTAGTTTCTGTGAAGGGACTTGAACATTACAAACTTTGTAAGTTTATATTTAATTTGGTATGTGATGGAATAGTAAGGGATATAATGTACTGCAATTTATAGTAAATGTATACTAAATTTATGCTAAATGTATACATAGTATACATATATTTATAGTACACATTTAGTATACACAGTATAAAATACATTTAGTATTTTATGGTAGATTTGTGGCCTAATGAGTTCCTTGAAGCTTTAACGAGATGGTTTTCATGGGACTGGTGGCTTATATCTCTTATCCTAGCAGCTTAAGAGTCTGAGATATGATAATTGAAGTTCAAAGCCAGCCTGGAAAGAAAATCTTTAAGACTCTTATCTCCAATGAACAAGCAAAAAGCAGAAAGTCAAGATCAGGCTCAAGTGGAAGAGTGCTACCTTTGAGCAAGAAAGCTAAGGGACAGCATCCTAATCCTGGGTTCAAGACCAGTAGTGGCATACACACATAGACACAGACACAGACACACAGACACACACACACACAGACACACACACAGACACAGACACAGACACACACACACACACACACACACACAGTCTTGAGTATCATTTTGGGATGGCTTTATAGCCCCATCCTAAACTCTCATCTTCCTGAGTAGCTAGAATTCTAGTTGTGAGCCATTTATGACTGGCTTAAAAAAAAAAAACTTTTTCTTGAACCACTTGCTAAGGTAACTGTTACAGAAGAAAGAAATACGTGTCTCTCATTCTTCTACAGTTTGGATCAGATGCTTGCCCATGCTTATGTATTCATGGCTTAATCGCCAGCTTGGTGCTTGTGGGAGATGGGAAGAAACGGATCCATTAGGAGGTGGGATCCCGTGGCCACCTTCTAGTCACTAGGGACATTTCTTTGATGGAACAGTGGTACCACAGCTCCTTCTCTGTGTCTTTTTTCTTTATTGCTTCTTGGCTCTGCGTTGACTATTTTGTTTCACTACACACTCCCCAAGATGATATGCTGCATCACCACAGACCCAACAGCAATGGGACCATGGATTCAGACGAGGATTGGAACCTCCAAAACTGTGAGTTACAGTTCTCCTGCTAAATTGATTTATCTAGATTATTTCTTCATTATTATCACTATTAATTATTATTTATTTGCTAGTATTCCTTATTTCATGTTTTTGTTACAATAACTGAAAGATAACTCACATAGCTGGACCAGTTTTTAATTTGTTCACAAGTAATGCAAGTAATACTTGTACACAAGTAATGAGATCATCTCTAACTAAATCTAGCTTTGCATATATAAGTAACTTTTCTTTAATCCTTAGTAAAGGACAATATAAAATATAAATACAGTGATTGTAGTGCAAATAAAATTAATTTTGATAGCACTGCTTCTTATCTGTGTTATGGCAAGAACAAAATGATAAGACTCTGTAGTATATAATTTCCTCATATACTACCTCCAATGTTTTTTAGTCTTGTTCTACTTACATGACACTTGTGATCTAAATGTTTATTTTAACACTATTTATTCAATATATTCTTAAAATTGACTTTATATAACTCGTTTACATAGGGATTGAACTAGTTATAGTGATTCATGCCTAAAGTCCTTGTACCAGGGAGGCTGTGGTACAAAGATCATGAGTTTGGTGACAGCCTGGGTCTTATAGTGAGACCCTTAAAAAACAAACAAGGTAAATAACAAATAGAATTTGGAGTAGATATGACTACTTGAAATGACATGGAGTAGACAGCCATTTAGAAAATATGTAAGCCAAGTACCAGTAGCTCACATGTGTAATCTCAGCTTCTCAGAAGGTAAAGATTTGGAGGAGAGATTTGAAGCTAGCCTGTGCAAGAAATCCATGAGACTCTATCTTCAAATAAACAGCAATACTAGCCTGGCTAAGAACATGGCTTAAGTGGTAGAGCACTAGGTATGAATGAAAAACTGGAAGAGAGTGCTAACCTTGAGTTTCAGTCCCTGAAACTGACACCCCCTCCCCCCAAAAAGAAAAGCATTGGAAATATACAACATACTAGCAAGAACTGGAGACTGTTTAATATATATATATATAATCAACTGAAAGATTATAATTATTATGTAATTATAATAATTTTAATTATAATTATATAACATATGTGATTAAATTATATGTAATGCTACAAAAAACCTAAAATTATTCAGGAATCCCATCTTGTACTTTATAAAATATTGCTCTTTGGTGCTTTACCCCCTATACATAATAAATACTAATGACAAAGTACTAGGGGTGGGGTAGATGCCAGCAGTATTCCAGCCCTAAGTAAGGAGTAGTTTCTCTTTGTTTCTATGTAATCCATCACTTGGAAAGTAGATAGGAAGATGGTTGACTCCTTCAATGTGAGCATTCATTGCTATCTGTGATATTTTCTCAAGATTTTGCTTTTGAACTAGACATTTAATTATTTTTAAAAAGTAACTTCAGCTAACTAGTTTGTGATCCTGGGTAAAATTACATTATTATAGTGTAAAACTTAAAATGAATATCAGGAGCAAACAGGGTAAGCTTGAATAGACATTTAGCCTTGGACCTTAAAATAATAAGCATCATTAAAGAACTAGATGAAAAGAGAGTAGGTCATTTTACAAACAAACGCCATTTCACTTAATTTGAATGGTCTCTGATTACAGAGCACTTCCAAACCTCTGCGTAATTCCTGTTTGGAAACTGGAAGAACACAGTGACGTGTTTGGCAGAAATGGCGTGTGAATGTGCTGCCCACAAAAGTGGAGACAGGAAAATGGCCTGTATAAAAAGAACACGTGGGTAGATGTGATAGCAGTTTACCCACAGAGCTTCTCTTACACACTGGGTCATCAAGCAGAGATTCGGAATTCTGTTGGAGCCTAGTTATCATTAGCAGGAATTTCAGTATGTTCTAAATGCCTTAACATCTACAGTATATCTTATAAATGTTTCTACTTTGAATGGAAAGTTCTGTATTCACACACAAAAAGGTCTTTTTTTATTCCCCCAATAAACGGGCGTTTCATTTGTTCAGGTTCCCCATTTTGTGAAACTTAAAAAGTTTCTTCTATTTTCATTCTAAAATTTATTTGGTGGGGAAACGTGATAGAAAGGGCAACACTGATGAAGATGCATTGTACTTATAAACTGATATGTTGAACTGAAACCTTCTATACAACCATTTAAAGATAAAAAATTTATAGAAACTTAAAGAAACATATTTGCATATTCAGAATACCACGATGATTCTTCACTTTATAAAGACAGATTAGGCTCTGTGATAGTTTGACTATTTACCATCATGTATTTCCTTTTGCTGCTGGCTCACAAGTAGGTCTCATAATCTATCCACCTTGGAGAGTTGTTTATACAACTGAACTGTTACCAGTGAGATGGTGAAGAGAGTTATGTCTCTCATTCTAGCCCTGCTTTCTCTTTTCACCATTGGTCACATGAATTTGAGAAGTCAACTGAAAACATGAGTTCCTAGGAAATAGTGAGACTACAAAATGTAGCCTCTCCTTCAATGACTTTCTTTTCACAATGAAATTTTGTTAGGATGTGAATAATATTGACAATTGATATTGTTAGGAAATAATATTCTGTCAATTCATTGATGCTTCTAGTTGTTCCTAAATCAATGCAGATTGATAACAATGAAAAGTTTCAAATGACAGTTTGCCACCTGTCACGTTAGAAGGTGAAATAGAACAGAGGATGATAGAAATCAGGCATCTGTTTAAGAGTTCTTCAAGTAGCCCACTAATACATAATCACCTTCTTGCTACATCCACAGCAAACAGGGAGAATAGGACCCCTTTCATGGTCTGCTTCAGGGTTATAGAATCAACATCTTCACTCCAGTCTGACATGCAAGACCATTCCACCAGCTCACTTGGTCACTTTCCTGTGGAGCAACCAAAAAACTATCTTGGAAGTAACATTTAATACAGAAAGATGATTCTACATTTGTTTTTCTAAGTTTATAATTTGCCAATTTTGGTATATATTATATAGGTTTTATATATATGTACATATATATAAAACATATATATTTTATATATATGTACATATATAAAACCTATATAATATATACCATATAACAAACATATATATGTTTTATATATAAAACATATATAATATATTATATATACCAAAATTTGGACTTTCAGTTTAAAGAAAGTATTATTCAGTTCTCTACTTATATTAAAGTTATGTTTACCATTGCTTGCTGTATAATTTGTATTTTAGCTAACTCCTACTAATTTTCTACTTTTGGGGGGGGGCATTAGCCAAGGTTTGTCCTGTATGCATTAATAGGTTTCAGTTACATCTGTTCCTTACTGATCCTGAGATTTTGATTAATTCTAAAATTAATGTATGTTGTTTCTCAATTTGTTTCTTTACCCATTTATCTAGTTGCTTTGTCATCTACTCATTAGGCTCATGTTTCACTGATACTGATATTGATTATTCATTGGGCTCATGAATATTTATTGATATTCATATTCTGTTCTTCAATGTCTTAATGTGCTTCCAGGGACTTTATTTTACATATTTCTTCCATGGTGTATTCCTCATGCCTTCTCATGTTTTATTTTTACCCTTCTACCTTCTGTTTCTAAAATATTTACGTGTTTTGTCTTTGTTTTTTTTCCCCCATCCATATAGCAGCTTGCTTACATTTAGTGTGAACAGTTTTATCAGAGAATCTCAAATGTGTACTTAATTAACTTTTGAGAAAGTTCTGACTATGTAGCCCAGACTGGCTTCAAACGTGCATCACCATGACCCGCTCAAAGTCTTTGTGTAAGAGGTTGAGTCCTTTTGCGCAGCTTTAGCTTTTTACCTACGAGGGGTTTAGCTTTGAAGACTGGAGACCGTGTGTGTCCTCCTTTGTTTGGTTTGAGCATGTTTGGGAACTGGGTCTTAGCGGTCCTAGTGGCAGGATTAAATGTCAAGTTCTTGTTAATAATTTGGTCATGCTCCACTCTATTCTGCATTGGGTCTAGATCATCTTGTGCAAGATATGCCCCACATTTAAGCGACAATGATTTCGGGCTTTAGGTTGTTTTCTTTATTTGTAAAGCTGTAGACAATGATTATTTGTTTTTGATACAGAGGCTTAAATTCAGGGCCTAGTCACTGTTCCTTAGCTTTTTTATGCTGTACCACTTGAGCTACAGTTCTATTTCTGTCTTTTTGGTAGTTAATTGGAGATAAGAATCTCAAAAACTTTCCCATCTAGTCTGGCTTGGAATCTTGATCCTCAGATACCATCCTCCTGAGTAGATATGATTAAAGGCATGAGTCACAATTTTGTCTTTATTCTACGGAATCCGAGAAACTTAGAAAAATTCAATTGGCTTCTACACTGAAGATTTCCCTCATTTCCCCCACTGCCTACTTGACTTACAATAAATACATTTCTCTTTACATTGACAAGGCTTTTATGTTGATTTTAGGCAGCCCACCTCTTCCTTCATCAACACATCTTGGGAGTCCGAAGTCATATGTAAAAGCCCCAGAATCTTCTAGTTCCTTTTAAATTGCAATAGATGTACCACTTTTAAACATCCATTTATTTAAATTTGGAAACATGGAAACTTACAGTTTAATTTCTTTCTTTAGAAAGGCTTTTATTACCCCTCGTCCCTACCTTCAAATAATACAATCAATCTGGAACTGATTTAGAAGAAAAAAATTGAGATAATAAAATGATTGAATTTTTGAGAGTTCACAAACACTTCAAATTGTAATGGAAGAAGGAGTAGAGGATGTGTACTTAAAGAAGCCTCTAGAGGCAATCAGCAATTACAAAAGGCTTCCTTTGTAAAGCAGCGAAGAGTTCTGCCTCAGCGGATCCAAGAGAGGGGAGAAATAGCAGTGGTTTGAAATCACAGGGGAAGAAACTTCCTATTGGTATAGTCCAAAAACTCGGGTGTCGGAGAGGGTTACTTGCACATTGGTGGCTCTGTTTCTCCATCCTGAGCCCTTCCCTGTAGTATCTGTGGAAGCTACTCACTCCATCATCCTAGTTTTGCCAATGATATTTCCCTATTATTTTCATCTCTCCCACACCCATTCTCCTATTTCTTACTATTGAACCATTAAAGCAAACACAAAAGCAGGTGTGGTTTTACAATTATTTGTATTTTTTGCTTCTCATAGGGTATAACAATCACAGTCTATGGGGTATAGCCATTGGGCTATTAAATAATTAAATTTTAATTAAGTACTAATATTAATTAAATAATAATATTGATTGAATCATTTAAGAAAAGGCCTAGTAGTTTTGAGCTGAAATAAATGTTCGGTGGTTTTACAGCCCTTTGCTTTAGTGTTCCTAAGCTTGGATATCTCATCATTGTCTAAACTTAGAGGATTTTAAGTTCTACTACAAGACTAGGTAAAAAGAAACCAAATTGAATACCTCACTAGCCCACTTACAGCCTTAATAATTAATGAAGTATTTCATTATTTAAATAACTATGCTGAATTAGCAGCTACATATAAAATGAATTATTAAAATTATTGAGTTGGAAGTATTTAAGAATTTATATGTGCTATATACCTTTAAATGTTATGAACATATTTCTAAAATAATGCATGTAAATGGGATTTTGCTTTTTAATTAGGGTATCATTTCACAGTGTAAAAAAAACCTCACCTTTATAAGAGATTCTCATACTTTGGCCATTAAAAATCATTGAATATATATTTTAACAATCCAATTAATACATTGTCCTTTTGGCTTATACTCACTGTTCCCTGTTGATTTACACCCTTTGTACACTGTACATTTATTACTACCTTAAAGTCAAGTTCAATTGCCCACAAATATTACTGGAATTGTCTGTAGTAATCCCCTCCCGCTGTCTTTTTTTGTTGTTGTTGGTCTTGGAGTTTGAACTCAGGGCTTGGTCACTGTCCCTGAGCACTTTTGCTCAAAGCTAGTATTCTACCACTTTGAACCACAGCTCCGCTTCTGGTTTTCTGGTGGTTAATTGGAAATAAGAGTTTCACAGACTTTCTTCCTGGGTTGGCTTTGAACTGCGATTTTCAGATCTCAAACTTCTGAATAGCTAGGATTACAGGTGTCAGCCACTTACACCTGGCTGTGATTCTCTTTTTCCTGTCACCTTTGCTTCTTTCTTTCCTCCTTTTTTTTCTCCTTCTCCAGGTACTCTCCTTTCTTCCTTCTCTTATTGGATTCTAATTTTGTAGAGGAAAGGAAGACCAGAATTGAGGAGATGCAACCAACATTCTGAGCTATTTCTGTAAAAATTTCCATCTTATTTAAAAATAATTCTGCCATTTTGTTCTCTATAACTGTTGCTGTGGGGAAATACTGATAGTAACTAGAGAAGGAAGGAAAAGGGGAAAAAGAAATTAAGTGAATTAAGAAGAATAGGAAGATAAATATGGGAAGTTGGGAGAAAGGAAAAGATAAAAAGAAGTGAGCCAACAAGAAAAAGACAATAACAGTAGGTTAGTGAGATGAAAGAGCTCTTCTAAAATATAGGTAGAAGAATCTAAATGGGTGCTAATTGTTAACTTCCCCATTTTACTTCTGGTCTTAGTAGATTTTTCTTTTAGTGTTTTCATTCTTGCCTCATTAGTTTTTTTTTGTTTTTGTTTTTATTTTTTTGTGAACACACTGTACAGAGGGGTTACAATTACATGGGCAGGTTAATACGTACATTTCTTATCAAGCATTGCAGCCTCCTCCTTTGTTTACCCTTCACATCCCTTCCCAGCCTCCCACCCCACCCAAT
>NW_012267264.1:4854091-4885561 GCF_000151885.1 Dipodomys ordii | reverse complement strand
CTCCTTCCCTCTCTCCCTTTTTCCTCCCTTCCTCCATCCCTCCCTTCCTTCCCCTTTCTTTTTCTCCCTCCCTCCATCTCTCCCTCCCTTTCTGTTTCTCTATCCTCTTCTTTCTCCCTCCTCTCCTTCCTTCCTTCCTTCCTTCCTTCCTTCCTTCCTTCCTTTCTCCCTCCTTCCCTCCCTCCCTCCCTCCCTCCCTTCCCCCTCCCTCTTTCCCTCCTTCCTTCCTTCCTTCCTTCTTTCTTTCTTTCTTTCTTTCATTCTTTCTTTCTTTCTTTCTTTCTTTTTGCAGTGCTAGGGGTAAAATCTAGGGTGTCACCAATGTTAGGCAAGCTGTATACTACTGAACTATCTATCATCCCTATTTATTTTATTTTCTTTTAAAATAAATGGAAAATAAAACTAA
This sequence comes from Dipodomys ordii, assembly GCF_000151885.1. NCBI lineage: Eukaryota > Metazoa > Chordata > Mammalia > Rodentia > Heteromyidae > Dipodomys > Dipodomys ordii. The sequence continues at coordinate 4,885,155 of NW_012267264.1, read as the reverse complement.
TACATTTTGACAAAGCAAGTTACTGAAGATGAAAAGAATTCATAAAGAAAAAGCAAATCTAGACCATCCCTCTGCATAAGCTCTCGAAATCCAAAAATACTGTTACCAATGTTCCTGTGCCTGCTTGTCTCCACTAACCCCTTCCTCATCGTGCGAAGTGGGCTGTGTCTACAAACCATAGTGATATCATGGAGGCTCCATTTTCTTTTAGTTGATTTCTCTTTTGCAACCTCATAAAAGCTCACAACTACAGGTTTTATTGCTCATTGCATTGTTAGCTAGAATTTATTTATTTTTGGTGTAACTAGATATTCACTGTTTGAATTTCCCTTTGCTGAATAGGAAGCCAAAAAAATAATTATCAAAATTTAACTCCACATTAAAATTTCCTTGTGGTTGAGGATTGGTTAATCCAGTTTAAATTAGTACTTGTCTTCCTAACCCCTTCCCCCTACTTCCTATTTCTCTTCTCTTCCGCTCCTTTCCTGTCTTTGGGGTGGCTTTTTCTTGACATAATAGAGATCTTCCAAATTGCTCAGCACAAAGGAACTAGAAGTTATTTCCTGAGGGAGAGACTGTATTACTTGTAGTGTTTTACATCAAGACCTTATATTGTATATAAATAAGAGCTATCCTCCCTGTTAATACAAGGAATTCCTCATACTCTTAGAACTGTTTAACAACATAATCGATTAAACTATATTTTTCAGGCAGGAAGGAATAGTTTATTCATGTACCTGAGCTTAGTATATAATCATTTTCTCCTACCTACACCTGCTTTTTCCTCATGGAGATGCAGGTGGGGTAGGGAGAATACTACAAAGAGTGCAAGTATAGAAAGTAATTTGTAAAGCCCATGTCTGAAATAATGTTAGTGACATCTGTATGTAATGGAAGCAATATTTAAAGAGGCAAACTATAACAATTGAGTGAGACATGGTAGCAAGATTAAATGCAGAAAAGTAAAATTTTAGCTAGAAAATAAGATCCAAGTGTTAGAACAGAAGCAAGTGGATCTCAGCTTTCACATTTAATAAAAAACTTATGTTTTAGTGAAAAGCAAATCTTTCTCTGCCATTTCCTCCTTGCCTTCCTGTTCCTGTGAGATTTTATTCTCAACACTAGCCTTTCTTCTATGAATGAAAGAACTGACACTTTACAAAAGTCTTTCATTTTTGAAATGGTTTGACTCCTTACATGATTGGTTGTGCAGAACCTTTGGATCCTGGAGATTATATGTTACATGCAGATCAACTTGTAACCTGGGCAACCAGGTGGAGGGCCTGGGCTGCGCAGTCACAAAATGATCAGTGCCATTCAGTGTCACACTTCCCTTCCTTTTCTCTCTCCTCTGGTCCATCCATATTAGTGGAGACTGTAAAACTGCATTGGGAAAGGTTGGGGAAGTGGATTTTTAAAAATACATCTTTTTAATACAGGGATGAGTCATTATGTGCTTTTCAAATCATGAATATTGAGAATCTGGAGTTTATATCTCTTCATTGAGGAGGAAGAGCCAGGTAGCCTTAGAAATTAGGACAATGAAGGGACAAAAATTTATGGGAAACCACAAGACATATATAGGTTGGTTTGGTTTTCAAGAGAAGTTTTGTGTTTAGGAAGGAGCAAGACCCTAGAATGAGTTGAACCTCTTGTAGAGATTGTGTTTTCTCATTTATACATCCCAGTGATAGAGAGATAAAAATATTCAGAGAACTGAAGATAAATGGGAAGAATGGAAAGGATAGCAGCCTGGGAATTAAACCTGGCTGAGAGAAATATCTTTCTTTTATTTTCTTCTCTGGCTCTCCAAGTTCTCTTTCTTCCACTTGTGATTATAAAAAACAATACCTATTCACTGTTGAACATTTGGAAAATACTGAAATGTGTAACACAAGAAATACTTATACCCTGTCATTCAGACAATAACATTATGGACATTTTGGTTTATTTTGTTTTAACCTTCTTTCCTTTGGCATTTTTATCTTGAAATATAGTTTTAGTTTTTATCCCAGTTATACAAGCACAAAACTTTAATGAAAGAGTTCTGTAAAGTTTATCAGGAAAAATGATAGTTAACAGTTTTCACAGTCTTTTAATTTGTACTCCCATAACAATATAAGAGGCTTATTTTAGAAGAAGAATTTATAGAATAATTACCCTTTGACCCTGAAGTTTTAATTTCTATGAATTTATCACCACAACCAATAAAAATACACACAAAGATTTATGCAAAAAGTCATTGATTTTAACATTAATAATAAAAGAAGATAAAGAAATTAAAAGTAGACAGATAGACTCAAGCTGAGTACATGGCAGTTATATGTGATCAATAATTAGGCATTGTAAATAATAAGCAAGATCTATGAAAACAATACTGAAAAGTAACTTTGGGTTGCTTAGCTGACTAACTTGCTGGTATCTGGCATTCCCATTTTCCAGAGAGTGGGGCCCAGCAATCCTCATATCCTCTGGGCCTACATGGTGGCTGCTATCGTAGGAACCAGACCTATAATGTAATGTTCCATGATCTTCAGGTCATAAGGTACCTGGCCACTATGATTCTTATACAAAGCCTGGCTGGCAGGCAAGCAACATCTTCTAGCTCATACAAGCAAAGCCTCTCTCTGGTTCCTGTTTATAAAAGAACTTCAGGAAGAGGCACACTCCACAGGAATTACCCTAGATGCTGGCCTCAGTGAGAGGCTCTGAGGACCCACAGAAGGTTAGGTACTCTGTTCCTTTCCTCTATTTACTGACCTATGTAAGCTTCCACTTTCTCAAATAAAACCTGCTTCTAACCCACGCTTTTTGATTTCTGGAAATTGTCCTGAAAACCTGGCTCAGAATAAGAGAAGAAGGACCCAGTTCTTACAATAGTTGTCATCAGTTTTATCTCTTAATTATTTTAGTGGCATCAGAAAATGTGTACCATATTATGAAAAATGGAAGAGAAATACAATGGCAGGTGCTAGAATCTCATGCCTGTAATTTTAGCTACTCAGAAGGCTGAGACCTAGAAGATGGAAATGTGGAAGCAGTCTGGCCAGAAAAGTTTCAACAAAATGCCAGGGGAGGGCTGGCTCATATGGTAGATTACCAGCTGAGCAAAGTGCAAGGCCTTGAATTTAAGCCCCAGTATTGGTAAAATAACTAGCTGAATTAATTAAAAAAGTGAAAACCTATAGAACTCTAAAATTTTATGTTTGCTGTGAAATAAAAACCTTTACACACAAAATACATTAATACATTAATCATATTCCCCTTAATAATTTTAAGGGCAGAAGGTGAAACATTAGGACCAAAGGGTAGTGCTGGAGTTGTAATGGGAATATTGTAATTTGTCAGCAGAGCACCAAAAGTCATAGACATTTTCAAAATAAACTAAAAAGAAAATAAACACTTAATTATAACTAGTGTTTCTAAGTGAGTTTTCTTATTAAAATATAATTAGAGCAATTAAAGTTGTTTTTAAAAGTATGAAACAGAAAAATTATTGCTCCAGCTAAAAGCATTATAAAAGTACCTCTTTCTCTTTCCCTCTCTCTCTCTCTTCTCTTTCTGTCTCTCTTTGTAAAAAACAACAGAAAAGAAAATGTACTTTATTATTAATTGTCTCTAATACTCTCAGAGTGTCCAGAGATAACAAGAGCCAATACGGGATCTGGCATCTAGCATGTAAGAATCAGAGAGTAATTGAATGGTGAGTTGAGGTTGGGGGAGCAGAAGGCCTGCTTCTATGATGAGGAAAGGGAGAAGGTAAAGGAGAAGCAAATGAAGAGAGGAATCCTTCACATACCTGATCCACATTTGTGCCATCACCCCTCTTTCCATCCTCAAGAACACCATCAGTTGTGATAGGTAAAGGTAGCTTACATGGTCTAGTAAGTGGACTGGGCTTTGCTGATGGGAGACAGGAAGATTATACACACACACACACACACACACACACGCACACACGCACACATACACACACATGTGTATACATATATATACATGCATGTACATATACATGTCCAGTAAGTGGACTGTGCTTTGCTGGTGGGAGAGGTGTATAGTATGCATATGTGTATATGCATACTATACACTAAATACATACATGCATATATGTGTGTGTGTGTATATATATATATAGAGAGAGAGAGAGAGAGAGAGAGAGTGGTGTGTGTGTGTGTGTGTGTGTGTGTGTGTGTGCGCGCGTGTGTGCTCGCTGGTCCTGGGTTTGAACTTAAGACTTGAGCACCGTCCCTGAGTGTCTTTTGCTCAAGGCTAGTGATCAATCACTGGAGCTACCACTCTCCTTCCAGCACTTTTAGAATTGTTTTGGAGACCTGGCACAGGGAGGGGTGAGGAGGGGAAATGGGAAGGGATGGGAAGGGGAAACAAAGGAGGAGGCAACAATGCTTGATAAGAAATGCACTCATTAACTTGACCATGTAATTGTAACCCCTCTGTACAGTATTTTTACAATAAGAAACATATTTAACAAAAAAGTCTCATAGACTTTCCTGCCTGTGCTGGCTTCAAATAGCTATCCTCAGGTCTCAGCCTACTGAGTAACAAGGAGTAACAAGGATTACCATGGTGCCTGGGAAGTGAAGAATATTTTGGATGGCACATTTATTAGCACTTTATGAATATTGATCTAAGGGCTGGTTCAGGCTTTTCAGAAAGGATATGGTGGTCAATAGAGATCCAAGTAATGTTGTATTTCCTTATCGTCATTTTTTTTAGCACATTTAACAATTTTTAGGTTTTTTAGTACATTAAATATTTTTTAATTTTATTTATTTTTGTCAAGGTGATACACAAAGCGGTTACAGTTATAGAAGTAAGGTAGTGGGTACATTTTTTGTTTACTTGTTACCTCCTCTCTCATTTTCTCCCTTTCCGTTCCCCCCAACCCCCGCCAAGTTGTACAGATCATTTCCAACATATGGTCTTGTGAGTATCACTGTTGCCTTGGTTCCCCCTTTCCCTTTGTCTCACCATTTTGTTGTTCCCTTTCCCTTCCTTAATTCAGATAAACGTATATACAATTCCCAGGCTATCAAAATCAAATACAGTGACAACAGAGGATAAAACATAGGGGGGGAAACACAAAAGAAAAAAGAAATCACGTAATACTTAAAAACAACAACAAAGAAAAACCGCTTGTGTCCATGTCTTGGAGTTCATTTTCTTATGGTCTTAGAAAATTAATTTTAAGGAAAAGTAAAAGCACATAGGACCTTAACATATGCTCTATAGGTGCTCTACCACAGCGCTATATCCCTAGTCCTATCTTGTCTTTTCACTACTCCTGTTCTCCTCAGAATTTTTGGAATTCTATTTTTACTTATTAATTACTCATATAAATTTTTGAAAATGCTTACCTAATTTAAAAACATATTGGGAGCATTTTTAAGGAAAAATCATTACCTATATGGATTCAAAGAGAATTGAATAACATGAGTCATTTTACTATTATTATTGTTACCGCTGTGGGATACTAAGTTTACTTTTCTTTTAGCATATAACTGCCTGTCATCTGGCTCTCACTTGCCCTGAACTATCTCTATAGAGCTCAATGAACTGCAATGCCTTTTTAACCATATCCTTTAGGAGTTTATATTCTAATTTTGTCAAATATGGAGAGGTTCAGTTCAGTGTGCCATTTATTCCCCTTGGATTTTGCAATACTTTAGTCAAGAGAAGTATTGTATTTACTGTTTTCTAAGATAGAGTTACTTGAAATTGCTCTCTCTTCTTCCCTAAGTAAACAAAGGACAAACTTTACTATAGACTTTTGGGAGGAGTTTTTATTTAGCTCCCTTGTCTTGGTTGTCCCTGCTTCGGATGACAGGGAATGTTGATCATGACTGCTTCAGATGAGAAAAAATATTCAGTCAATGCTGGGTGTGTCCATGAAGGGTGGACCTCTGCTTGGCACAGCTAAGATCAGAATTAGAATTCCCATCCTGTGGGTTGTTGTTTCACTCAAATAGTAGCTTCTTTTGCTGTGCAGAAGCTTTTACATTTGTTACAGTCACATTTGTCAATTCTTGCTCTTACTTGTTCTGCAGTTGAAGCCCTATACCTAAACCAATTACCTTTGTTTTTATTTTCCAGAGCTTTCCCTGCCAAAATTCCAAGACATTAGGTAGCACATTATCTTTGATCTATTTGGAGTGGGTTTTTTTAAATAAGTTTTTTTATTGTGAAAATACTATACAGAGGGGTTACAGTTACATGAGCAAAGTAATGAGTACATTTCTTATCAAGCATAGTTGCCTCCTCCTTTGTTTTCCCCCTACCATCCTTGTCCTGGGAGACAAGAATTTAGTTTCAGTCTTCTATATTTGAATAACCAGTTTTCCTAGTGCCATTTGTTGACGTATTTTCTCTTTTCTAGTGGATACTTTTGGCTCCTTTGTCACAGATCAAATATTTCTATAAAACATATATGCCATAGACTATTACTTAGAAATAAATCAGAATGAAATATCCAGGATTATAGATGGATATGGAGATTATCACGTGTCAAGCTCAAAAAGCCCCAAATGACATCATCTCACTTGTTTGTGGAACCTCAATCCACCATGATGATGATGATGATGATGATGATGATGATGAGGATGATGATGATGAGGATGATGATGATGATGTTGGGACATAAATGTAAAATTAACAAAAGTTGGGAGAGGGAAAGGAAAAGATATGGAGGGAAAAAGTATGATTTTGGTGCATCTCTCTGAGTGTGTGTATCATAATAAAACCTAATAAACATGGTTGGAGAAGTGGGAAGGGTGGAGCAGAAATATAAACTGAAAAGTGTTTAAAGTACACTGTGCATGTTTCTATGATCACAATGGATCCTCCTTGTTATATATGCTAATGTGTACTAATATGCCAATACAAAATAAAAATCAGAAGAGAATAAACATTTTATGGTTCTATTTCTCCTAAGTCTTTACTAACACTAACCCATCTTTCTTTGGTTTTCTTTCATGAAAATTTGGTGTGAAAAAGCAGACTTTTATCCTGTAGGGAAGAAGTAGGCATATTATGGTCAGTGGGCTGGACCTGGCTTGATTTTGTGGTTTTAGTATAAAACAGCCATTTCTTTGTTGTTTATATATTGGGGATGGTTGCTTTTATGCTACCGCATAGATTCTAGTCATTGTGACTGAGTCTGTATGGTACAGAAAGGCTAAAATAATTAATGGTTTTGCCTTTTCCAGAAAATGTTTGTTGACCCCTGATTAGGAAACTCATTTTCCAAGTTCAATGTTCATCTAAATCAGGTTGAATACTTTATAACTTCCTGGTTTCAACTCTTTTTTTATTTTTTGGTTTCTACTCTTAATATATTAATTTCTGGAATGCCACAAAAGATTAAGAATGATAATTTTAAATACTTGAAATAATTCTGACTCAGAGAATCTTGATAAACATTGAAAAACCTTACTCAAGGCCACCCCCATCAAACCTCAAGAGGTAGGTTGTAAGAAAATTCAAAGAGCTCTATGCTGTGTTCTTGTTCCTTTCTCCCAAAGTAAAATCAAATCTCAGTGCCTTTTGTTTTTCCTATATAATACAAAGTTCTCCTCATTAAAAACACTTTTCATCTAAAATAAATAAATTTCCACTGAAGCAGAGTACAACAAATTTCACAAAGGGACTCTCAAACGGAATGTAGTTTGAGATGCTTCTTAAGAGATTTGGAGCAATGATTCCACTATCTGTCATTCATGTGCTTATGAATACATTTTTATTTGTTCCCACTCATGTAATTTTACATATATTAGAATAATTGTTTTTTAAAAGATATCTCTTATCCTTGGATAATTCTCTAAAGGAAATTACTTTGAAATAATAAAATACTTGCTTAGTTTGCTATGAAGTGAATTCAATGTTGAAGTTCCCTGGCTAATTCCTGAAAGTAGATGAATTTTCAGAAGCATATAGACAGATGTTAGTGCTTAATATTTTAGTGTTAAGTATCAGGATTGTCATGTCTTGCTCATCAGAAATAGTTACTAATGAAAAAGTTGGTTAGGATAAGAAGTTATGACAAGACTTTTAAGACATTTTGCCAAACAATTCTGACCAATGGAATTCCATTGAACTTGCTTTAAAATGTACATTATGGCTTAGAAGTATGATTGTGTTGTTTGCCTTAGAAAGCACAAGGCTCTGAGTTGGAGCTACAGTACTGCAAAATAAAAACTAAAAACCAAGAGGGCTGGGAAGTTTGCTCAGTGGTAGAATGCTTGCCTTGCATGCCTGAGGCCCTGGGTTCAATTCCTCAGCACCACATAAGCAACAAGATAAAAGCCGGAAGTGGCGCTGTGGCTCAAGTGGTAGAGCATTAGCCTTGAGCTGAAAAGCTGAGGGACAGCGCCCAGGCCCAGAGTTCAGGCCCCACGACCTGGCCCCCCCCCCAAAAAAAAACAAAAAACCCACTAAAAACAAAGAAAAAAATGCATATTCTAAGAAAAAATTCCTATATATATATATATATATATATATATCAATTTTCACCTGAAATTGATTTTAGAAGTCTGCATTTTTATTTATTTAATGTAATTCATTTGTATTTTTGGTGCTGGTCCTGAGACTTGAACTCAGGGCCTAGGCTTTGTCCTTGGCTTTTTATTCTCTTTTAAGACTAGTGTTCTACCACTTGGGGGTTAGTTGGAGATAAGAGTCTCATGGACTTTCCTGCCCTAACTGGCTTTGGATAGTGATCCTCAGAACTCAACTTCCTGAGTAAGCTAGGATTACAGCATAGTCCACTAGCATCTGACTCAGAAGTCTGTATTTTTAATAAAATATCAGGTAACTCTTATAGTAAGGAACATTTAGAGACCACTATAATGCAGTTACATTTTACTAGTCAATCATGTCTATTCTCTGACAATGAAGAATTGTAGGAAAGTAAGTTGGGTTGTCTTCTTTCGGAAGTTGTTATAGTTGTTTCTTATTTATTCTTCCTTAAAAAACATTAGAATTGGGTAAAAAGGAAAAACCATATTTGCTTGATTTGCTTTGCCATCACTACTGTTCTTTAACCAGTGCTTGTCATTCTTGGCTTAGTCGCCCTGGATTCTTAGGGGCCAATCTATCTTTCAACTTTTTTGTTATGCAAAAAGGTTAGGCCAAGCTGTTCAGACTCTATCCATTTTATATAGTCCCATGGAATGACTATCTTGCTATGCAGTTTCTGCAACAATTGAAAAATTTTGTAAAGAACCTGATACATAATAAATTTACCTCTATACACAAATATACAGTCATTTATATCTATTTTATTGATGCCAGGAGTAGATGGAATATCTCCAAACTGAAGTGGGAGAGGATTCTTTATAGCGTCTTTAATCAGAATCAGGAAAGGGTGTATAGAATTCTGAATATTATAGTATAATGTTTATTTGCTTGATAAAACTATTTTAATGATTTCATTAAAAATCTAAAAATGTAAAATTGCAAAATACAGAAGCCATGCCAATTCATAATTAGAAGTGGTCTCTTCCTGGAGGGAGTATAAAGAATGAATTTAATTTTAATGGAAAAAGGAAGGTTTGAAGTTCTTAAGAACGATATCTTCTAATTTTCTCTCCAACATTAAGATCTATAAGTTTTGAAACACTCAGAAATTCTTATATTAAAATATGTCATTCTAATCAGTTTTCTCTATTCTTTTCTCATATAAGTTTGTAGGTTCCAAAGCTATCGGCATATTTACTTAAAGGGGGAAATTTATTACTTATTAAATTCTCCACAGAATTCATAAATTCTAAGATAGAATTAAGGAGAAGAATAAAGGAAAACACAACCATGAATTTGTGCTTTCTACATATTAGGAATGTGGGGAAGAAATAGAATATGCTCACCAAGAAAGAGCTAATAAATAAATAACAAAAATTATAATTTTGGGGAAAAGCTGTGATTTGAACTCAGGTCTTCATGTGTAGTAGAAAGATCCTCTATCACTTGAACTATACTCCTAATCCTTCTATTTTTGTCATTTTTGAGATATGGCTTTGATTTTTGCTTGGACTGGCCTATTTATCCTTCCTACTATAAGAAGATACCTTTTTGTCCCAGGACTAGTATCAGGACTTCAACTCAAGATCGCATGCTTTGGCTTAGCTTGGTCACTCATTGCTGGTGTTTTGCCACTTAATCCATGCTTCTAATCTGGTTTATTGCTGGATAATTAGAGATGGACTATCTTACACAGAGAGGTTTTAGCCTCCTGAGTAGGTAGAATTACTGGCAAGAGCCACTAGTGCCTGGCATTGTTAAATAACAATATTGAGATTAGCTACTCTCTTCATATTCTCTTGAAACAATCTGAACAGATTCCTGTTCAATGATAAGGCAGGGGATGTTTAAGCATGGAAGTGAATTTCTTAGGAGAATGGAGGCAGATAGCAGATACTAGACAGGGCAGAGGGAAAGAGGCCAGAAAATGGTATGTTTTCAGCTGGAGAACAGTTGCAGCCTGAGTGCCAGGGGTGTACTGATCAATTCCCAGCCCACAGTGCTACAGTATACAGCAAACGACTAGATTAGATGAGGCAGAAAGTTTAGCTCTCAGGCAGCTTCTGGTCCAGACTAGCTCCCATGTAGTTTCTCTTCCTGATGGAAGTTCTTTCAAGAAAACATCACTAATGAGTCGTTAGCAGTCAGTACTGACGACAGCTGGGCAATGAATGTACAGGCTTGGCAAAGTAGGAGGGAAATGAAGTCCATCTAGGACAACTAGTGATGTCTTCTTCCTTACAAATGTTTCCCACTGAAATAGAATGCAAATGATGTGTGGGGATGCTGAACATGCAGGCTTACCACGTCTCATCGCTCTTTGCATAATTATACTACAAGTGCTGATATTAGTAGAGTTCAGTACTCTTGATTCCCATAAATGCTAAGGTAGTTGTATTTAATTACTCTTGTTTCTGTTACTCTTGTTACTAGTTTCTTGTTTCCATTAGATTTACAACTTAGTGGTTATTCGTTACTTGAGAACTTTCATGATGTACTTTCCGAATGAGATCGTTATTGTGATATTTTTATTACTGAATAATGGTGAAAGATATCTGAATTGAACTGAAGTGTATAAATTACAGATTGTATGTACTTGTTTAAGAAATGCATGACGAAGTGCTGGGCTGCGGGCTTGTGCCTATAACTACATCTACTAGGGAGGCAGAGATTGGGAGGATTGTAGCTCAAGGCCAGCCTAGGTGAACAATTCCATCTTAACAAACTAGCCAGATGTGATGCTTTCATGTCTGTGATTTCAGCTACTTGGGAGGCATAGGTAGAAGGATCATAGTCCAAGACAAGCCCCAAGCAAAACATGAAGGCCCTATTTGAAAACTAACTCAAGCAAAAAGGTCTGGAGACTTGGTTCAAGTGTTAGAGTATCTACATACTTCAAGTGTGAGGTCCTGCTTTTAACCACCAATGCAGAAAAGATAGGAGAGGGACACGGAAGGAACAGAAGGCAAAGGAAGAGAAAAATGAAGAGAAGAGTAGAAGAGAGGAGGGGAGGAGAGGAAGAGGGAGAAGAGGGAAGATGAGAATGAAGAAGAGGAGAGAAAAAGACAGGCGTGGTGAGGTTTTCCTATGTCTCTACCTGGCAGCCTTCAGTGGAGGCAGAGAAGTTAATCAGGACATCACACAGACATGTAGAACTGCTAACGCTCTCTGTGTGAACAGGTTCAGCCAGACAGCAGCACTCACCACATGATACAAAGAAGAGATCATCGATGTGGGATGGAGGCTGGGATATGGTTATTTTCTTGAGTCAGAATGCTTCTGGGGTGGCTGTGATACAAATTCTGTTCTGTTGCCTGCTCCCAGGGTCATGGATGTTACCCAGCAGGTGGTGTGGCTGAGCAATCCCACAGGGCTGCCATGTCTTCTTCCTAGCACTCCCTTACAGTCTTGTAGGAAATCCTCTCTACCCAGAGATTCTATCACCTACAACTCAGAATGGCAATACTGACAGCTACATTAAGTAATCCTCAATGCTAGTAGGATTATTCTCAAAATAAAAACTCACTGAGATCTCTCTTCCTTCTCTCTTTCTCTCTTTCCCTGTTAGTGGTTGAATCCAAGGACTTTCACATGGTAGGCTAGCCCTCTACCAATAAATCCATAGTCATAGCCTTCATTTTTTTTTTCAGTTCTCCATATGACAGTCATGTTGAGAACGAAATTCATACTGAAACTGAAACTGGAAAACAATAATCCATAGGCATGGATTAATTATGGAATGAAGAAGTCAGGGAAAGAAGTCAGAGAAGTTTCTGCTTTTCATAGTCTTAAGCATGGGCCAAGAAAAAAGACTGAGTATGGCAGACAGGACACTCTGACACCAATATGTCAATGTGTGTCAAACATAAAAACCTGATAATAGCTGGACATGATAGTATATTCCTGTAATCAGGAGGCTGAGGTTAGCGGATTATAAATTTGAAGCTGGCTTGGGTAACATAGACAGAACCTCAAAAAGCTAAGAACACAAATCCATGATAATAGTAGTGGCGTGGAGTGAGTGCAGCTTTGTGTGTTACTTTTCTGTTTCTCATAGAATGCTCTCAGGATGGCTAAAAAGGTGGTGGAACAGTTTGCATGGCCTACTAACGTCAGTCCCAATATATTGGCCCTGGCCCCTCAAGGCTTGCAGTGCCTTCCTCACTATATATATTATGTTGTACTTACCTGTCCCTGTATTGCAGGACACAGGTATTTTTCTATTCCTGTCTACTTAGCGGTGAGTATGTAGCCATCACAGCATGGACTGCTATGATGGCTACCTATTGTAGTACATATTGTACAATATGTAGCCATTGTAGTACATATTGTTATTATTATTATTTTGCTTTATTATTATTATAGAGGTAAGGTACAGAGGGATTACATTTACATGAGTCAGGTAATGAGTATATTTCCTTTTGTACAGTGTCTTCTATTTACTCTCTCCCAGTCCCTGACGCCCATCTCCATCCACGAGTTGTATAGTTCACTTTCTTCTGTGTCCAGTGAGCTCCACTGCTGCACTTTTTACCCTTTTCGAGGTCTGTGCTTTCCCCTAACCCTTCCAAAGATGTACATTTCAGTACACCATACACAAGGTAAAGAAGAGAGATTCATCAAAAACTTAACAACAACAACAAAAACAAAGAGAGATCTCTCGTTTCCATATCTTGGAGTTCATTTCAGTATGTGTATTATTTTATATAAACACAAAGAGGCACTTAGGCATTGCGTCTTCGTGTTTTTCTCCTAAGAGTATCCTCTTTTGGTCTCATTATGTGTGAATACCTAGAATCCTGGATAATTGATCATATGCCAGTGTATTTTAGATCTGATTTCTGCATATGGGAGAGAACATGCACTGGGAAGTAGCAAATCTTAATCAGATGAGTGGATGAAAGCATAGGGCAAAAGCTGGAGAAATCGCTATGACCTGGTTCCAAATGCCTTGGTATCAACTTAGAGGACTTTGTCATAGGACTAGAAGGATTCATTGTTGATTAAACATCCCCTACCCAGAGCACAAGTGAAACTGGATGAGTATAATGAAGATCCAATGTTTACCTTTTGCTTGTGTAAGTTTGTTTTAAATCTATTTTACCTCTCTTTCTGTGTGACATATTACAATGTGGACCCAAGCTAAACCCTGGATTTCAACTGGAGACATTTAAGCCACTCATTTTCTGGTCAATTCTTAGATTGTTTAATTTAGGGCAGAAAGAAGTAGAGAAGTTGGTTTCTCGACATACACTTCAGAAGATAATTTTCTTTCTAGGTTCTTGGAGTGAGCATCATTCAAGCCTTCAAGCTCTGACTATACTGATCTCTCAACATTCTTGAGAAATAGCTACCTACACAGTCTATCTTTAGGCCTTAAGAATAAAAACTTGTGAAATTTATCTTTCCTCTAATTTTAAAGCTCACATTTGAAGATTCACTCCCCCCTGCAAATGCAAGTGATTATTTTCAGTCATTTTGACTATACTTTGGCCATATTTCAGTTACATTGTGCAAAGTTTTAAAGTGGAAATTTATTTACTTTAAAAAAATCCAATATTTGGATTAAAATTTAAAGAAAAACAATTTATGATAAGGAATTTATTATCTCTAACTCAATGCAGTATACCATTATTTGGCAAATATTATTTAGCCAAATAAGTTCAAAATTCTTTGGTATTGAAGCTAAGTTTAAACAACTGTCCATATCCTTGCTATTAAAACTAGAAAGAATTGAATTTACTTTTAGGGTTAATTTTCTAAGATTTCTTAAGATATAAGAAATTGTTGGAGAAACTGCCTCAAAGAAAAGTTACTTTGGGAGTCTGAGACCTGAAGCACTGATAGCAGTGAGTCCCAAGGAGTCCATTAAAAACTCTGTGAAGAAAAACCAAACAAGACTTCCCATATCTACTGTATGTATGTATATCTATACAGGTCTTCTCAGTTTAGAGAGAGAAAGAGAGAGGGTGGTGGAGAATGAGCAGTATCTAAATGCTGTTTCGGGCTATAGAGATGGCCCAAGTAATCACTGTAAAGGTGGTTGAGCAATAGGGGAAAGAGAGAGAGCAATAGAGAAGATTGTTTTGATTAAAATTTATTTACAAAATATCATGGTGAAAACCCTTGGTCTAATTAATATACTCAAAAGAAAAAAGAATGACAGAAAAGCAAAACAGCTCTGTCGGTGGCAGTTGTCAAAGGGAGAGAAGAGGGTGAGGAAGGTGAAATGGTGGAAGACTTTATATGCATATAGGCCAATAGAACAATGAAACCTGTTGAAACTGGTTCAGAGGGAAAGCAATGAAAAAGTGGCAAGGAATGTATGATAAAGAAACTCATAACCAAAGAGTGTAAGGATGCACCATCTCTTCCCCACTATAGGAAGCGCTTTAGCTTTTAGATATAGCTATAAGAATATGTTCGGTCACACTTGTAAGTACATGCTCCTCTAGGTTTTATAAAAACAAAAAGAAGAGTTACAGATTTTTCTCCTTTAGTATGCATCAGTGGCACAAAACAAATTCGGATATATTTTTAAATTGGACTTGTATTGAAGTTGAATTGTAATTTTTGTCAGTCGTGGGGCTTGAACTCAGGACCTACATGCTGTCCCTGAGCTTTTTGTGGCTTCAGACTAGGCCTCTACCACTTTAAGCCACATCTCCATTTCCAGTTTTCTGGTGGTTAATTGGAGATAAGAGTCTCAAGGACATTCTTGTTTGGCTTCAAACTTGGCTGTCTTCAAACTGTGTTCTCAACCACCTGAGAGCTGAGCCATGGGCACCAGGCAATATCTTTTATTTCAAAAAGTCTACCAGTCATACTAAAGACAGAGGTAAGAGAAGGAGGTGTGATACTGGGCCAAAATTTGCATTTGGTGTCACGTAAGTGGTCGAGGCAGCAGATGTCATAGATGTCCAAGGCAGCATGGAGTAGCAGAAGTCCGGGTTATGTTTAGTATTTGTGTATGTGATGGAGAATGTGCCAGATCACAAGGGGAGTGAGAAGCTTAAACCACAGCCTTAAAGAAATAGAAAGGGAACTGACATCAGCAAATGTGATGAACATTTATTCTATGCATGAATGCAGTCTATGCAAATGTGTGTATCAATATTCAGGAAATAATGAGGAGGTGTAACTAGTGCAATACTTAGGTTTATGCTAGAGATTATTAGGAGCTAAAGAGGTTCATAGGCAGATCTTGGAAATCATGAATACCAGGCTGAGAACAAGGCAAAAAGGTGCCAAATAAAGTTTTTGAGTCCATGTATCCTCCACAGCAGCAGTGCTCATGAGGAAAAGAGAGCAAACAGTGGACTAAATCTGTGGAATAACTAATTAGTAGGAACACATTCCCTGCCAGGCGCCATCAGGAATTAATTCACTGTTATTGTCAGGCTCATCAGAGTCATAGGCATACAGGATTGTATGGGACGTTGCACAAAGGGCCCACTTTCTAGTCACTAGTTTTGACTGTTTATAGGATCTGTTTGCAGGCACCTGGCTGTGGCAACCACGAGGCTTCTCTTAAATTCACCACTACCACTGTGGGCTTCTAAACATTCATTCTTAAAACCCAGAATTAGAACCTTCTGAGCCTTCTGAATTAGGACCTTCTTAGCTGTGAACTCATAAGAAAATACAGGCCATGCTGTGGGTAACCAGCTTCATGTAGGGTGTGGCATTTATAATTTGGACAACAACAAATAGATTAACCCAGTAGTGCTTTAATTTCATATCCAACTAAAGCTCTAAAGATTTCCATTGTGCTTGGCCACAATCTCTCTCTGATTGTTTCAGAAGTATTCCCCACTCCCATCCCTACCCTGCTTTTGTAAAGTTCTCTCCTTTTCAGATTAAAAATGTTTGCTCTTTTAAAAATTTTCCCTTGGTCTCCTTTCCTTTTCACTGGATTTCAGCTTGACACTAATTGGCAGCGTAAATTTAGATAAATTGTCGGGCCTTCTTAGATGTTCCCCATCTAGGTTGGGTCATACAAGCTTATTTCGCTTTCTGATTTCTATATTCCTTGAACTCTTTCTAACATCCTGACCTCAGAAATATTGTGGATAAGTTTTCCATTGCATTTGATTCAACAGAAGGCAGTGGGAACACTAAAATAAATAACCAAAATCTTCTGGAATAGAACCATTGTGTGGACTAGTGTGGGGCCTAGGTTCATTCTTTTCCTGTTTGCTATGTATACACAGGTGAGGAGAACAGTCCCAATTTCTTCCAGATCTCTGAGATTTTAGAACACGTGAGGCCCTGCTAGAGGTGGATACAATTGATAGTGAGAAAGCATCCAAATTTAATGGCTCATGTTCAACCTACACAAGGAAGATTCTAAACTCAAGCAATCCATCTCCTCAGTAGCTCCAGAGCCTTCCAGGGAGTCCATGGGCAGATAATACATTGCTGTTGTATGTTTTATTGGCTCAGACCCCTTTCTGGTGGTTTGGGTTCAGCTCCCCAGACATTGCTGCACCTATCACTTTCTGCCTCTACTGTTAGCTGCAGTTGAACTACTGTAGGTCAGGAGATGCCCAGGCTGTGTGCAGAACTGGTACAGGTAGGGTAGTATGTGCTGATCCTTTCTGTGCAGTGGATTGTTTTTTTTTTGCCAAATGGCAACTTTCATGGATGCATTCCCTCAGTTTTTGTTTATATTTGCACCTTCAGTTTCAAGTGGGAATTTGACAGGAGACAAATCAGAGTGACAGACCCAGCACTAAATCAGAATATTCATTCCTTTGCATGAACGAAGCCTCTCTTTCCCAGCCAAGCTTGAGCCACCCTCCATCCTCTTCCATGAGATGGCTGGTGTGTTGCAGGCATTTCAGTCTTCTGATGGGAGAGCTGGAAGTTATCAGAAATGTTGTCTGAGATACAACTGTCTTTAGAAAAAAACACCGTGAAAGTATCTGGAATGGATGGAAGGCAAGACTCAAAGGCCTTGGAGGTGGGCAATACTATTACAAAGCATAAAGTAAAGGGTCTCCTAACTATCTGAGTCATGTTTGGTAAGGCATCAGTATAAGAATCTTCAAGAACATACCCTCCAACTTACAGTACAATAGTGAAGTAAGAATTGAGCCAATGAAAACCATCTGTTATTGACTCACATCACTATTTAGAGAGGTAAAAAGAATGAGCTTAGACAGAGTAAGTGACCTGCTGTTATGGGGAAGAATATAACATTTTGACAAATGAAATACAAGAGTTAAATATTGGCTTGAATTTTAACGGAATGAAGGCACGACATTTAGAAAAAAAATTACATTGTTGAATAAAGTTCCAGAAGCAGAGGAAGGGAGAGGGAGGTGGGAGAGACGGAGAGAGAAAGTAAGAGTAAGAACTTGGCCTTTTAAAAATGAGAATGAAAAATTTAGTGCGGGAAGTTTTCAGGGCACAGGCAAAACATTCCTGTGAGGGAGAGGATTCATATTAATGTTTGAAACAACAGACAACTCTGAGGAGATGAAATAATGAGAAGGAAGATGCCATGATTTTGACTATCAGGTATAAATTTAAGATTTCAGAGGTGGTAAAGACTAAGGAAATGGGCAACAGTCAAGAAAAAAATCAGGACTGACCTGTGGATTGTTGAAAGGAAAGGAATGGAATAGAATAGGATTTAGAAAGAATGACTTAGAAATAGATGGCTATAAGGATGAAAGAGAATGAAGCTCATATTCATAGTATATCTGATCATGTAGGTGACCGATAATGAACAACGCTGGTTACTGGTATTCATTTTACCACTGAAAATGTCCACTTGCCCAGAATCTTGCTATACCCCAGGACTCAGGCAGCCTCTGGGCTCCAGCACTTTATCTTTAGAACCTTTTTCATTGTAGGGTTATTCACCATCATCAAAGTGGAATTAATAATAACATTGGCATAGATAACAGCTTCCCAGGCCCAGAACTAAGATCTCTTATAAAGTAAGACTCCTACATAAGAGACAAGTATACTCGGAATGTAAGAGGTGAAGAAAATGAGGAAGATGTCAAGAGACCTCAGGGCAGAAGACCGAGCTTTCCTTCTGGAGCTGCAGCGGCCACTGAGAGGCTGTTGGATCTGCTTCCAGAGCTGGGTCAGTGAGGTTGTAGGTAAGATGGTGGAGGCCAGGAACAGGAAGAAGGGAATACACAACACAATCATCTTCTGAGGTGTGCAATAAACTGAGTTGACCATCTCCATTTTCTCCATCAAGCTTATGTTTTTGTGTAAATGCGCCATGGCAGTTATTTCCAGCCAGGTGAAACCCCTAATAGCTGAAGGGATGGTTGCTACAAAAGAAATCACCAAAGTACCCAGTATCAACTGAGGAACCAATCTCAAAACTCTCCACCTCAGCCAGAAAAAGATGGGATGCGTGAAGGAAGACACTTTGACACAGTAGAAGACAGCAAGCAAGCTGCTTAATCAGATTGTAGCATTATTGACAAGTTCCCAGAAGAGTGCTATGCTCCAGAATATTCCATTAGGGTTCACAAAGGACCAAAAATTGTAAATCATTGATAGCAATTGTAGACAGAAATGACAGATGCTCAGACTGGTGAAAATCATTTCCAAAGGTGACAATCTTTTGGCCTGCATCCACTCTCTGCTCGTCACTGCAATAACAAAGCTGCTCTGGGCAATTATTGTCAAGGACTCAAGCACATAGAGGAAGATGAAGATGATAGTGACTTGGATGATTACCATGTTTCTATTCTTACCTATCTTCCTAGACAAAAGACTCAGATGCTGTGCACCAAATTCCAGATAGGAAACAGATTTCTGTTCCTGCCACTGTCTGGTATAAGAAAACACTTCATTTTGGATGCAAATTTTCCCCAGCTTAGTTTTGATTTTGCCATTTTCCTATCTAGAGGATTTCCTTATGCTTTGCTTGCTGGCTTGTTATCACATCTGTATGCACGAAATATTATTTGAATGAGCATTCCTGCTCCTAAGATGATTTGATTATTTGTGTACAGGTATACCTATTACAAAACTATGCTGTTCATTTTCTTTTTTTGGGGGGAGGGGTCCAGTCGTGGGGTCTGAACTCTGGGCCTAGGCGCTGTCCCTCAGCTCTTCAGCTCAAGGATAGTGCTCTACCACTTGAGCCACAGTGCCACTTCCGGCTTTTATCTTGTTGCTTATGTGGTGCTGAGGAATCGAACCCAGGACCTCATGCATGCAAGGCAAGCGCTCTACCACTGAGCCACCTTCCCAGCCCCATGTTCATTTTCTTTATCAGCTTGAAATGCCCTTATATTAATCCACCATCATCTTTAAATGATATGTTTAACCCAAACTTTGAGCCACAATAATGCCTTTTTGGTTTATTGATGTCATGGGAAATGTTTCCATCCTGCCTAGTGTTCTACTAGTGTCAGCATTAGAAGGACTGTCTTTCCAGCTTCCTGGGAGTGGATACAACAACCAGAATGTGAGGTTAAATAGAAAAGATCACAAAAAGTTTTTCCTCTGACATTCTACATACAAAATTCCTGGCTTCTTGGACCTGTAAGTGCCTCTATCTCATGCAGACCACTTAATGCCCAAATCCAAGAAATCAAACTGCAAAGAAGTCATTGCACAACCTTGGACTCCTTCCTATCGCAATGAAATATCCTTAGCTATTGTTATTCTGCCAATTCCAATTCCTTGAACATATGCTTATTATATTTTTGGAAACTGTTCTTGTACCATTAATATCTCTGTTTCCCCCTCCTTCCATGGTTAGGTTCTTTTAATCACTTCTCACAAATCAGCTAAAAGAAAACTTCTTATCACCAGTAAATTACCTTGCTTCCAAATATGTAGGCATTATTGCATAGCTGCACGGGCAGAATGGAGAAGGAATGCACTTTCCCATTGCCTCAGGACAACCATCCCAGATAGAAGCCAAATATTTAATTAGTGGTTTCAGAAATGAGAGACGCATTCTAATAATTAGTAGTTATTGAAGGAGACTAAGTGGGAGTCAATGACCCTATGCATGAGAAACTTGAAGTCTAGATGGATACATCATCATTCAAAGAGGGAAAAATAAGCAATCTAACACAAAGCTTAGACTTCTCAAACACAACCCCCGCAAACCACTGACCTCAAGAAGCAAAGGAAAGCAATAGCTCTGAAGATGACACCAGCAAACAGAACTAAAATTAGAAGGCCTCTGCTTTACATTCTTAGTAAAATGCAAGAGACCAGAAATAAGACATGACCAAACAATAGTCTGCAATAAAAGGACGAATTGGTTGATATAGCCAGACATAAGAAGGGAGAAAGATGAGATATTGCTATTTTGGTTAAAGAACAAAGGAATGACAGCACTAGCATCTGCCTTACTTCAGGCTACACTAACTGTGTTGCCTCCTACCTTGATGGTCTCATTCTGGGTCAATTTAGAGTGGCTACATGCATCTTAACCTCTGTCTGCTGGACTTTTCAGTTGCAGCTACTCTACTCTAGTCCTCAGGTGTGATACCAGCCATGACAGCTTGCCAAAGAATGATTCCCTTTCCAAAGCAGCCATCCATAGTTGCTGTGAAGATGGAGAGATGGCCTGACACTCCTCTCCTTCACAGGACCAATCCCTGCAACTTCAGGCCAAGCATTTCAATTCCTAATCCTGGTACTCTTTTGGGGGAGATTATGAATGCTATACACATGGAGTTGCTGTTCCCTGGAGTTGAAAGACTGGCTCTTTAATCGTGTGTGCATGTGAACACCCACGGCAATCTTATGTTTTCTCACCCTTTAACCCTCATGCAGTGATTCCAACTCTTGGTTCTTCCCGTCTACGCTCATCCACATCCCATCCTTAGTGTTTTCCCTTGTCAGGGTGAGGATTGTTGCCCTTTGCCAGTGCTGGTTGACTCGGTGTTAGAAAGGAGACTGGAGCCTGGCTACCATCTGCAAAGCACACATCATCTCTGTCAAAGTCAGTCATTCTTACCAGACAAAAGGATGGAAATGCAGGCTGCGTGCTCTCTCCACATAGTCCTCTCTCCATCTCTCCAGTTCTCGTTCCCCTTTGTAGACACAACAAAGGTCCACCT
Organism: Dipodomys ordii; assembly: GCF_000151885.1. Lineage (NCBI taxonomy): Eukaryota > Metazoa > Chordata > Mammalia > Rodentia > Heteromyidae > Dipodomys > Dipodomys ordii. The sequence goes on along the minus strand of NW_012267264.1, from coordinate 4,863,559 downwards.
GTTGCTTTCCTAATTGCATGGTAGCTAGCAGAAAAAAGAAATGCCAATTTATCCTGGAAGGTATTATAATCTTCACTCTTAAAGGTTTTATCTTTTCTTCTTGATTTCATAGAACATTATTCTTTGTCTTCTTGAATATTTCATTTACTTCCCCTTGGAAAAGGCATGCTAAATATTTTTTTAATTTGCAAATTTGGTAAGAGTAATTTCTCAATTCTGGATCTCACTGTTGATAATCATACATTATATACTATATATAATTTTAGGTACTCAAATTTATATGCACATATATATATATATACATGTATATGATATACTGCATATATACAATATATAGTATATATACATTATATATTAATCATATAGATACTAAAAACTGAAAAATTTAAAAGAATAAGCAATTAACCAAAAGGTAAGCACTAATGTTACAAAGAAGTGCTTCAAAAATACTAAGGAAATATTTTTCATCCTTCACATTTCATAAATAAAATTTGAATTTCAACTCTAAGAGATGATACGTAAAAACAGCTTTTTATACTACTGGAAAGAGTGCAAATCATCACAGTTATATTGAGAAATAGTTTGGTCATATTTAATAGAAAATTTATGCACCTTACTCCACAGCCTTTACTCCTAACTATGTACAGTTTCTCTCTAATATACAAAGGAGAAATTTATGGCTATTATTTTAGAATTATTCAAATATTGTACCAAAAGACTAGAACTGTATAAAAAGCCATCAGTGGAGTGTGGTACTTTCATGGGATGGTGTAAAACTATGGGCATTTGTTTACCTTCCCTGAAGCTGAATTTCTTCCTTATAGATATAACTTGCCTTTTATTGGAGAGGCATTAGGTGATAGTTCTTGTGGCCTGGTGTGGTGGCCTACCTCTGCAATCCTAGCTCTGTGGGAGATGGGGAGAGGAGAATGACAGTCCCAGAAGGCTGCCACGTTACGTTACACAGTTCACGTACCCTTCGCATATTGAGTTTGGGCGTGTGAGTCAATTGTGAAGTTGGGGAACAGAAGAGAAGCTGCTGAGACTTCCTGTGGATGACCTTCCTGATGATAACACAAAGATTCAAAGGTGAAAATTCTTCTTTTCATTTGATATTGTATGTAATCTTATACTACACGTGATATTGGGAGCTACAACAGCCATTTGGTGACCCTAAGGGAAAAATTAGGGGAAAGTGCAAAGAACACAGTGCTATGTATTGGTGTTAAATGTTTAATAATATTGTACTGGGCCATCTTTTGAATACTATTTTGTGCGCAGAGTATTCTTTGTACTTTAAACCAAGTAGAGATCTTAGGACTCTGGGATAATACCAAAAAGATGACAGAGAGGGAAAGAGGAGAAGGAGAAAGAGTGAAAGAGAGAGAAAGACAGTTCTAATTGCGAATTCAAGGGACCAACAAATACTCATTTTATGTAGTACATAAAGAACATCAAAGCTTTAGAACAATCCTGGTTGCTTGCCATCAGTGAAAGTCATTGCTTTTTTTTTAAATAAGTTTTTTTATTGTGAAAATACTGTACAGAGGGGTTACAATTACATTAGCAATGTAATGAGTACATTTCTTATCAAGCTTTGTTGCCTCCTCCTTTGTTTTTCCCCTACCATTCCTTCCCTCCCTTCTCCACAACTACACGCCCTCCTCCCAGCCATTGCTTCTTATCATTGATTGAGCATAAGCAAACATTTAATTGCTATAGAGATAGTAATGTCAATCCAACAAGTAAAGTTGACAAAGATGCCAAAACTATGTGTCTTCAAGTTAGTAGCTTTACTATTTATTTGTTTGTTTACTTATTTAAGTTTAGGGAGAAGCATATATGGGGTCATTCCATTTACATAAATATTTTGAAACTGAATGAGACATATGGTAATTAGACATTCAATAAATCATGTGTGACACTGGTAAGATGCTTCTGTACACCTAGCTTTAAATTTGCTTTGCCAAGTGTGATTTAGTCCTACAAGACTGGAAAAATACACCCAACTCAACACAAATTGTATTCAGTAATGCCCTGGTCATGATCCCTTGACATGTTAATTTACTACATACACTGTTACAAGGAAAGCAACGGTCCCTCAACAGGTTTCCACCTTACCCCCTCAAATCTTTGAAAATATGTGAATTTCAAGGTAATAAGTTTGTATTGTTTTAAGTCATGAAGTTGTAAGAACTTTGTTTCATTCAGCAACAGGAAAATAAAACATATGCCAACTGTACAACTCTTATTAGTACACTCCTGCATTACTTGATTTGTAATTTACAGGTACTTATATTTAGTAACTATGAAAATAATGAGGTTTTACATAGGGAAACTGTCCTTGGGCAGGACAGGCTAATTAGGAATCACTGAATTTCAGACATGGATATTCCCTGAGGTGCTTGTGAGCATTGGAGCTGAACTTCAGTGTCATTCAAGAAGTGTTCAAAACAGTAACTGAATCCTGTGTCCCAACTCTAGCTTCTGGTTGGTCTGGGGTACAGCTGGGTATTGACACTTTAAAAATTATCCTGCCTGATTCTCAAGGGCAGCTCAGGTGCAGATTCATGTGTTTGGAGCTGCCTTTATGGAGATGAGTCCCTGGTAAGTGCTGAGAAAACAAAACTCTTTCTCTCTCTCTCTAAATATATATTTACAAATCAGTTGTAGCATGAAGCGAGTTCTTCTTTGGGAGAATTACAGGAATGTCAAGTCTGTTAGGAAAGTGTTGTGTATCCACAGTGTAAAGGGGAATGTGTGTGCACACGTGTGCACGTGCGCACACACACACACACACACTGGTTGTGGGGCTTGGACTCAGGGCCTGGGTGCTGTCCTTGAACTATTTTTGTTCAAGGCTAGCATTCTACCACATGATTCATAGCTCCACTTCACGGTTTTTATTGGTAGTTAATAAAGATAAGACTCTCCCACACTTTCCTACTCAGTCTGGCTTCAAGCTGTGATCCTCAGAGTTCAGCCTTCTGAGTAGCTAGGATTACAGGCATGAGCCACCTGTGACTGGCTTGAAGATATTCTTCTTAATAGTGTCCCTAAACCTATTTGCACCATGGAAATCTGCCTATTCTTTTTTGTACTCTATTTTTATGGGTACATATTAAGCTCATTTGATGTTATCCCAAATTTTATTAATTATGCTTGAAATTTCATTTTCTGTAACCACAAATGAAATGTTTAAGTGCTGTTGCAATCATTTCAAATCATTTACCATCCACATCCACATGTGTGTTTTTTTTTTATCATCTATGAGTGTTAGAACCCATTACACAAATGTGAATCCCTAAACAGACTTCTTCCTAAAAGGTCTCATGAAAATTGATACCCTGTAGGTTGCTTTTAGCTGCCCTGTGTTATAGAAAGCCAGAGATAATTCAGCTTTAGAAGCAACATATTCATTCTTGCTCCTACATGTAGGAAGCAAGGCCTTTCTTCAGCCTGTACCTTCATCTCATTTTTCCTGGAATATATTTCTTTTTAAAAAATTTTCTAGAAAACTTGTTTTTATTTCTTCAGATAAAGAATATTTGTTTCCACAAGTATTAATTGGAAATATAGGCAGTTTCTGTTGTATCATCTGCTGCACCACATTAATAAGTGACTAAAGAATTAAAAAAGACTTCTCCAGAGAGGAAATAAAAATAGCCAATAGACACATGAAGAAATGCTCAACATCTCTGGCTATAAAAGAAAGGCAAATCAAAACAACATTGAAATTTAATTAAAAATTATCCCAGTTAGAATGGCCATTCTCAAGAAAACTAATAAAAATAGATGCTAGCTGGGATGTGGCCAAAAGGAATGCTACTACACTGTTGGTGAGAATTTAAACTTGGAAAGCAGTATGGAAGTTTCTCGAAAGACCAAACATGGAGCTCCTCTATGATTCAGCAATACCACTCCTGGGTATTTACCCAGAAGACCACAAACAAGACCACACTAAAGCTACCAGCACAGCTATGTTCATTGCAGCATTATTTACCATAGCTAGGATATGGAACCAACCCATATGCCCCTCAGTAGATGAATGGATCAAAAAAATGTGGTATATATACACAATGGAATTCTATGCTTCCATCAGAAAAAATGGCATCGCCCCATTCGTAATGAAGTAGAAAGACTTGGAAAAAAAATTGTATTAAGTGAAGTAAGCCAGGCCCAAAGAAACATAGGCTCCACCACCATTTGTAAAAATTGCTGTATGTCTAAGAGAGTCCTAGCAGAGTATAACAATAGCTCAATAGCTATGTACATATGACCATATAAATCATGCTAATCTAGATGAACTCCAAGATATGGAAACAAGAAGCTTTTGTTTTTTAAATGTACTGTGTGTGTGTACTTATTTCTTTTTTCTGGAATATAATTCTATTATGTGGGAGTACATTGCATCAATGGAGGAAAATGATTTTATCTTCACCCCCAGAATGAACAGTACACAGTGCTTTTCAGCCTTTCCTTTTTTTCATTTTTTGCCAGTTATGTGACTTGAACTCTGGTCCTGGGTGCTGTCCCTTAACTCTTCAACTCAAAGCTAGTACTCTACCACTTGAGCCGCAGCACCACTTCTGATGGTTCTGATGGTTTATTGGAGATTATAGTCTCATGGACTTTCCTGCCCGGGTTGGCTTTGAACCGTGATCCTCAGATCTCAGCCTCTTGAGTAGCTAAGATTACAGGTGTGAGCCACCGGTGTCCAGCTCAGCCTTTCCTTTTATAAATCCCCTAATCCCACCTATCATGACATTTTTGCTTTTGACCCACACTAAATAATCCCATGTTGCTCAAAACACAATGGACCCATGATTCCTAATTAGCCATACATACTTGGTTGAACTGCCAACATTCAATAGCAATCTGTTGATCATGTTCATGTAGCAATGACTTCCAAACAGACTGCTTTTTAGAAGTCTAATACAGGCTGAAGGCCTGGCTTAAGTGGTAGAGTGACTGTCTAGAAGTCTAATAGTAACCAAATGGCAGTCATCTAAGCATGGAGTTCATTTTTCTAATTTTGCCATCAACCTGTATAGCCAGAAAGAAGACTCTTTGCTTTTTCTCTCAATTCTTAAATAAGAGTGGTATTAACAATTTTTTTGACTACAACTTATTGAATGCACACAGAACTGAAACCCTAGATCTATGTATCTAGTCAACTAACAAAATATCAAAACACACAAAAAATACAACTAGAATTTAATAATTAAATTAAAGCAGAGGCCTTAGATAAAATTCTGAACCAAAGGGGTTAAGAGTGTTGTCATTATCCACAAATCAGCTATGTTTGGGTAACATCTATAACCCAACCAGGGAGTTGCCTGTTGCATATCATTGAGAGCAACACACAATGTTTGGCTCATTCTAGCCTTGGGATGGTACTGTCCTTTCAGATCCAGGCTGGTTAATGGCTGCTCTCTAGGATCCTCCAGTTACAGATGGATTTATCTGACTCTCATGAAAGACATAACTGTGATCCAAGTTGAGACTCCCTCACAAGAAGTAAGTTTTATTTTCTATTGTTATTATAAAAGACATGTGCAGAGTGGTTATATGTTAGGTAATGAGTACATTCTTTTCTGGACATTTTCACCCATGACATGTGTTCTTAAAAACAAATATATGATGTCTAACTGGAGAAGTTACTTTGTTTTTTCTTTAATATTAAAAAATTATCTTTTAGTTGTAAAAAGCAGTTGCTATTTAACAAAGCAGTTTATGAATATAACATGTTTTGAACAATGTCACTCTTTTCAAAATTCTTACCCATCCTTCCCCTACCTACCCTTTCCCTCGTCTTCATTCTGTAGCATCTACATTGGATTCTTGACTGCATTCTCTCCCTCTTCATCTCTTCATTTGTCTTTCCCCTTGACTCTACCACATCCCTTTCCAGTATGGTATCAGTCCAGATGTCTCCCAATAAACAAATGGATGAAGAAAATATGGTATATACACACAATGGAAATTTACTCATCCATTAGGAAGAATCATTTGTATCATTTGTAAAAAAGTGGAAAGACTTGGAAAAATTAGGCCTTAAGAGACAAAGGATGAAGGTTTTCCCTATATGTGGAAACTAGATTTAGCTTATAATCTTGCATGCAAATACATGATATGAAAATACGTTGGGTGGTATGCAAGAGTATACAAATGTATTCACTGAAATATGATAGATTCCAGGGATAACTCAAATAATGTAATTGCTTAGAAGAACAAAGTCAAAGTTCAGCAAAATAAAGTACCTTGTTCTTATCTTGAGAAAATATGCAATTTTTGGAGATAAGCTAATTTAGAATTTTGTAATAAATTCATCCTCAGAAATGTGAGGTAAAGGAGATTCAAAGGTAGTTTGCCTACTGAGCAGCTGGGAGAAACTTGCACTGGCTGCCTCTGGTTATCTGTGTAGCATTCCCAACTCTCAGGTCAATGACCTATCAGCCTTGGGTACCAATCCCTATGGATGCCTTAGATGATACTCCCATATCACCCAAGGAATTTGTAGGTTAAAAGAAATAGGAGGAATGAAAATGCCAAGAAGGAAGGATAAGAATGAAAAAGGAAGGAATGAAAAAGGAAAATTATGAATTCCCAAGCCTCCTAATTTTGCCCATTCCCAGCCTTCAGAGTTGTTCACAGGCTGCTCTAACCCTCTTTGCAGAGGCAAAGGAGGTTCTGCTGGAAATGAGATCCATAGAATCACTGGAATTTACAACCATCATTTTACACAGGTGAAGATGCTAAGTACACAACATTATCTAGCCGGAGCCAGCTCCTCACCCTTAACTTGAATGTCCTATGACACAATGAATAAGATAGTAAATGGTATTAATTATTTCATGGGAGGAAGGAATGGAAGTTGTTTATAAGACTGGATAAATGTCACTTCTAAGGCTAGGAACGATTGGTTACTCCTCTGAGCTGACCCAATATCTGTTTTTTTAATTTAATTTTTATTTGTGAACATACTGTACAGAGGGGTTACAATTGCATGGGCAGGATAATGCGTACATTTCTTACCAAGCATTGCAGCCTCCTCCTTTGTTTACCCTTCACATCCCTTCCCAGCCTCCCCCTCCCCCCCAATCCCAATCCTTCTCCTTCCCCCCTCCCTCCCTCCCCCCCCCCCCCGCACCGACGTTGTAAAGCTCCTTTTGGACATGACAACTTGTACTTCTTATTGTTGCAACAGGTCCACCTGTATCCTTAAACAACTGGTTTTTCCCCATCTCCTCCACAAGTTATACTGATATCAAATATAGTGAAAGCAGGGGTTATACTGTGGGGGAGGGACATACAAAGCAACAAAGAGATAATCTTATAAATGCGTTAGAAACACATGCATGAAAGAAAAAAACATTAAAATACATATCTAAGGGTTCATTTTCCTGACATCACATTATCTGACCTTTTCCGCTTGACTCATACATATACTAGATATTGCAAATAAGGGAAACCATGGGACCTATGTTTCTTTGGGCCCTGGCTTACTTCACTTAATATAATTTTTTCCAAGTTTTTCCATTTCCTAACAAATGGGGCAATGTCATTCTTTCTGATGGAGGCATAGAATTCCATTGTGTATATATACCACATTTTCTTGATCCATTCATCTACTGAGGGGCATCTGGGTTGGTTCCATATCTTAGCTATGGTAAATAATGCTGCAATAAACATAGTTGTGCTGGTAGCTTTAGTGTGGTCTTGTTTGTAAACATTTGGGTAAATGCCCAAAAGTGGGATTGCTGTGACCTAATATCTTTAAATCAAGTAAGCCCACCCATTATGTAGCTTAAAACAATGCTCCAATAACAGGTGAATTAGAAGCCTAGCAGTAGTCTTAGACTTTCTTTCTTAAGTTATTCCATGAAAACAATGAGAAAATTTAAAAATTCAATTGTAGTTCAAGTGTCAATGGCTCACTCCTATAATCATAGCTGCTCGTAAAGGATCTTGCTTTGAAACCAGCGAGGACAGAAAAGCCTGTGAGATTCCATCTTCTATTAACCAGCAAAAAGCTTGACAGTAAAGAGCATGGCTCAAGTTGGTAGAGTGTTAGCCATGTGCAAGAAAGCTATTTTCAATATTTAACAAAAATTCACATACAAGACTAAATTGCAAGCATTACCAGTATATAAGCAACCTAGTTGAAAACAAAAATGATCTTATTCCATTCTATTCTTCCAATTTGGCAAATAGCAAGGATTTTCCCTCCTAGTTTCCTTACAAACAATTTATCAAGTCATAGCTTGAGTCACTAGTAAAAGAATATCCTCTGCAAATATATAGTTATGCTAATTGTAATTTTGCTCATTCATTCACTTATTCAACAAATATACTAAGCATCTATTATGATTCAGGCTCTGTTTGGGGCCTGGGGATAAAAAGTTTGCATAAATTAAGTTAAAAATGCATATTTTAGAGAAAATGAGTAGGAAGTTTATCATAAATATCTAAAGTTCAAGGATAAAAAGTCTGGGATAAGGATATACATTTAGATTTCTAAATCTTTGCTGATGTTATTTGAAATGATAAATTTGAATGATATTACTTATTTTAGGTTCTACATTTAGGTCTTAGATCCATTTTGAGTTAATTAATTCATTTTGAGTTAATTAATGTTTGATAAGGGCACAGCTCCTTTCTTTTGCATGTAGATTTTGTTTCTCTAGCAATGATTATCCTTTCCTCATTAAGTAATCTTGGCCCTCTTATCAAGTATGGAAAGGTTTATTTCAAAGTTCTCTAGCCTATTTCTTTGGTGCATACATCTGTCTTTACTAATGTAAATGGTTATAATTAACCATGATTTTTTTTATAATGAGTTTTGAAATCAGAAAATGTGACTTCCCTATTTTTGTCCTTTGTTTTGGTCATGAGTTTTGAACTCAGGGCTGGGTGCTGTCCCTGAGCTTTTCTGCACAAGGCTAGCACTCTACCAATTTGAACCACAGATCCATTTCCAGTTTTCTGGTGGTTAATTGGAGATAAGAATCTCATGTACATTGAGACTTGGACTTTGAACAGATATCCTCAGATCTCAGCCTCCTGAGCAGCTAAGATTACAGATATGCACACTTTTGTCCTTTTTACTGAATGTTTTGACTGTTGAAAGTCGCTTGAGATTTCATATCCATTTTTAGGATGGTTTTTCTGTTTCTGAAAAACAAAAGTTAGGATTTTGATAGGAAATACGCTGAATTTCTAGATAATATGGGGTCAGTACTAACATTATATCAATATTAAGTCTTTCAGTCTATAAACATGTTTACATTTACTTATGTTTATAACTTCTTTCAGTACTTTGCATTTTTATTTTTTTTATTGTGAAAATACCATACAGAGGGGTTACAATTACATGAACAAGGTAATGAGTACATTTCTTATCAAGCATTGTAGCCTCCTCCTTTGTTTCTCCTTCCCATCCCTTCCCATCCTCCTCTCCCCTTC
>NW_012267264.1:4841220-4853916 GCF_000151885.1 Dipodomys ordii | reverse complement strand
AACCATTTGAGTCCTTATCTTGGGGTTCATTTCGCCTAACATCAACTTATCTGACTGTTTCTGCTTGTCTCAGACATATACTAGTTATTGCAAATAAGGGAAACCATGGAACCTATGTTTCTTTGGCCCTGGCTTACTTCACTTAATATAATTTTTTCCAAGTCTTTCCATATTCTAACAAATGGGGCAATGTCATTCTTTCTGATGGAAGCATAGAAATACTTTACATTTTTTATTGTACAAACTCACTTCCTTGAATAAACTCAAGACTTTTAATGATACTTTAAGTGGTGAATTTATCAGTGCTGGTATTTCTCACTCTCTCTCTTTCTCTGTAATCTCTAATGTTTTCTTTCTATGTAAGATCATAACATGTTAATAAAGCTAATTTTACCTCATTCATGCCAATTTAGGTGCCTTTTATTCCTTTTCTATTTTAATTGCTCTGATCAAAATATAGCACCATGTTGAATAGAACTGGTGAAATCCTTTATGATAGAGGAAAACCTTAGTTTTTACTATTAATCATGATGTTTTCCATGGTTTCATAATATATATCATTTACTATTCTTAGGTCATTTCCTTCAATTCCTACTTTGTTGAATACTTTTTTTATCATGAAGTGTGTTGGATTTTGTCAAACCTATTTCCTGAAGAAGAAAGAATAACATAAACCTATATTTCATCTACTCTTACTTCCTTTGATGTATTAATGATTTTCATTTGTGGAACTAATTTTTATTTCTACAGACAAATTATACTTGGCTATGATGTATAATCCTTTTAATTGGATCATTAATACTTAGATAAGGAATTTTATAGCAATGTTCACAAAGAAAATTGGTATAACATTCCTTCCTTTTCTTCATTCCTCTCTTAGACTCTCTCCGTCTCCCTCCTTTCCTCTCCTTTTTCACTTTTCTTTTCTTTTTATTTATTTATTTTTGGCGACAGGACCTCACTATGTAGCCTAGATTGTCTTCTAACTCATAATCATCCTGACTAAGCTTCCGACATGCCAGGATGTGTTCATCATCTTCCTGGCTACAAACATAATTTTAATAATCAGGAATATGTATCTTAAATGACAGTTTTTATTTTCTTTGAGCACTTTGAATATATTGGTCACTTCCTTTTGGGCTTAAATTTTCTGAAGAAAAATTTGTTGATAATGTATTGAGAATATTTTTATGGTATATGTTATATTATATTTATTATTTTATTATATGTACAGAGGGCTTTCAGTTACATAGGTAAGGTAATGAGTACATTTATTTTCGACCTCATTACCCCTTCTCTCAATTTTCTCCTCCTTTCCTTCCCGTCAACCCCCCTCCCCAAGTTGTACAGATCATGTCCTGCAGATTACCTTGTGTTGCATTGTTTCTATTGCATTGGTTCCCCCTGGTCCTTTGTCTTACAATTTTTTTGTTCCCTTTCCCTTTTCTAATTTCAGGATGCATTATATAAAATACCAGGGCACCAAAATCAAATACAGGAACAACAAAGGATATACCACAGGGGGAAGAACATACAAAAGAAACAAAAAATCACATGGTATATTAAAAACAACAGCAATAAAGAGAAACTTTTGTGTCCATGTCTTGGAGTCCATTTCCCTTAGCACCATGTTATATGGTCATATGTACATGACTATTGAGCTATTCACTCCTTTTTATGTATTCAGTTTCTCTCTTGAATTCATTTTAGCTTATTGAGCTGCTTCCATTTTATATGTATGTCTTTCCTCTAATCTGGGAAGCTTTCAGCCATTATTTCTGTAATTTTCTCTCTGCTACTTTGTCTTTGCCTTCTGGAACTGCCATGTGGTGTACTGGTCCACTCTGATGTTCTCCAAGTCTCCCTGTTTGGTTTCCTTCTATCTTCTTTCTGTTCCTCATTGCCTTATCTTCAAGTTCTGATTACCTAAATCTGACTGCATCTTCTTAATGAATATTAAAATTTTCAAGTATGTCCCTTTCAGTTCCATCATTTCCTCCTGGTTTCTTTTTAGATATATCTATTATATTGATAGTTCCATTATATTCATCTGCTTGCCATGTCTTTTTTCAGTTCTTTAAGGATTTTTAAGGTAATTGTTTTAAAGTCATTCTCTAATGTATTTGCCAACAGATCTTTCCCAGGCATAGTTTTCCCCCCTGTTTCTTTGTATATCTTGTGATTTTTTTTTATTGCTAAAAATGGACATTGAATCCAATACTGTGATTTTTCTAGAAGTTGGATTCTCTCTCCCTTTTCTATGGCTTGTTAGTTTTTGTGACTATTTTTTAAGATTATTTTTGTTAGTTTTGATTTTTGGAGGCTATAAGAATCAGCCTGATGTTTAAGCTGAAGACCATTTCAGGCCTTCTCTTTGTCTTTCGATGTGCATTTAGGGCCACTTTCCAATTTTCATCATACATCAAATAATTTTTTGATCCATTTTTAAGTCTGGCACCAGTTTTTGCTTACTCACTTTTCACTTTTGATATGAAAATGCTCTGGACAGTATCATAGCCAATCCTCATAGCAAAAGGAACATTTAGCCCTATATTCAATGTCACATCCTAAGCCTGAGTCAAGATACTCTGCCTAAGAGAGAACTTTATAAAACCATAAATGATATTTAAAAGGATATAACAAGTAAGATTTCTCCCTCATGCTTTGTTCTTTGGAGCAAAATGAATTGACTTTTGTCCCAACATTATGGGTTGAAAAACTAATCCAGGTTTGATGAGCATTCAGATTTTATGATTACCTAATGGACTGTGATAAACTATTTTAATCTACTTGTTGCTCTGCCCAATTCAGGCCATCTTTGTTATTATTATTATTGTTGTTGTTGTTGTCAGTCATGGGGCTAGAACTCAAGACCTGGTTGCTATGCCCGAGCTGTTTTACTCAAGGGTAGCACTCTACCTTTGAGTAACAGCTCCACTTCCTGTTTTCAAGGGGTTAATTGGAGACAAAATTCTCAAAGCCTTTCTTACCCATGCTGGCTTCGAACTGCAAACCTCAGATCTCAGCCTCCTGAACAGCTAGTAAACGTGAGCTTACTCAGACCATTTGTAACAAGTGCAATGTTTCTTACTTTTCAATTCATTGTCTTTGAGCTTTCCAGATGTAACAGAACATTTTCTTAATAGAAAAGCATCAATTTTGTTCTATCTACTACTACTACTATTACAAATAGTAGTAGTACTTTAATATCTCTACTCCTACAAATAGCAGCTTCAACTCCAAACCATTCATGTAAAAAACATTAGCATAACTTCTGACTTCTTTATCTTTCATTTTCTATACCTCTTTTATTAGCAGTTATGGACAACTCCAAATTATTTCTTACTAATTACAAATGTCCATCATCTGTCATCTCATTCAAGGGAATCACAATAATTCTTCCACTGTCTTCAAATTTTACTCTGGCTCATGTGTTGTATCCTTAATATAAACTTTGGAAAAGAGTAATCTTTAAAAAATTGTGGTTAATGGCCAGGCACTGGTGGCTCACGCCTGTAATCCTAGCTACTCAGGAGGCTGAGATCTGAGGATTGCAGTTCAAAGCCAGCCTGGGCAGGAAAGTCCGTGAAACTCCTTATCTCCAATAAATGACCAGAAAACTGGAAGTCATACTGTAGCTCAAGTGGTAGAGCGCTAGCCTTGAGCTGAAGAGCTGCGTGACAGTGCTCAGGCCCAGAGTTCAAGCCCCACGACTGACAAAAAAAAAAAATTGTGGTTGAATCATGTTACTCCATTGCACAAAACCCTTAAATGCTTTGTTGTAATGGTCCATGAGTTCCTATAAAATATTTCTTCCCTAAACCCATCATTTTTCTGGCCAGGCAGTTTTCCAACTCAGGGTTTTTGAGAGTATTTTAATTTGCTGTCTTCAGTCTCATTTAAATACCTCCTATAAATACCTAGTTTATTGTCCCAATTTCCTAACTTTTGCTCAAATACCTCCTTCACAAGGAGGCTTTCTCTTTTCACCTTGTTTCAGGTTACATTTTCTCCCCCCTCCCTCTTCACTGACCTTTCTCTCTCTCTCTCTTTTTTTTTGGCTCATGGCACTTACTATCATTTGTAATACCATACACTAAACTGTTTAGAGTCTGTTCTCTAAACCAGAATATAAGCGTGATGAGGACAGGTATTTTGTTTTGAATATTACTATGTCTCTACAGTAATACAGATTATAGGACTACAAGAATAGCTTTATGAATAATTCATTAAATTTTGCTAAGGGTATCCTAAGTTTTTGAGGTCTATTCATAAGTTCTTGAATACATTTTCTAACTTATACTGGAAGACCAGAAAAGACAATATAGTTAGATGGTTGAAAAATCCATCTATGTTGGGGAAGTAACTTCACATCAGTGCTGTATTAGTACTGAAAAGACAGTGTTCTTTTCATGGAAAAGTCTGTTATTGGCCATGACTAGAGTCTCTACTAATTCATCTATCATATTTTGGAACCATAGTTCATGACTTAATTTAACTGAAAGGATAAGGCTATAAAAGTATTGCAAAAATAATCTGTAGAGGTGATGAAGGAAAAATAGAAGGAATACTTGGGAAAAATGTCAGTTGGGTATAATGACTCTGTGATTATGAAATATGATAATAAACAATATGCTGTTGCCTTAAAAATCTCCAAAGATCAAATTTATACAGGATGTTCTTCTTTTTCTTTTCTGTTGTCATGTGCTAAAATAGCATATATGTATATTTTTCCAAGTTACTTTAGACTACAATGACCTGACTAAAATATGTTTATCAGAGAAGAAACCCTGCTTATCTTTCCTCTCCTAGTCTCATCCTCCAAATACCCCTATCTTGGTACTCTCTACCCTTGACTTCATCTGATTTCCTTTGCTCCTTTTAAATTGATGGCCATCTCTTCCCTGTGGCTTTCTGACCAACTCCTTCAGTGTTAGATTTTTTTTTTGCCATCATTACTTGTCTTTTAAACTACAATATTCTTTGAGGCTTTTTCTGTATTTAATAACTTCCAATGTTGAGGTCATGTCCATAGGTCACTCTCTGGTAGGACAAAAACAGTATTTTATCCTTTTAGTCCCTCTATTTCTTCTATTGCCCTCAATTCTTCACCTGACAATATTGCTTACCAGCCTAGGGAAGGTAGGTTAATCTTCGTTTCTACATTTGTATTTTCCATGTAGCTCCTCCTGCTCCCTGCCCCCCCCCCACCTCCTTTGGCAAAAATGTTGAAGTCTCTCTCCTTGCTCAGGATCTGCTCATCATTTCTGCTTCTCCTCATCCTGTCAGACTTCCTTTAGGATTACTCTTAACATCTTGCCTTCTTCCCACCAAACAATATCTTTCTCATCAATTCTTCAGTATTTTTTATATCTTCATATGTTCTCACATGATAAGATGAAAATAAACCAAATAATCAAAATAAAAACTTCCCAAAGTACTAATTCTCTGGTTTTTATTCAACCTCTAAACTTCTAATGTAAGACCATGGAGAATAAGCTCATTTAACATTGTGTTCTCCATTTTGGCTCACTATTTCTACCCCTACTTTTTGTGTGAAGCTACTTACTAGAATCACTCACCTTTATATCAGCAACTGCTTCCTATTCTTTCCCTACTGGGCACCTATGTTATACGAAAGACTATATTAGGCAGTGTGGGGGGAGGATAGGACAATGAAAGTATACGTTTTTAAGTAGAAAGGATAGATTATTAGTGTTGGTTGGAAAAGACCAAATGTATGTGGTTGGATATAAAAAAATAAGACATATGGTAATAGGATTATGTATTGTATATAAAAGAGGTAAAAGAAACAGATAATCAAGTGATGATACCTGGGTAGTGTGAATAGGATCTCTGTGGTCCAATTGACTGGATTAGAATCCCAGTTTCTCTATTTGACAGTTCTAGCACTTTGGCCAAGTTGTTTTAGTCCATTTACTTTCCCTTTTTATAAAGATATAATTTATTAGTGGGTGACTTTTTTTAAGTCTAACTTAGCTCCAGTTTCAGAGGCTGAACATTCAACAAGACTGGCCCAGCTCGGTGAAGGAACGCTGCTACCACTTAGTTGGGTCAAATGTCAGATGGTATTACAATGGCAGGAACACAGGCAAGAGCAAGCAACTTGCTGGTGAGATGGCAAGCCAGAGCATGTGGCCTGGCTTTTTACAGCTAACTCTTACTGGACCTAACTGGGATCCCAAGGAATCTACCTTCCCTTTAGGACCATGTCCCAATTATATCCATTAGGCTCTGCCTCTTAAAGGGCCCACTTCCTCACATTGCCACAAAGGCAACCTTGGTAGGTTTCAATAGCTGAGCCCTTGGGGGAGCAGTTATATCCAAGCCATGAGAACTAACTTATCTCCTTAAATTAACTTCTGTAAAATGAGAAATACCTGCTTATATGCTTTTCTTTATTTCTTCTTATTATTTTTATTATAAAGGTGATGTACAGAGGGGCAACAGTTAGGTAATTCAGGTAATGAATACATTTCTTTTTGAACAGTGTCACCGCTTCCTTCATTTTTGCCCAGTTTTTTTTCCCTTCCAAACCCCTCCCTCACAAGTTGTATAGTTCATTTTCAAGGAAGTGTCTAGTGAGTATCACTGCTGAATTACTTCATACTCTGTCCCACTATTTCTGTGCTCCACTTTACCCTCCCCCAAACAGATTGACAAAAGGTACAGAAATCAAAAACAATGACAAAGGGGAAAACCAAACCAAACCAAAAAACAAAAAACCTCTTGTTTCCATTTTGTGGAGTTCATTTTGATAAGCATCATTTTACATGATCACATGCACATACCTTTTGAGTCTTTTTGATCCTCTCTTAAGGCTGTTATTATGTGAGTGTTTAGAATCCTGTTTAATTATCTTGTCCAAGTGTAATTTTGTGTGTTTTACCTTTCATAGTGTGTACTTACTTGTAGATTTATAGGCACATTCTAATTAATACAAATGAGGGAAAACATGCAACCTATGTTTCTTTAGGTCTAGCTTACTTGGCTTAATATAATTTTTCTCTAGTCTTAACCTTTCTTACAAATGGTGCAATATCATTCTTTCTGATGGAAGCATGGAATTCCATTGTGTATATGTGCCACGTTTTCAAGGCTGAAATAAACATGGTAGTGCTGGTAGCTATAGTGTGGTCTTGTTTGTGGTCTATTGGATAGATATCCAGGAGTCAAGATTGCTGGGTCATGGGGGAGCTCTATGTTTAGTCTTTTGAGGAACCTCCATAGTGCTTTCCAGAGTTATTGAACAAGTTTACATCCCCACCAACAGTGTAGTAGTGTTCTCTTTTGGCCACATCCCTGCCAGCATCTGTTACTGTTAGTTTTCCTGATATAGGCCATACTAACTAGGGTGAGGTGAAATCCCAATTTTGTTTTGATTTGCATTTCTTCTCCGGCCAGAGACCTCAATGTTAAGCCAGATAGCATGAAAATATTACAGGATGCAACAGGGAAAACCCTAGGGTTACCAGGCATAGGTCAAAATTTCCTAAGTAAAGATCCGAACAAATCAAAGAAAGACTGGATAAATGTTATTGCATCAAACAGACGAGTTTCTACATGGCAAAGGATGTAGCTAGCAAGATAAATAGAAAATCCCACAAAATGGGAGATCTTTACTATCTATGTTTCAGAAAGTGCCTCATATCTAAAATATACTTAGAGCTCAACAAATTGAACCCCTGAAAACAAATCCTCAAAGAAACAATAACCTAATTAATAAATGTACTAAGGACTTAAAGAGAGACTTCTCAGAAGAAGAAGTAAGAATAACCAATAGACACAAGAAGAAATATTCAATATCTCTGGTCATAAATGTTTTAAATGTCCATTTAAATAATGTAGCTCATTGCTTAGGAACTTAATAAATTCTTAATAAGTGCCAACTTTTCCTACAGAAAACACATGATACTAAGAGACATAAGAAGAGGAAGATATTAAATGTTAATTTATCAAATGTCCTTTAAAACAAAGACATATTTGAGAGAGAAGATATTTGTAATTTATTTTTTTGGTGTTAAGCTTTTATTTAAGTATTCTGTTGTCTATAGTGCTTATTGTTCATTTTATTCCTATCTTATTTCTTTTGAGTTTTATAATAGACACGTCTAGTTTGTAATATCTGTTTATCTATACTAGCAATATTCTGCATTTTAGTTGTTTATCTTGAAACACATTTAAAAGACTACATTTTTTAGACTCCTTTGCAAGTACATGTAATCATATAACTAAATTCTGACCAACGAGCTACAAAGAATGAATAGAACTTTTTTAAATTGGAAGTACTGAGGTTTGAACTCAGGACCTTAGTAAATGTTCTGCCACTTTAGCCATGCTCCCAAGTGTCTTACTTGTAGCTATTTTTTATATAGTATCTCTTTTTGTGTTGAGATCAGCATCAAATGGTGATCCTCTTTTCGAAGCCCACTGAATAGCTAGTATTTACAGATATGAGCAACCTTAACTGAATTTTTGTTGAGATGTATCTTGCAATTTTCTATTTGTATTCTTGTCTAAGATTGTCAAATTTCACTCACAAGAAGCAATAGGTAAATGAATTGCTTTATTTGTTTTATTTACTCATCCATAATTTGGGTAGTGAAAAAAAGGAAATAATTTATTTTCTACCTTCTGTAAGGATGGAAAGGTGTATGGTTAATCATAGACAGAAGAACATGGAAAGGAAAAAGTAAAGCTTGATAAGAGAGGTTAAAAAAGTCACTTTCTTCACAGGAAAGCTAATGCTAATAAAGAGCCAGTAATTTTAGGGTAGACGTTATCATGAGAGGTGAGAAATACTGGTGATGTGGTGTTTGTGTTCAATCACAGTGTAGGAAGGATGCTTTAGAAGTGATTATAGTGTGTAAGTAAGAGGCCAACACAGATGGGACATAGTAATCAAGACTTAATAAGCACGTGTCACAAAGGCAGGTAAGTTATTGAGGCTGAATTAGGACTATGAACAACACAGACTTGTAACCATGGAAACACAATAAGTCAAGGATAACGCTAAACCCTTGATCAGTTTTTGTTTAGCATTAAATGCCACTTGGAAAAGAAGGAAAATGAAGTGCTGAAAATACCCAGATGTATACCACCCAAACTTTCCTAAAGCCAAATAAAAAGAAAGATATTGGATATTTGCTATAACTAAAGGTAGGATCATAGTCTAGTTCTTGTCTGATCAGACACAGAAATGCATCTTCACAGAGAGAGAGAAAGAAAGAGAGAGAGAAAGTTATCTCTACATTTCCAGAATGCATATATTTCAAATCATTTTATGCTATCTGTAACTGACCTATACCCTATCTCAAAAGAGAAATACTCATAACACATTTTTAATTAGAAAAAAGTGAGAAAACCAAGTCATAGACAATATTCTAAAAGGCAAATATATGCCAAATACTTAGCTAGAGTTTTGTGAATTATTTCATTTACTAGCCTATAGCAGGAGGATATAATTATTATCATGTGTTTGGCTACCAAAATAAAACCTCTTTGGTTAAGTTTCCCTTATCCATAATCTCTCAACTTTTGTATGGTAGCATGGATTTGAATTTTAGAATGGGCTCTCTTATTTCTAGAGCATACTGGTGTAAGCAGGTAAAGGAACACGAGCTACAAGATTAGGATGTTTTTGAAGATCTTTTGACAAATTCCCTCTAATAGAATTTAAATAGACTCTGATATTCATCATCTGATTATTAGCCTATGGTCAACTAAAGTTAACAATTAATAATGTAGGCTAATCAAGTTAGTTATATTAAGATCTCTACATATGTTTCTGAGAGTGATAAATTACAACACATTCCAAGAAGGAATGAGGTAACTTTCCTAGACTGCTTTGAGGCTCTCTACATTTTCTAGAAATTATCATCACTTGTTGCTTAATATAATAATTCACGAGGCCAGAAGGACACATTGGCCTGCACGTTGGAATTGCCCTTTTGTATACTGTGAGGATATGAAGTTTTTATTGGCTTCTATGACTGTCTTTTACTTCTCTCTTAGTGAAAATGACATTTTCCTCTTTGAGGCAGTTAAATGATTGTGCCCACAGTTTCAGTGTGCTGGCTAGTGTTGACCTCACACTAATAGCTTCATAGTTGTCCTACCACAGAAAGTATCACTGGCTGAGTGGCTCAGATATTGCTATACATTAAAATCTATCATTGTATTTATACCTGCGCCTGCTTCCCATGGAATACTGATAATCACAGAAGGATGGAAGAGATAGGGAGACAAAGGCAGACCTTTCTGTTCTTTCAGAGAGTGCTTTCTTTACTGAGAAAAAATTGATAAGTTTAGAAACATTGCCCAAACTGCAGTCTCTCTCTTCTTCTTTTCCACACTCAGGGTTAGGTGGGTCAGGTTTGTATCTCCCATTCTTCTCCCATTCTTCTGCTCCTTCCCTATTTCCTGTCACATAGATATGTTCATTACTAATTCCTTTGCATATCTAATTCCATGTTGCTATTTATTTATTGGGGAAACCAGACTATCAACAGTGAAGCCAAGATTAGACAGCAAATATGGGTAGCTTACTAAAGAATACGAAAGAATAGAATGGAATAGCTGATATGATAATACAGACATTTTGAAAACATAAGAAAGCTTACAAAGACAGAGTTGTGTGATTACTACAAAGCTATTATTAATGTCAGAATAAAGGGATGAGCATTGTTAACAGTTGAGTAGCTAAGTGTGACAACCAGAGAGACTTGATAGTAGTATATAAAGAGGCACACATTACTTGTGATTACAAAAAAAAAACAGATACAATCAAATGGCTTAGTAGAAAAAAATTAATTATGAGAATAGCACAGATCCAGTGACATAGAATTCACTGACATCCATAGCTAAGAATTTTCTGTTATGTGAAACTCAGAACCCAATATCAAAAATGTTGGAATTTGAAATCTAGAACAGGAGTAAGATAGCTATTACTGAAAACCTTCCAGTACCTTAAAGGTTAGTAGAAGACTAGTATTTCCTAATAGGAGTTAGAACTTTGGCTTTACTGTAAGGTGATACAGAAGTCTTTCTTTGTCCCTGGATATAAAACAACACTTAAACTTGTAGAAGTTTCACATTCCTCTTTTGCCAAATTGGCACTTGGGGTAAATCTCAGCATTACCTGTGAGGGAAACCAAAAGATAAAATGGATCTTCAGAGCAACAATCCTTCAAGTACTCCTTTTCCTTTGCTTCCTAATGTTTAGAGTCTGCCTGCGTTTCTTGGTTTCTGTCCGCACCTCCATCTTTAATTCTAGCAGTGCAGCATCTTCAAATCTTTATTCTTTCATCCTTGCTCACATCTGTGATTCTTCTTCTGTTGTCCCATTGCTTTCTTTGCTCTTGCGAGTTTAACAAAGAAAATCATTAGCACTTAGCATTATCCTGTTCCATGTAATATTTGCTGTAAAATGTCCAGATTCCCGTGCTATAAATTTCATGTCCTTAGACAAGTCACTTATCTCTCTGAACTTCAGAGGGGAATCGAGGTATTAGATGTCTAAGTGAATGCTCAAGTGTTTCACAGCTTGGATTTCCACCTTTTGAAATTCAAAGATAAGCCTTTTGGGACTGTTTTGGCAATTTGGAGATATGAAATCAGAGCGAGAAAGGACAAGGTAATAATTTCATATGGAGATTTTGAGTAATTCATCCGACTGAGAAAAGACAAAATCCAAAATCCAAAGAAAATCATTTTTTAATTAATTAAATTTTTTTTTGTCGATTGTGGGGCCTGAACTCTGGGTCTGGGCGCTGTCCCTCAGCTCTTCAGCTCAAGGCTAGTGCTCTACCACTTGAGGCACAGCACCACTTCCAGCTTTTTTCTGCTTATGTGGTGCTGAGGAATCAAATACAGAGCCTCATGCATGTGAGGCAGGCACTCTACCACTGAGCCAACTTCCCAGCCCCAAGAAAATCCTTTTTAAAAACATATACAAAGATAATTCATTGTGGCATTATTCACCATAGCTAAGATATGGATCCAACCCAATTCCCCTCAGTAGATGAATGGATCAAGGAAAATGTGGATATCTATATCTATATCTCTATATATCTATATTTATCTATCTACATATATATATATGAATTCTGTGCTTCCATCAGAAAGAATGACACCACCCTATTTGTTAGGAAATGGCAAGTTAGAAAAACATCATATTAAGTGAAGTAAGCCAGATCCAAAGAAATATAGGTCCCATGATTTCCCCCATTTGCAATAATTAGTATATGTCTAGGATAGTCTTATCAGATGAGCAGAAAAGGTCAAAAGCTATGTACATATGACCATATAAGATGATGCAAAGCAAAATGAACCCCAGGATATGGACACAAGAGGCTTTTCTTTGTTGCTGTTGTTTTTAATGTACTTTGTGATTTTTTTTCATTTCTTTTGTATGTTCTTCCTCCTATGGTATATCCCTGTTGTCACTGTATTTGATTTTGGTACCTTGCATCTTGTATATATATTTATCTAATTTGGGAGAGGGGGAAGGAGAATAACAAAATGCTGAACAAGGACACAGGATGACCCATTGCAACAATGAGATTCACAAGACACTATGTTGAAAATGAACTTTACTTTGTTGCTTTGTATGGCCCTCCCCCACAGTATAACCCCTCTTTTCACTGTATTTGATGTCAGTATAATTTGTGGAGG
>NW_012267264.1:4826263-4837595 GCF_000151885.1 Dipodomys ordii | reverse complement strand
CGAACCCAGGGCCTCATGCATGCAAGGCAAGCACTCTAACACTGAGCCACCTTCCCAGCCCCCTGATGGTATATTTACCTTTTTATTGCTGTGACAAAATACCAGAGAACACAACTTACAGAAGGAAAAGATTTATTTTTGTTTGCAATTTCAGAGGTTCATCATAGTGGCAAAAAAGAGCAACTCATATCATGAAGGCCAGGAAACAGAAACAAAAAGGCTTTTGCTGTGGGCTTTCTCTTTTTTCTCTGTTTATTCCATCTGCCTCTCCCCCTCTATAGGATATTGCCCCAACATTCAGGAAGTCTTTCTCTCTTACTTATGCTTTATTAAAAGCATGGCTCAATCCAATGACATTGACATCAAAATTAACCATTGCAGATAGTTAAATGACTTATTCAAGTTCACAACAAACTATATTAATATTAGACACTTTACATATATTTTCTACCTCACTAAACCACAAAACTTCTGTGAAGACAGTCTTTCACAATACTGTTGAGGCATAGATAAGGCCAATAGTCTGACTGTGTGAGGACTTCTGCTTTTTGTTTAGTGCAAGTCCTGGATCTTGACTTCAGGGCGTGAGTGCTGTCTCTGAGCTTCTTTGCTCAAGGTTAGTTCTCAACCACTTGAAATACAGCTCCAGTTTTGACTTCTTGGTGGTTGATTGGAGATGAGTCTCATGGACTGACTTTGAACTACTGATCCTTAGATCTTAGCCTCCTGAGTAGCTAGGATTACAGGCATGAGCCACGAATGTCTGTATGACCTTTTAAATTCATGTTAAAATCCTAAGTCCCAAAGAGATGTTATTAGGATAAAGAGCATTTAGGGGATAGTTAAGTCATGATCCCTCATGAATGTGATTAGTATCCTTATAAAAAGGCCTAAGAGAGACCCTCTTTCCTTCTGTCATGTGATATTAACGTGCAAACCAAAAATACCACACTATCCAAGTATGTTCCTCAGCTTAAAGCTGAAGCTTAGTCAAAAGTCAAGTCAGTTCTAAAAATAGAATTAAAATAACTGTATTGTACAAATATCTTAATGTTTACCATATAGTTCATATAATTTTATTACCACAACTAACAAAATTTGTGTTTATTTAACTTATTCCTCATTTCAAAACCAGTCTAAATTATTTTTAATGTGAAACCAGTATCCCCAAAGTTTCTAAATTAATTGTAATAAAATAAAATAGGTTCTTCCAAAGTTATCACTGTATCTGAAACACAACAGATATCAAAAATATTTGCTTACTGTTTCCTTGATTAGTGAAAATTATTACATAAACGAATATATGAATGAAAAACAAACATTAATGTGCATCTAATCTAGGGAAGGTTGTATCTTTCATGCCCAACTTCACAAAAAATAACTCAATTTTAACAACAATAAACACTTGTTTTTTTGGCCAGTCCTGAGGAGCTTGAACTCTGGGCTTGGGTTCTGTTTCTGAGTCTCTTTGTGTTCAAGGATAGGCGCTTTACCACTTGAGCCATAGCTCTACTTCCAGCTTTTTCTGAGTAGTTTACTGGAGATAAGAGTCTCATGGACTTTTCCGCCTGGGCTGGCTTTGAACCAGATCCTCAGATCTCAGCCTCCTGAGTAGCTAGGGTTAAAGGTAAGAGCCACTATTGCCTGGCTTAGTCAAAAACACTTTTTTTTGGGGGGGAGGGCGGTTGTGGGGCCTGAACTCTGGGCCTGGGCACTTTCCCTTAGCTCTTCAGCTCTTCAAGGCAAGCTCTCTACCAATTGAGCCACAGTGCCATTTCGGGCCTTTTCTGTTTATGTGGTGCTGAGGAATCGAACCCAGGGCCTCATGCATGCAAGGCAAGCGCTCTACCACTGAGCTACCTTTCCAACCCCAGTCAAAAACATTTTTAAGCTTACAAAACAGGAAACTTCAGAGGGATAGGCTAGACCTAATGGTTAGGAATAACCTCACACAACATGATCTGTACAATCTGCCTAGTTATAAAGTGACAAATTTTGATGATTTATTTATATAACAATTTCTGGGGGGGGGGAAGGACTGGGGTGGGGGGGCAAGGGGAGGCTGGGAAGGGATGTGAAGGGCAAACAAAGGAGGAGGCTACAATGCTTGATAAGAAATGTACTCATTATCTTGCCCATGTAATTGAAACCCCTCTGTACAGTATGTTCACAATAAAAAATAAAAATAAAGAAAGAAAGAAAGAAAATGAACTTTACAACTTTGGGGAGGGGAGGAGTGGGAGAGGTGGGAGAGGGGAAGGATAGAAGGAGAAAAACAAAGGAGACAAGAAATGTACTCATTACCTTGTTGATGTATCTGTAACCGTTCTGCACAGCATCTTTACAAGACAATAAAATAAAATAATTGAAAGTAGTCAGGTCAGGAGCCGGGCGCTGGTGGGCTCACACCTGTAATCCTAGCTACTCAGGAGGCTGAAATCTGAGGATCGCAGTTCAAAGCCAGCCCGAGCAGGAAAGTCCGTGAAACTCTTATCTCCAATAAACCACCAGAAAACCGGAAGTGGCGCTGTAGCTCAAGTGATAGAGTGCTAGCCATGAGCTGAAGCGCTGAGGGACAGCGCTCAGACCCAGAGTTCAAGTCCCACAACTGAAAAAAAGAAGAAAAAGAAAGTCAGGACAAAAAAATAAAGTAACCATAAAGTGATTCTTTTAAGTTGAAAGATAAACAGTCTCAACTTAAAAAAGAACAAAAATAAATACTGAGATTGTTAAGATCAAAAACAAACAAAAAAGTATGCAAAGAAAAACCTCTTGAGTCCATGTTTTGGAGTTCATTTCACTTAGCATCATCCTATATGGTTATATGTACATAGCTACTAAGCTATTCTGCTCATCTGCTAAGATTGTCCTAGACATATACTATACTAATTATTACAAATAAAAGAAACCATGGAACCTATGATTCTTTGCGTCTGACTTACTTCACTTACTATGATTTTTTTTCCAAGTCCTTCCATTTCCCTACAAATGGGGCAGTGTCATTCTTTTCTTAGTTGTTGTTTTTCATGTACTACATGATTTCTTTTTTCTTTTGTGTCTTTCCCCCTATAGTTTATCCCCTATTGTTACTGTATTTGATTTTGGTACTGTGGGTAATATATATATATATATATATATATATATATATATTTAACTGAATTATATATATATATATATTTAACTGAATTAGGGAATGGAAGGGAAACAAAAAATGGTGAGAAAAAGGACATGGGGGAACCAATGCAACAGCGATACTCACAAGACACTGTGTTGGAAATGATCTTGTGGTGGTGGTGGGGTGGATAGGAAGAGGGAAAGAGAAAGAAAAATGAGGGAGGGAGTAACAAGTTCGATAAGAAATGTACTCACTACCTTCCTTATGTAACTGTAACGCCTCTGTACATCAACTTGACAATCAAACTAAAATTAAAAAGAAAGAAAGAAAGTTCAAAGATTGGGAAAAAAGCATATGCAAACTAGGCATGTTTCTCATGCCTGTAATCCTAGCTACTTAAGAATTAGAAAGTGAGAAGATATATGGAAGCCAGCCCTGGAAAAATATTGGGAAGACCCAATCTTAACCAATAAGTGAGGTATAGGTTATACAGCTGTGATCCTAGCTACTTATGAGGACTTCAGTCTCAGACTAGCCCCAAGGAAAAACCTTGGCATGTTACCTGAAAAAACAAAAACAAAAAATAAGGTATATCCTTAGCAAGTATTAATTCCTGAGCTCAAACACTATCACCAAAAGAAAAATGTAGACAGACAGACAGGCAGATAGATAGATATGCATAACCATCATTGAGCTGCGACGTGGAGAATATAACGAAGTGCTACATTGTGTGCCATACACAGAAAGGGAAATAGTGTAGATGTTTTAGGGAAGAAATGATTAGTTTTACAGAAGATAGGATATCCGATAGAGAACAGGATGCTGCCTGCCATTTGGCATTTAAGAGAAAGCCAGAGCACTCTCTGGCTACTATATTGTAGAAAAGATCTTTCAGTGGAGTGAGAGCCTGTGCTACTTTCAGGTCAATTTTTCAATGGACAGAACAGTAATGCTTTTATGAATGAAAATGAATACAACCAGTTACAGTGCTCTTTAAAAAAAATTATGGAATGGCAGCTTGCAGCATAGAGTCAGCTGATTCTTCTTAACTGTAGGGCTTTAAAGGTCACTTGAAGTCTTTAAGTTTCCTTAAGTATAGTTCCTATTAACTATCTCTTTCTGGCCTTTGTTGTGATGTTGTATTTCAAAATAAATATATATGAAACTTGCATATGAAATCCTCTTGCATTGTTTAAAGTTTTAGACAATCACTTGTCATTGCTATTCTTACAATAACATCTTTTGGTGATCATATCATAGGGACTTTTTCTATTCCCATGGAATGTAAAGGGATTATTCATCACTATTTTACAATTTAGAAGGATACTAAATGTAGCTTAACTTATTAGTCATAAACTAAGTCCAGAATAGTCCAGTTATTCTTCTACACATAAAAGTGAAAGTGTTCTTTCAGTTAGAGAAGACATTGCTACAAGCTTCTTCATTTCAATTTACTGTTAGAAATCAGTGTTCAAGGTACTAGTGTTTCATCTGTAATTTGACCAGCAAATGGGTGAGAGCTGAAAAATGACAGAAGTAATGTGACTGAAACCAATGTGTAATTCTCATGGGCAAGCCATAGAGTATTTGTAAATCACACAAAATGGACTCCTTAGTAATCCAGAGTGCACTCATTTACTTGATGAGCAATTATAAAATGTGTATGGGGGAGGGATCACAATCCAACATCGAATCTATCAGACTTTAAGCTGTCTCTCAATATGTCTTTTGGAAAGGTCATATTTTCAATTTCCCCAGTGGGTGAAGGAAAAATTGCCTTTCATTAACTTCAGTCATTTTTCTCTTCACTTTGTGTGAAAGACTGAAAGTTTGAGAAAGAAAGTTAAAGACATATTCTCTATTTCCTGGCTGTTGGAAGTAGGAAAATAAAATAGAAGGCAGAAGGAATAGATAAAACCCACAAAAGATTATATATATATATATATATATATATATATATATATATATATATCCTGCCCAAAGACTCTATCTATCTATCATCTATCATCTATTTATCTATCTATCCACATACACACACACACACATATTTACCTGAGCTGTCAAGAATATCTGCTATTTGAGAGCTGCAATAATCATTGGATCATTATTAACAAACTAGGAAAGGAACAGAAGGTGACTATCAAATGAGCACAGAGGTGTGGTCAGCTGGTAGAAGTTTGGGTCATGTGACCTCTGAGCCTTAGCACACACACAAATCTATGGAATGATTCTGTTTTCTATATTGCTGTGATTCCTGGGTGATAAATTCGCCTTTCATAAGAAACAAAAGTAACTCTGATGAGGAGGTTAATGGAAAATAAAATTATTGAAGGTCTTGTGTGGGATTATTTTCATAACATTGTCAAAGCACTTACATTTTTTTCACTAAGTATTCATTTAAAAGGTAAATAGAATGGTAATTGGAAAGGAGTGAGTCATGAAATAGAGATTGGTGGGATGATGTTTTATAGCAGGAATGACAAAAGTTGATGTGCTTATATAATAATTATGAAAATAAATTTCTTTTATATAATGGACAATTGCTTAGGCAAAGAATATACCAAAGATTTTCTAAAAGGAAATAAAATATTTAGCTTATTTTCCATTGCACATTTTCATTTGGCAGTGACAAGGTGTCAAAGGACAAACCAAGATGATTTCCTAATAAAGCACATTTGTCAGTAAGTAAACAGAAAATTAGCAAAAAGGAAAGAAAGATTACAGGAGGAGGTTTTCTCCATAAGTAGTCATGTTGTTTTTAATGTTAAATGACTTCCCAAAGTACATCTTTTACAATACTTTTCTATTTATCTTACCCTCTCTTATCTTCTTTCATGGACCCTGCCAAGCTTTTGAGAAAACACCAGAGCGCTAATGTGACCCAGACAGATAGAATGTCCTGGTTTGGCAAATCGTTTAAATAGGGATACAGGTGGACCCATTGCAACAATGAGATGTACAAGTCGCTACGTCAAAAGCGAACTTTACAACTTTGCTGGGGGAGGGAGGAGGATTAGGTGGAGGGGTCGGGGGAGGATGGGAAGGGATGGGAAGGGGAAACAAAGGAGGAGGCTACAATGCTTGATAAGAAATGTACTCATTATCTTGCCCATGTAATTGTAACCCCTCTGTACAGTATTTTCACAATAAATAAAAAAAAGAATGTCCTGGTTTGGGTAATCATTGTATTAATTCTTGAAAAGTTTTATTGATTTTTAAAGTCATGACTTTTATGGACTACTTACAGCTTAATCAAGACAGTTAAATTCCAGCTGCTAAGGATTTATAATCTCAGAAGCTGCACACAGTATGGCACACAGTATGATAACTATAGACCTAGGGTTAAGTCTCCTGATATGTGGCATATTAAAAAGAACTCAGAGTCTTGGGTTTTCCTCTTTGTCATCTTCAAATGAAATTTTTACTTGTAAATATCTTACCCACATGTATGTATGTATGTGTGTATGTGTAAAAACATACCAGTGGTATGTAACTTTTATGACATATTTTAGAAATAATTTTCAATTTTTTATTGCATTACTTTGTTATACAGAATTTATTCTGGATCACAACATTTAGAAATTAATTTGGGTTTATTGGAAGGAAAAAGCCATAAGTAGCTGGAACAAATTCTAATGGGGACCCAAGGGGGGGGGGATGTGAATGTTTTATAGGTTGCCCTTCTGTTAAGTAGAGTCAGCCTCCTCTGAGCTCTCTTGTATCTATATCCTTCTCTCTTCCTTTTTGTACAGATTTTCCTTTGTCTTCACTGGTCTTATGATACCACTAGTTGTGGCCAGCTCAATTCTGGAGACACATATTAAAGTCCATGAGATCAGATGACAAATGGCCCCTAGCCAGTGAGTCATAAGTCCTCACCATTCCTCCAAGCAAAATGCTTCTTTTTCTTGTTTCTGCAAAATGCATGTTGTTGCCTCTTACATCAACATATTATGAAACCAAATAGTGTTACTTTTATCAAAGACACTTCCTCATCATAGTAAAGAAAGTATGGATATAAAACTGTGAGAGAGGGGCTGGGAAGGTGGCTCAGTGGTAGAGTGCTTGCCTCGCATACATGAGGCCCTAGGTTCGATTCCTCAGCACAACATAAGCAGAAAAAGCCAGAAGTGGCGCTGTGGCTCAAGTGGTAGAGCCTTGACCTGAAGAGCTGAGGGACAGTGCCCAGGCCCAGAGTTCAGTCCCAACAATCAAAAAAGTGAGAGAGAACAGAGAAACTGCTCAAATATTTTGACATTTTACCTTAAAAATAGATTTGATTAGTATCTGTTTGCACAATTGTACCATGTCATTGTAACATTGGCTTTGCAATGATTTAAGCAAGTTGTAGAGGCTTTTAAAAAATATGAACTTGGGAATAAACTGTTCTAATTTCCTTTACTTTTTAACGTGTGGAGAAACTAGGTCTATGTAATAATAAAAAAAAATGTCCTGTCAATTCAGTTTAAAGTCTGTCTTGTTCCTTATTACCATGACAGAAGCACTGATCTGATAAAAGTTTACCTTCAAGTTGTATTATCAGTGCATACCTTTCCTGGTTTTTCTGTTGGTTCTTCTACTGATCTCACCAGATTGTTGTGAAGATCAAATGAGATAGTATATGAAAAAGGGCTTTGAAAAGTATAAAAACTATGTCAATATGGAATAAAATAAGCCTTCAAGTGATTTCCCCCGTTTTTAATCTAAGTAGGTTGAGCACCTCTCTTTTCCATTTGTAACAAAAACTTTGAGTTAGTTAAGATAGCAACATACTAGAAAAGTAAAAATCACATTCCCAGACTCCTTTACAGTTAAAGACAGGTATGTGTCACACTTGTGGATAAAAGATCATGGGTAGGAATCCTTGGAAATACTTTTAAAATTAGGATTTAAGTAGTATCTGAAGTCTGCCTGACACTCTTGTTTCCTCATGAATGTGCATATTTTGAGTCTAGAACTACAGAGGGCATCTTATAGCCTTATGGTGACCTAACATGGGAAACCACCGGAAAAAGGTTGGATTGTGGCAAGGACTAAGGTGCCCAGGCCACTGGCCACATTCTGGACATGATGAGCCAAGCTCTGGGATATTTACCCAAATCCCCCATGAGACTTGTCATGTTACTGAGAAAAAAAAACTCCTATTGATTTTAATCTACTTCATCATTCATTTGATATTCAGAGTCAGAGCAGTTTCTAACTGAACTGGGATAATTAGTATCTATAGTTTCTACTACTTAATGCAAAGCACTCATATATCAAACAGCAGTATTTCATATCTACACTGTCATCTGTTATATGTCATGCACATCTCAGTAACATTTGTCATGCAAGGACTCTAAAATTCAAAATGCAGCTCACCCTTCCCAGAAGCTCCCAGCCAGCTTTTATTCTCTAACTCAGTGAAAGTCACTATTATTATCTTACTATTGAGGCAAAAATGTGGGTGTTAAGCTTTTACCGCATTGGAGACATTAGACCTACATTTTTGTTTCCAGCTGTCAACCTTGTACTTGGGCCATTAAAACTTGAGGATCTTTTGTAGAGGCCTTCACAAACTTTTCACTCCCCTGTGATCCCTCTAAACTACATGTAATTCATGAGCTTACAGAACCTTACAAGCTCCTAACCACCTAGAGGAGTGATTCTCTTCTTTTCCTCTTCTATCACATATAGAAATTTTTATATGTATAGATGATGGGATAATGGATGGAAGTACTTATCCTAAATGATCATCATGCAGGACTTTTATAACATTCTCAGCCTCTAGAGATAATCTGTTTATAGAATGTGTGCCTAAAACAGATTCAACATGCCTATGCCAGTTGGACATGGCCCACTGTTTAGGAAACTTTAGCTTAGAAGACTCAAAGTCAAAACACCTTAGCATGCCATACAAAGTACTTTCAGCTCTTAGACATCACCATTCCTTCCAACACTATCTAAACCTACAAGGCTTTACTGTAGCTTTCCCCACCTACCATAATCCATGATCTTACATACATAGTGATATACCACATTAAAACCTTCTGGTTAACAGTGGAAGTTATATATAATGTTTGTTTCAGAGTATCATATTATCTAGTGATGTCACTGCCATTTTAATTGGGGTAATTACACATTCTATGGTGATCACACTTGGATGAATTACCTCAGAACATAGTCCCACTAATTGATCTCTCTGTCTCTGTCTCTCTCTCTCTCTTTCCCTCTTTCTCTCTCTCTCTCACACACAGATCTTTGTGTTCCTGATATCTTTGTTCTTGAGCCACTGTAACAAAAAATCAATTCTCTCTCTCATACACACACACATACTCTCTCTGTCTCTCTCTCTGTCTCTGTCTCTCTCTCCCTCACACACACACACACACACACACACACACACACACACACCTTTGTGTTCCTGATCTCAGTGTTCTTGATCCACTGTAACAACAATAACAACAAAAGCTGGATAGTTTTTAAACAGAAAGTACTACAAAAGCTGAGAAGACCAAGAGAAGGTCAGGAAACTCAGTGGCTTGTGAGGGTTTTACTTTACCTACATGCTGTCTTTCCACTGTGTAATTTATTGTCTTTCAGCTGTACACTTACACTGCAGAAGAAACAGGCATTTATCTGAAGTCTCCTTTATAAGAAACTAATCTACTTCGTAAATTCTGCTCTCATGGCATCATCATTTCCCAAAGGCAAAACCATTCAATAGTGTCATATTGAAGACAACATTTCAATATGTGAATTTTGAGGTTACATAAATAATTACACCATATACATGTTTCTATGTGCACATATACACACATGCTTAGTTTATGCCACATCCTCAGGATGTATATATAAACTTACATATATGTGTATATGCATAGAAATAGTCTATATACATGTTTTTTAAAGCAAGTCACTGTTTATGTCTTTGTCATCTAACGTCTCTCTCTCTCTCTCTCTCTCTCTCTCTCTCTATCTGTTTCCTATCTACCTATCATCTCTACAGCTACTCTAAATTGTTTTTCATGGAATGTGGCCCAAACTTTTTCATCTTCCTGGTCTATAATTCTTCATGTCATATTCATCTGCAGTGTTCATGTTGAACTCAACTTTTCAAGCATGTTTCAAGTATTATCTTCCATATGAAGTCTTCTTGTCTTCCTTAGAATTAATAGACTACTTCTTTTTTCGTATCCATTGGCCTAGTTAACAATTTGAACATTCACTAATCCTTTTTGTGATTCTCTGTGTAGAAGGCTGTTGACTACTGGAAGTAAGGGGTTATGAATTATTCATTGTTATAACTCAGCAGTGCTTGACTCCATGACAGATAACAAGTATTTGTGTAGTATTGTGTTTACTTTCAAATAAAACATTTTGGTAAAGTGATCAGAAGAATTAGTACATTATACTTACAGGTTCCACCAACAGAAAATTTCCAAACCTACCCTGTTTAAGATCTGATTGCTCGATAAACATAAAGAGTTCAACCCCAAGATTATTGCCCTGAGAATTGCACTATTTTTTACAATTACGAAATGCTATACTTTCAATAATTTTTGAGTAATTTTGACTTCTTGCTCTAGTTATTGATAACAACATGGAATATCATCTAAGGTTTAAACCTCTTGATTTTGCTTGAGAGAACAGATGTCAGGTATTCTTGAAAGTCTATATGCACATGGTATTTAACATGTGTTGAAAAACTAAGCCTTATTGTTGACACTGTAAAATCATTTGGCAATTCCTGAAAGCCTTTAGTTCATTTCAAGAGTGACAATGACTCTAGAAATAATGTCAAAGTGACCAGAATTTGATATGTTACAGAAATATCAACTCATTAAGTTAAATTTTTGTTTTAATAGAAGCGACCTGAAACTTCTCTCCTCCATACCTGAATTCTTTTTATAATTTCCAAGGAATATGCTATTTCTAAGTTGAAGATAGAAGGAAAGAATTTGGACTTAGTTTTCACTGTTATAAATTTTGCCTTTTGAATAATCTACCAAGTATATATACTAACTGTTAATGAGAAGAATGACTTTCAAAGAAACCAGGTTCTGGGGCTGGGAAGATGGTTCAGTGGTAGAGTGCTTGCCTTGCATGCCTGAGGCCCTGAGTTTGATTCCTCAGCACCACATAAGCAAAAAGAAAAAGAAAAAAAAGCCGGAGGTGGTGCTGTGGCTCAAGTGGTAGAGCGCTAGCCTTGAGCTGAAGAGCTGAGGGACAGCGCCC
>NW_012267264.1:4800585-4826065 GCF_000151885.1 Dipodomys ordii | reverse complement strand
AAAAAAACCCTCTAAATTTCTATAACTAATTGGTAATTTCTACTAATTTGTAATGTAGTACATGTTCATATTCATATATTATATTATATAAGTATATTATATTATTATATAGTATATTATAATGTAATATACATAATATTATTATATCATTACATACATTATTATAATAATTATATAATAAAACATATTATTATATAGTATATGTTTTATATATATTATATATATAGACCTGCTTCTTGAAAATACATGTCATGTACTTTGTTGAAGAAATCCTTAAACGTTGTGTACATACATAATAATATATAAATATGTACATAATAATATAATGATACAATATTATAATATAATATATGACATGTATTTTCAAGAAGCAGGTATATTTTTATTGCATCTAAATAACATTCATAATTTCTTTTTTTTTTTTTAATTTAACTTAATTTTATTTGTGAACATACTGTACAGAGGGGTTACAATTACATGGGCAGGTAATGCGTACATTTCTTACCAAGCATTGCAGCTTCCTCCTTTGTTTACCCTTCACATCCCTTCCCAGCCTCCCCCCTCCCCCCCCAATCCCAATCCTTCTCCTTCCCCTCCTTCCCCCCCGCCCCCCCCACCTATGTTGTAAAGCTCGTTAATTTCTTATATATGGCAGGAGATCAAAAATGTCTTTATTGATTATGAAAAAGATACATTAGTAATGAGTTTTAACTTCTTCAATTATTTCTCTTTCTAGATATGTAAAATCAAAGGTAGTAATTTCAGTGGCTGCAAGTAAAAACTTAGCATGTGCCATCTTCATTAGTAATTAAATGATCCTATAGAATTATTATCTCTTACCTATTTATTGAGTGTACATCTCACATAGACCTGTAGATATTGTCATAAAACTTTGAAATAAAGATGGAAATGTTGCTACTAAGGTTTATAATAAAAGTGATCAATAAGCAATTCATGAAAGCAGGTACTGTCTATAATTGCACACGTATACCCTACTGCTGCTCATCTAGTTTAGAAGAAAAATGATCTTAATGTTCCCTTTGCCTTCAAATGTTTATCTTCCTAACTTCCTGCCATTACTATTTATCCTGTGTAGCTATTTATACTGATGCAGTGGAAGATTTGAAAGGCCTCAGTAAATGCTATCAAAAGGAATGGATGTGTGGGAAATAACCTTCCTTGTGGCAAAGTTTAAGTAAGTGTGACCTTCAGGGAGTGATTTGCATGAGTGGTTTTTCATGTGGCCTTTGTTTTCTGAAAACAGAGAAAGGAGAAAAAAGTGCCAGGAGAACTGAAGTAGGAAGGAGAAGAAAACAAAGAAGGAGGGGGTTGCTGTGACAAATGTCTCTGGGATATAGATGCTCATAAACAAGGGCGACCTTGTGAGGAGGGCAGCCACCACCTGTGGTTAGTACCTGTGGGTCAACATTTGTGTCTCATGGTCAGTGGTCCTTTCTAGAGATCCTTTAAGGGAATGAGCTGTTGCAGGAGAGCAGACATGATCCTTCACAGCACTGGAATTATTTGAGTGTAATGGAGATTCATGGAATCTAGAAACCACTGATAGAGATTGATAGGGGATGAAGTTTTGGTTAATGAGTGGGACCAGAATGACATGAGCTATTACCACAACTTTGTCCCTATCAAAATCATAGGATGAATATTTATGAATAAGTGTGGATAAGGCACACTCAAACTCACATGGATGAATTCATTAAAAAATACGATCTCATATATATATATATATATTCCCAATAAAAATATTAGTTTGCTGCTTTGGCATAAAATCAATCTAGGCCTTCTATTATTTGATCAAGTGTTAAAACTCAAAAATATATATCATCTTTGCTACTGTACTTCTTGGTAGTTTCTAAGAAAGTTTTTGTGTTCACATGAGGAGATCTAGTGATAAGAAAATTGTGGGTTTTTTTAAAAGGTTATTTTATTAAAGAATTCACAGCCCAGAATACGCTCTCTCTCTCTCTCTCTCTCTCTCTGTAATCCTTCATTTTCAAAATAGGAATATGTCACATTTTTCATATATACTGAGTTCTTGGGCTAAGTCCTTTTCATAATATGAAGGAAGTTATTTTCAAAGTAGCACACTGCATGTTGTGTGTTTTTCTTATTTAACCATCAGGTATTCAATGTTTGCTTGAATCATCAAAAAGTGTATTTCCAACACAACTGACATTTTCTCATATTAAAAAAATAAATCCTTCGGTTGACAGATATCCAGCTGTAGGAGGTAAGGCTTTTGCTGACAGTTGCTTCCTGGGACAGGCTTTTAATTACAGAGTCAGCATGCAAGCTCAGAGGTCCCCAGGACTGGGTAGCTAACATTGACTTGTGTGCAATCCGTTGCTAGAACCATAGCTGGGAAAAGTGTGCAATTCTATGTGGGTTCAGGAGGAACACAGAGAGGGTAAGCTGGCTTGAAGACCATGAGTATTAATTTCAGATAGAAAAAAAGAGGCTATCATTTCCTCTACTTAATTTCCTCATAAAACAGATTGTTCTCCACAATTAAATGTTCATAATAATTGAGGGTTGAAATTTATTCACTGAAATATTTAAGACATTTAGTTAAGAAACTACATCTTTCAAATGACTATTAGACATTACCTTTATCTTAAGCACAGCATTCTCAACAAACTACAAACTTCTCATCTGCAGCAGATACAAATGATGTATTTTATTTTTTTTTATTGTGAAAATACTGTACAGAGGGGTTACAATTACATGGGCAAGATAATGAGTACATTTCTTATCAAGCATTGTAGCCTCCTCCTTTGTTTCCCCTTCCCATCTCTTCCCATCCTCCCCCCGCCAACCCCCCACCCAATCCTCCTCCCCCCCTCCACCAAAGTTGAAAAGTTCGTTTTTGACATAACGACTTGTACATCTCATTATTGCAATGGGTCCACCTGTATCCCTAGTTAAACAATTTGTTTTTGCCCTTCCCCTCCACAAATTATAACAACATCAAATACAGTGAAAGCAGGGGTTATACTGTGGGGGAGGGGCATACAAAGCAACAAAGAAATAAACTTATAATATGTTAGAAACAATTGCATGAAAGGACGCATGAAAGAAAAAACATTTGAATACATATCTAAGGGTTCATTTCCCTAACATCAACTTATCTGACCTTTTCTGCTTGTCTCAGACATATACTAGTTATTGCAAATAAGGGAAACCATTGATGTATTTTATTGTTTCTGGTTAACTGTGGAAACAAGGAGACCCTACTTTTTCTTAGCGCTGTGTCTTCTATCAGCTGTATCTTTCTTAGCCTCAGTTTTTAGCACAATAGTCTTTTGGAATTGTTTGAATGTAATGGAGATTTCATGGAACCTAGAAACCGCTGATAGACATTGATAGGGGATGAAGTTTTGCTTAATGAGTGGGACCAGAATTACGTGAGCTATTTCTACAACTGTGCCCCTATCTAAATCATAGGGTGAATGTTTATGAATAAGTGTGGTATAAGGCATACTCAAACTCACATGAATGAATTCAGTTGTCTTGTGTATTCTAGATACACAGTTGAAGAAGTTCTTTAACTTCAAAATTATTTCCTCATCATTTTAAGTCAGTGATTTTTTTACCTAAAATTGAAAAATGACTTTTTCCCACTGTGGAGTCAAATAGTTTTCTAATCAATCCCCCAAAGATGTGCAAAGTATCTCGTACATGCCAGACAAGAGGAAGGTTGCCGTAAATGTGTCATTTGGATGAGCAAAACATTAGGGAACTGAAATCTTTTGGGAAGCAAAGAGTTTGCATTTCAATATTTTTCCCAAGGCTTTCTACATCCCTCAGCACAGTAAAGAACTTGTGCATTTCTAAAATTTTATTTTTTTTAGTTTTGACAGTACTTGCCAGGCAGGCACTCTACCCCTGGGCTACACCTCCAGTCCTTTCTTTTGTTGATTGCTTTTTTGATAGGGTTTCTTTGCTGCCCGAGCACCCACCTGGACTGTGGTAAATATGTATAACCATACCCAACTATTAACCAAGAAGGGGTCTCCTGTGTATGCTTGAGCTGGCCCTTTTAAGCAACTAGGATTACAGTAATGATCTACCAGCAACTGACAGGAACTCATGATTTAAAATTTTTTTCTCCTACATAAGTGGAGGAACACATAAAATTTTTTCAGATTTTCAGTTTTAGATTCAGTGTAAGAGTTTTCTGTGACATCACTCTTTTCAACCTTTTGGTCTAAGTCTTGAGCTGCCCATCTAGAGAACTTGTTCATGTCTTCTTATTTTTGTGGAGAAAATGCTTTTGTGTAACCTTCACATTAGAAATTAGATGGGTTGAAAACCCAGAAATGAACCCACAGACCTATAGCCATCTAATCTTGATAAGGGAGCTAAAAAAAATAGAATGGAAGAAAGCCGGTCTCTACAGTAAATGGTGCTGGCAAAATTGGTTAACTACTTGTAGAAAACTAAAGCTAGATCCTTATATATCACCCTGCACCAGAATCAACTCCAAAGTCAAAGCAGACACTCTGAAAACATTACAGGATGGAATAGGAGAAACCCTTGGTCTCCTTGGCACAGGCTGAAATTTTCTTAATAGAGACCCGGAAACACAACAAATCAAAGAAAGGTTGGACAAATGGGATTGCATGAAATTGCAGAACTTCTGCATGGCAAAGGACATAGCTAGCAAGATCAACAGAAAGCCCATGGATTGGGAGAAGATCTTCACTAGCCATACAATGGACAAGGGTCTCATATCTAAAATATAACTGGAACTCAAAAAATTAAATCCCCCAACAACAAAAAATTCAAAGAAACAACTGCCTAATAAATAAGTGGGCTAAAGACTAAAAGAGAAACTTCTCTGAAGAGGAAAGAAGGATGGCCAATAGACACATGAAGAAATGTTCAACCTCTCTAGCCATAAAAGAAATGCAAATCAAAACAACATTGAAATTCCACCTCACTCCAGTTAGAATGGCTATAATCAAGAACTCTAATGACAACAGATGCTGGAAGGGATGTGGACAGAAGGGAACCTTACTACATTGTTGGTGGGAATGTAAACTTGTTCAACCACTTTGGAAAGCAGTATGGAGGTTCCTCAAAAGATTCCACATAGAGTTCCCCTATGACCCAGCAATCCCACTTTTGGGCATTTCCCAAGTGATCACAAACAAGACCATACTAAAGCTACCAGCACAACTATGTTTATTGCAGCATTATTTCTATATCTAAGATATGGAACCAATGCCGATGCCCCTCAGTAGATGAATGGATCAAGAAAATGTAGTATAGATACACAATGGAATTCTAGGCCTCCATCAGAAAGAATGACATTGTCCCATTTGTTAGGAAATGGAAAGACTTGGAAAAAATTATATTAAGTGAAGTAAGCCAGGCCCAAAGAAACATAGGTCCCATGGTTGTTCTTATTTGCAATAACTAGTATATGTCTGAGACAAGCAGAAAAGGTCAGATAAATTGATGTTAGGAGAATGAACCCCAAGATAAATATTCAATATTTTTTCTTTCATGCAATTGTTTCTAACATATTTATAATATGATTTCTATGTTGCTTTGTATGTCCCTCCCCCATGGTATAACCTCTGCTTTCATTGTATTTGATGTTGGTATAATTTGTGGAGGGGAAGGGAGAAAACAACTCATTTAAATAAGGATACAGTTGTACCCATTGCAACAATGAGATGTACAAGTCATTATGTCGAAAAATGAACTTTACAACTTGGGGGGGGAGGATTGGGTGGGGAGGTGGAGGGAGTATGGGAAGGGATAGGAAGGGAAAACAAAGAGGAGGCAACAATGCTTGATAAGAAATATACTCATTATCTTGCCCATGTAATTGTAACTCCTCTGTACGGTATTCTCACAATTAAAAAAAAAAAGAAATTAGATGGGTTTTTCTGGATTGCTCTGTTTGTCTTCCTTATATGTTTACTCAAAACTCAAACTCCTGTATGACTTTGGTTAGAACATATTTACGAAAAATATACATAGGAATTGAGATATAGAAAGAGTGGAAAGGCTTTTGTACTATTAGTTAGCCTTCTTGGAATAATATATAAATAGACTTTCCTTGTCCTGCATTTTCCCTTAATTCTTCAATTTTTCCCTTTTAGAGAAAATTTGTCATTCAAACAGATTCTTTTTAGAAAGCCCATAGCAGTCTAATTAAATTTAAATTACTGTTGCTATTAAAATTGCAATTAAGTTTTCCTGAATGACTCTTACATACATCTGGGGTTGACAACTCCAAATTGCATTGATTTAAAAGGTACACGATTAGACATTTCTTTACCCAGGCCCATTCCAACCAAACATTTTATATCTTATTTAATTTAATTAAAAAATACTTTGTTAGATTAAGTAGGATATAAAATGTTTGTTTTCAGAGACAACAGTTTCTGAAAAATCTGATTCTAAGCCATGGTTGGCAAATTTGTAAATCAAAGGTTAACATTTCAGAAATACATTTTTTCTCCAAGTCAGCCAATCATAGACTACAAAATATACAAAAATGTGCACATTTGACATTTCAATAATGTCTATTTATCACAGACTTATATTTTACTATTGGAAAGTTGTTATTTAAGTACCATATTTGAATGAAATATTTTTAGAAATTTATTTTTACTTACCCTAAGGGTGGAAATACAGTAAAAGCCTATCTTGAATTATACATCACATAGAGAAAAATTCTGCTAAAAATAATCTAGAACAGAAAAGACATTGTAAAAGGTACTAAAATGTAGCCTGTATGTAACTTAATTTTTTTCTTTAAAAAGTCTTCTAATAATCAATGGAGTAAGTTAAATTTTTTAAAGTTCAGGATATCAGAAAACTATGTTAGTTCCCTTTTGACTAACGTGAAAACTTTAAATGAAAGTCTTACAACTTTCTCCTCCAGGTGAACCCAGAATTCCTCAAATAATAAAAATTCAAAAGTATTGGAGTTGAAGGAAACTGACTTTCTAGCTTCTTTTTTTTATTATTGTGAAAATACCACACAGAGGGGTTACAATTACATGGGCAAAGTAATGAGTACATTTCTTATCAAGCATTGTTGCCTCCTCCTTTGTTTCCTCTTCCTATCCCTTCCCATCTTAAGGAATTAAAAACTGTGTTTATTCTTTAAAAAAAACGATATCAGCAAACATCAGGATTATTTTGAATATAGTGCATTTACTTTTTTGATTACTGTTTTAGAACTTCTTAGGAAAAATTAAAGTGTCTTCATACAAAATCAAATAAAGACTGAGGGTACCCAGATTTTTTTTTCTAGGTGAATATTAAGTAAAATATTTAAGTTGACCAGGGGACAATGGCTAATACCTGTCATCCTACCTCCTCAGTTGAGATCTGAGGATTGTGGTTTGAAGCCAGCCTGGGCAGAAAAACCTGCAGATTGTATCTCCGATGAACCATCAAAAAAGCTATACTGGAGGTGTGGCTTAAGTTGTAAAGTGCCAACCCTGAGCAAGGAATCTGAGTGAGCATAAGACCTTGAATACACACCCCAGTACTGCTCTCTCAAAGGAAAATCTTTAATAGACAGAAAGATGTACTCAGTTGAACTTAGCTATGAGGCTTTGTTTGATCAAGGCAGAGGGAAGGGTAGGATGTCAGGACCTCACACAGAGGTGAAGAGCTGATCATCCTCCTTCATACACATGGGGTCCCCTAGGAAGCACAAACTTATATTTTACTATTGGAAAGTTGTTATTTAAGTACCATTTTTGAATGAAATATTTTTAGAAGTTTATTTTTACTTACCGTAAGAGTGGAAATACAGTATAAGCTTATCTTAAATTATATATCAAATAGAGAAAAATTCTGCTAAAAATAATCTAGAACTTGCTTAAGAGTGTGGAGCTGGGAATCTCAGAGTCTGCCCTGTGACTACTGTTTTTAAGGACCAAGTCAGATGCAGGGCCCATGGGATGCTGGGAAAGCCCAAAGGCATTGAACTTTGTCATTTACTGAGAACATCAACTATGAAATGTTAGAAATGAATTTTGTATCCTTGGATTTTCTTTGTTCACTAAAATGATATACTGCAAAACAGAAAAGGAAGATATTTACTTTACAGATAGGCTGTTATTAAACATAGTTGAGGAAGAAAACCATGGTTCTGTTCAGGACCATTTAGACTGGTCTTTGGCCAGAAGGTCTTGTGGGATTTCTTCAAACCAATAGGAAATGAGCAAGGAAGGACTTAGTAGCTGAATCAGCATGAACAAAATATGAATGCTTCTCTTGACCAGCAACTTCAACAATGCTGTCATTGTTGGGTTGATTTGTTTTCCATTTGTTTTTGAGGGGAAAGTAGAGTTTCTGACTGCATGTGCTCCAGAGTAGTAATTTAAGGAGAAAGAGAAGTATTTGAATACTTCATTGAGGTGTGTTTATGTGTTTTCCTCAATCATTATCATTTGAGCACCTCTCCCCACCATCATTTTGTAATAAGCATACATGAAAGTCAGGTACAGTCAAGGACAGTTTTGGAAAATAAATTAAGGAGAACCTGTTGCAAAGAACAAGTTAGGTGGGTTTGATGGTTAATGCCTATAATCCCAGCTAAGCAGAAGACAGAAATAGGAGGTGTACAGTAAAAGATTATCCCCAGGCAAAGGTTTAAAACACTGTCAGAAATTGAACTTAAAAAGGGCCGTGGTCACAGGGCACTAGTAGATTACACCTGTCATCCTAGCTACTCAGGAGGCTGAGATCTGAGGATAGTAGTTCAAAGCCAGCCTGGGAAGAAAAGTTCATGAGACTCTTATCTCCAATAAAAACTACCAGAAAACTGGAAGTGGCACTGTGGCTCAAGTGGTAGAGCATTCACCTTGAGCTGAAGAGCCGAGGGAC
Organism: Dipodomys ordii; assembly: GCF_000151885.1. Classification (NCBI taxonomy): domain Eukaryota; kingdom Metazoa; phylum Chordata; class Mammalia; order Rodentia; family Heteromyidae; genus Dipodomys; species Dipodomys ordii. Next base: position 4,817,182 of record NW_012267264.1, on the reverse strand, counting down.
AGCGCCCATGCCCAGAGTTCAAGCCCTGTGACTGACAAAAAAAAAAAAGGGGGCTGTGGTTATGGTCAAGTGATTGAACCCTTAACTCCTAAGAACAAGGCCCTGAGTTCAAACCCCAGTACCATACAGAACCATCTTTCCCAAAATAAGATGAAGATTTGTGGTTTTGTTGTTTCTTTGTAACTCCGATGGAGTTGGTATCCTCTAATCATGTTTCCTATAATGATTTATGGTTTAAGAGAATGGAGCACAAAAATCACTTTCAAATAAAGAGATTCTAAATTGATCTGAAATAGGAATTATAACTACTGGGGGAATGCAATACCTGATATATCAGAGAATGAGAGAGGAAATCCATACACCTGTATCCAACAGAACATTGTCACACTTGCTAAAAACTAAGAATTCAAGTTAAAGATATTCTCAATGGTTACTTGTACAAATAAGTCCCCAAATCTCCACAGAGACCTCCATCATCAGCCTCATCTTTGTTCTGATGGCTTAGTTCCCTTCCTTGTCAAATGCAGACCAGAATTTCTTTTTTTAAAAAGCCTTTGTTATTATAAAGATAGAGAGGTTACAGTTACATAAGTCAGATGAAGAGTACATTTCTTTTTGGACACTGCCAGCCACCCCTTCCCCCTCTCTCTCCCAGTTTCAGAATCTCTTTTGAAATGCACTGTTGTCTTACAAAGTTTGTCTCTTTTGGTGAAAGACTCACTCTCAGTGTCCTCTCCGGTTAACCCTACCCAACTATGTCTGGAAGTGACTTTGGCAGCTCCTGGTTCTCTGGTTAGTGATCTCATTTCTTCCATTATACTTATAAAACTATGTTTCAATGCTTTAGGTCTATGCTATTATTAATTTTTCCTCACAGGGATGAATTTGATTTCAGTCTTATATAAGATATCCAGAAGAACAAGAATATTACAATGAAAACAGTACTTCAAACTTGCAAGTAGGCAATGAGTTTTATCTTGCTTCTACAAGATACCCAACACAATTGAGAATTTGGGTTCTACTTGGAGAAGGAGTCAAGGTCTCGGCCACTCCTAATTAGGTTGGTGCCTTATAAGTAGCTGAGACCCAGCCTCATGGGCCACCGTGATCAAGTAGGCTTTGGCAACACTGCTACCCATTGTTTGCCATCAGGATGTTTACAAGTATTGTGCTGAGGACGAGAAAGTAAGACATTGTCTCTTAGGTAGAAAATGCATTATAGCAGAGTTTACATACATTGGGGGCTAAGCAGAAATTTAGCTTAATGGGCTAGAGAGTAGGGCCCAGCATTGGAAACATTTATGCTAAACATGATTTTTTACAAGGCCTATTGATCATAGAAAGTGTCTAAAGTAAGCTGCACTGTTGTGGGTTCCCACTCTAAACCCATACCTGTTGGTAGAAAGAAAAATCAGGATGGGTCCTGACCTGGGTTTAGAGGCTGTTTACTGATATCAAGTCATCCAAGTGTTGTGATGTGTAGTTTAGTCAGTATAAGCCCCAATGATAATCACAGGTCCTACCAAAATAGACATTTCCCAGAACCCATAAGTTCTTGCACTTTGTGCAGGAATACATGAAGGTCAAAATCAGGGCCATGACTGAAATCCAGCTATTTGGGAGACAGAGATTCATTGTTCAAGACTGGTTCTAAATATGTCTGTACATGTATACAAGCACAAAACACACTCATATATGTATATACAAGCAAATATGCACTCCCACAATGCACTTTTCACACATATTCATGCTTATACACATATGCACATTCATGCATACATTCATGCATACTTGCATATAGAACACATGCATGTGCACACAGCACACATACATATAATGCATACATGACAAGAAAACATGCACACGCACACAGGCATGTGTGAATACACGTACATGTGTATGCATGCATGTGCATATACAAACACATACAAATATGCCTATATGTGTTGTATATCTATACTATGGTAAATGGAGAGTTTGCTATGTATATTATTGTATTGCATAATGTGTGTCTGATGTATGAGTATGTCTAGACAAGATATGTATGAAAAAGCATGCAAGGTAACATTAAAGTTGGCCCTCATGAAAAGCTGCAAGGTTTTCATGAAAGCCTAGGATTTTATTTTATTTATTTATTTATTTTTGGGTCCTGTCTTGGGCCTGAACTCTGGGCCTGGGCGCTGTCCCTCAGCTCTTCAGCTCAAGGCTAGCACTCTACCACTTGAGCCAAGCCCCACTTCCAGCTTTTTTTTATGCTTATGTGGTGCTGAGGAATCGAACCCAGGGCCTCGTGCATGCAAGGCAAGTGCTCTACCACTGAGCCACCTTCCCAGCCCTCATGCAAGCCTAGAGAGAAAGAACTGAATAAAAGTTGAGGGGTTGAGGTTGAAATGGAAAAAGAAAGCAAATCCTTCAGAACTTATAGAGAATAACACAGGCTGAGTATCACCAGAAATGCTTGGAACCAAAAAATTTTCAGATTTCAGAAGATTTTGGAGTATTTCTGTAGATTTTATTGGTGGGGCATCCTTAATTAAAAGTTCCAAAACCCAAGGTGCTCCCCAAATTTGAAGTGTATCAATGCATTTTGGAATATTTGGGGATGTTGGATGAGGAATATTCAACTATATGTGAATTCTAATCTTTCAGCCATTCAAAGATACATGACAGTTTTAAGGGAGGGAGTGGTCTGGTTGTATTCTTGGTTTAACAATGTCTAGCTGTTGCACAGAAATGTTCCATAGAGAGCAACAGCAGAATCAGGAAGACAAGCTTTAGAGTTGCAGACACACCAATTCAGAAGAACTTGGCAAACATTTTGAGCACTGTGTATGCATGCCTTCAAAAGTCAAAGTAAAAATGTCCTCAACTTCGGAGTAATCAGCCTAGAGTTGATGGGAGGAAAAGACTGATTCACAGGAAGATAATGGAATTCTAGTTCCTACCATATCTTTAAAGCCCCATGTGCAGCAAACATCTTCTAGAAATGCAAATAAACAAGAAACCCTGAGTCATATTCAGGGAGAAAATCAAAGCCAGCTAGACACCATCAGGCTCATTCCTATAACCCTAGATACTTAAGATGCCAATAGGAGGATTATATTCTGAGCAAAAAAGCTCCCAGAAGCCCTTTGCATCCCACAGCTGGGTATATTGGTATGTGTCAGTCATCCCAAATGAAGTGGAAGGCTGAGATTGAGGATCTTGGTTTTAGGCCAACCAGGGCAGAAAAGTTCTCAAGAATTGGACACAAGTGGTTTTTTCTTTCTTGCTATTGCTTCTAAAGTATTTGTAAGGTACCATGTGATTTTTTTTGTTGCTTTGTATGCCCCTCCCCCACGGTATAACCCTTATTTTCACTGTATTTGATGTTGGTATAATTTGGGGAGGGGAAGAGAAAAACCAAAATGTTTAAATAAGGATATAGGTTGACCCATTGCAACAATGAGAGGTACAAGACACTATGTCGAAAAACGAACTTTACAATTTAGGCAGGGGTGTGGGGGGCTGGGGGGTAGGGGAGTGTAGTTGTAGGGAAGGGATGGTAGGGGAAAACAAAGGAAGAGGCAACAATGCTTGATAAGAAATGTACTCATTACCTTGCTCATGTAACTGTAACCCCTCCTCTGTACAGTATTCTCGCAATTAAAAACATATTAAAAAGGGCTGGGAAGGTGGCTCAGTGGTAGAGTGCTTGCCTTGCATGCCTGAGGCCCTGGGTTCGATTCCTCAGCACCACATAAGAAAAAAACCGGAAGTGGCGCTGTGGCTCAAGAGGTAGAGCGCTAGCCTTGAGCTGAAGAGCTGAGGGACAGTGCCCAGGCCCACAGTTCAGGCCCTACGACTGGACCAAAAAGAAAAAATATTAAAAAAAGAATTTTAGGTGCAGTTTTTCATACAGAGCAGAGTAATAGCTCATGTCAATTCAGGAAATGCAAATGAGGTACAAAAATTTCACTAATCATGGTAGTCCTTCATGTAAATGACAACTGTTTTAGTACCAGTCATTAGCCTTCTGCTGGGCCACCAGCCACTGGTCTGGGTGGACATGGTTGCAAGGTTATGTAGAATCAGAAGCTTGTCATGGCAAAGTGCCTGGCATAGTTTTGTTTGAAACAGCCTGTCTGTGAAAGTCCTTCCGGAGCCAGATTTTGCCTAAGCACCATGCAGCCATGGCTTCGACTTAGCTTCCTCAAGGCATCTGTGTGCAGTGTTCAAAGCAGCCAGTATTGGTACAAGGACATTGACTGCTTGGCTGATAATTCTTCACTCATGGCAGTCAGGGCAACAGGAAAGGCTCCAACAACAGCCTTAGGAAGTCAGATCACTCTGTTGTCCCAACATCTTAGTACTTAAAGGAAAAATAAATGTTGAAAGGTGTACTTACAATAAAGGCTTATCATTGTCATGAACAGTCCTTTAATAGTATTAATTAGCACTCTAACAATGGGTAACTCCTACCCTAGTACTCCAGAAAGAGATGGGACATTTAACCTGATTTGCTTTAGCTATTTTCTCTTGTATCATTTGAACTTGTCTTAATTTGCATTTACAGAATGGAACTAGAAACTGTGGGTATTAGAAACTATTCTTTATAATTAACAATAGATTATTCTAAATTTGAAATGAAATGCTTGGCATTTTAAGGTTATCAGTTTGGACTATATCAACCGCCTGAAGATACACAACAATAAAAGTAATATATGATTTGGCCTCTATATTTCCATGGTTTTTTGAATGTGTAAAGAGCAACATTAATATCTTTTGAACTCCACTGTTGTGTGCAATGGAACCTTCTTAATGTATCATTTAGAGTAATTTCTTTAAACAATTATTTCATTCTTTGAACACCTTCATTTTATTTTCATTTAGAAAACATTAAATTAAAAGCAAAATACTTTGCCTGAAGCCATTAAACACCCTGTCCAATAAAACATCATATTGAGTTAGTATCTGTAGGCCTGATGCGAACTATTAGAGAGAGTATTGAAGTGAAGCCAGGCGCTGGTGGCTCACACCTGTAATCCCAGCTACTCAGGAGGCTAAGATACGAGTCGGATCACAGTTCAAAGCCAGCCAGGGCAGGAAAGTCTGTGAGACTCTTATCTCCAATAAACCACTAGAAAACCGGAAGTGGAGCTGTGGCTCAAGTGGTAGTGCGCTCACCTTGAGCTGAAGAGCTGAAGGACAGCGCCCAGGCCCAGAGTTCAAGCCCCACGAGTGACCAAAAAAAAAAAAGTATTGAAGTGATTTATTTATTCAATTGCAGACCTGTTGTGTAGTAAGCAGAACAGTAAAACACACTAACTATGCCTTGTCTTATTGTCCCCATCTAAGAACTGTTTGTGGTTATTTTCTCCAGTTTGTTTTTTTTTCCCAAAAATTTTTTGTTGGACTTTTGCCCCCCCCCCCATTTTACAGATTTCAACAAAAAAATGGCATTTGTTAGTCTCCTTAGAACTTCTTCTTCTACAACGACCAGTTGCAGCTGTGGGTTTTAGACGTTGGGTACTTGAAAAACTCTTGAGTGGTGAGATGGCTCACAGAAATATACCTGTGAGATATGATTGGGCTTCAGAGCTTCACTCTGAGAGTTTACAGAATGTCTACGATTTCTTAGAGGTACAGTTGGCTAAACTGTGAAATATTTAAGAAATGGCAGGTCTTGCTGTCCCTGGGCAAGAAGACAAAGTCATATTTTACTAGAATAAAATATGTAGAAAAAGCTTCTGAGACTCTTGTTCCAACAGACTTTTTTGTTTTCATCTCTACAGCATACCTTAGCCTAGTCAGTATCTATTTTGAGCCACACCCATGTTTAATAAAGGACATTGAAAGTCTACTGATATAGTACTTAGAACTTTACCAGGTGTTCCACCAAGATTCACAAAGATAGAAAAAGTCTATAATAAAAATACCTAAATTCAGAGACAATTTGACCTTGATATTGGGTGTGTGTGTGATTAGAAGACATTTTTAGTAAAGGATAGGGACAGGTGTGTGGAGGGGATTTATGTGGAAGCAGCGGTAGATCACTGCCCCTTTCTTCATATATTCAGTTTTACTGAAAGTAAGAAAATAAAATTATGAGTCACATTTCATCATTTGTGTAGCAATTTTATCAGAAATTAATTGGAGACTTTCCAGTGTTAATGTGGCTTTCTATTTTGTTTTCCTATAAGATCATTACTGGCTGGGGGAGACCACCACCTCTCTCACTAGACTGTTGAGATCCAGACAACTACAAACCGGGGGGACATCATATACTGAATTGCTTCTCACTTGAGGTCATCATGGTCAGGGTCTGGTGGCAGAGCTGGAGGGCTCAAAACAGCAAAGTGCACCTTGGAAACATGAAGTGCCCTTCAAAATGAAAATAGTAAGATTTTAATCATCAATCATCTGATTAAGCTGTCTTTCTTTTAGAAATGAAGAGCACCACTTAATGGCTGAAGATCAATTTTATAGATGATAGTAAATTTCCTAATATCTCTAGATTCCTAAGTAATATGAACATCAGTTACAGTGATGAAATCCATTCTGAATTCTAGGAAGAATGAAGCAGGCTATCAGGTTGGGATTGGAATTTGGACAGTGAGAAGTAGGAGCTTTGATTATGACAAAAATAACCTCTGATACCTAAGGAAAAGTCAGACATTTTCTCTATGGTTAATGGCAACGCAGAACCAGATGCAAGTTGCTCTTTCATAGAACTTAAAGATCTCAGGGCCCACGGTTTGATGTCCTTGAGCATGAGGTCAGTAAGAGGTTTCCTTGGCTGACCTGATCTGAGGTAGTGATTTCAGTTTATGGAAGTTATGACAATGTCAAGGCCCTGAACTACAGTGCAGATTAAACTCAATCCCTGTTCTGTTTCAGAATCAGAAGTCTTTCAGGTGTATTGATTGCCTTAAGGAGGGTCCTCTGCAGGACTCCTTCAAGAAAGGAGTGGATATTTTGCAAGTTTAAAGACAAATTCTTCTTCTGTTTTCTCTTCAACAACTTCTGATTCATGACTCTATGTTCCTAGTACAGAAATTCCACCTATTAGAAAAATCCAAGAAGTTGGGAGTATACATCTTTATGTATGCTGGTTGGGGTATAGCATAAGTCCTTACTGCTTAATTGTGAAGAAAATTGAGGGCTGAGCATAGTAGTTCATGCCTGTAATCCCAGGTAATCTCAGTAACCAGGTTGGTAAAGATGGGAGGAGAGCTTTGTGGCCAGCCAAGATCAATGACTTGTTCAGAATTACAGAGTTACTATCATTTTGCTTTGCATTGGGAAGTAAACCAAATCCATTGTCCTTGCTTTTAGATTTGAACTAGGGGGTAACCCTAGTTAGCTAAATGACTGAGGCCTGGTTCCTTCTGGGTTATGTTTGAGATTTCAAGACTTTTTTGGGGGGTCTTTTCTTGAGAAGTAAATCTAGGTCCTAGGTCCAGTAGCAAAGTGGCTGGACTTGTCCCAGTGACTTGTACCCTCAACATGAGGCTAAAAACCAGATCATAATTTAGAATTCCTTAAAAACTAATGATCTTAGTAATTATTTCAGAATTACTACCAAATAGTTAATGTTATTGCTTTTTGCCTTCATTAGTAACTTTCTTCACATGATTTATTTTTAGAGGATTCTAAATTCCTGAACCAGTACAACTAATGTTTTCCTTAGACATATTTTAGGAAAATGTTGACCTACCCAAATAAAGGGTTTTTTTTAGTTTTCTATTGTAAAGATATTGTACAGAGGGGTTACAGTTACATGAGTAAGGTAATGAGTACACTTCCTATCAAGCATTGTTACCCCTCCTTTGTTTTTCCTCTGCTATCCTCCCCACCTCTTTCTTCCTCCACCTCGAAGTTGTAAAGTTTGTTTTCAATATATAGTGTCTTTTATGTCTCATTGTTACAATGGGTCAACCTGTATCCTTGTGTCAGTATTTTGTTATTTCTCTTCCCTTCCCAAACTTCGAATAATGTATATACAAGATGCAGAACACCGGAATCAAACACAGTGACACCAGAGGTTATATCATGGGGGAAGAACATACAAAAGAAACAAAAAAAATCACATAGTGCATTAATCAAATAAAGTTTTAAAATATGAATTAAATGTGATTCCTTTCTTTGTAAGAATCAGGTGGCTAGAATCCAATAGCATGTTAACAATTGGGAAGTGTTTCGTTACCAGAGAAATATTATCTATCTTTTATAAGCAGAAGAAACAATGAATCGGTGTATAACTGAAACAAGTTTCAGAGGATGTTTTACAATAGATGTTTTTGTAAAGAACGTAGATAAAGTGCTCAGTATCCTTTAATAAATAAAACAAAGACAACCATGCTGTCATCTATTTTTAGAGGGTTGGGACGAATCAGGTAATGTTAGTCAATTGATTGAAGAAACATAGATGAAGGGCAATAGGAGCAGTAGCTAAACGTTGATGACTATAGCTCCCTATATAGACAAATATACAGGCATGGACTTGCATGCATCCATCATATTGTATCACCATGGGTTTGACATGTCCTTACGTTGTCAGGAGGGGAGGTTCTCAGTTTTATTACCATTTGCATCATTGTCAGTCAAATATGGGGGCGTGTTGTGGATGTCAGCAGTATCTCTGGTCACTACGCACTAGATGACAGTGGCATCTCTCTCCACAGCTGGACAGAAAAAAATTATCACCAAACATTGCTAAACTGTCCCCTGAAAGGCAAAAATTACCCCTGGTTTGGCACCACTGTTTCAGAAGTTAGGACAAGACCAATGTGAGGGAGTAAGAACACAAGAGAGGAAACCCACAGACCAGGTTAAAGGAAGTCTCTGAAATAAAAAGAGTATTGCAGCACAATTCACCATAGCCAAGGTATGGAATCTGCCCAGATGCCACTCAAAAAATGGATGAGTAGATACACAATGGAATTTTACTCATACTTTAGAGAGAATGATATTGTACCATTTGTAAGGAAATGGAAAGACCTGGAAAGAATTAGGTTAGTCAGGTTCAGAGAGACAAAGGATGATTATCTTCCCTTACACTGAAAGCTAAAATTAGCTAGTAACCTTATATGTAAATAGGTTGAGGGATGTGCAAGTACATACAAATGTATTAACAGAAATATGGTAAGTTCAAAGTGGAACAAAACAAACACCAGGAAGTGGGTGCTTGATAGGGGTAAGGTACAAACCAGAGGAGAGAGGTCGATGAAAGAAGAGGAAAAGATCAGGGAGAATGCAGTCAAGAATTGCATGTATATCTTACGAAAATTATGAGTGAGGGAAAGGGGTGGGTAAGGGAGGGATGGGGAAAAATGTGGAAAGGTGTTGACACTGATCAAGATACATGGTATTCATAATCCACTTTGTTCAATGCAACTCCTTTGTACAACTATTTACAGATAATAAAGAAGTTGGGGACCAATGACTCATGCCTGTGATCCTAGCTACTCAGGAGGCTGAGATCTGAAGATTAACATTTCAAGCCAGCTCAGGCAGGAAAGTCCATGAGATTCTTATCTCATGGAAACTGGAAGTGTTACTGTGGCTCAAGTGATTGTTAGAGTGCTAGCCTTGAGCACAAAAACTCAAGGACAATGCTCAGGTCCTAAGTTCAAGCCCCACAACTGAACAGAAAAAAAAAAGACGATAAAGAAAAACAAGAAAAAAGGTAAAACGAGTAGATTTTAAAATGATTAGATACTTCTTTTTTTATTCTTAAGATTTTTATTAACAATTCATTAGCTGTACAGAGGGGTTTCATTGTGACAGCTCAATATTTTTATATAATCTACTCCACAACCTCACCCCTCTGTCACTCCCTCTTATCAACCTTTTTCTCCTTAAAAAAAACAATTTCAGCTGGTTTCATTGTTCAATTTTCACATATGAATATAAAGTACTTTGGACACATTCACTCTCATTCACCTAAAGGAGACACTTCTGGAATAGATGAATGAAAACTTTTAAATGAACAGAAGAAAGGGACAAAACAAATAAGATAATACTGAAAAGAATCAGTAGAGAGAATTGTCTTTTTAATTAGGGTTATATTAATTAAGGCTGTGTGATATTGGCATAGAAGATATTTGGAAGCATCCAGAGATTTTCTTTGTCTCGTTTTTGTTTTTGTTGTTACAGTTACAGGGAGTTACTAACAGCATTTAGAAGTTAAAGGCCAGTGCTCAGAACTGACTACCTTAGAGATTTATCTGGGATAGTATCAACAGTGCCATGTTGGTAAACACGATCTATATTGAAGGGAGAGGAAAAATGAAGCACTAGAAAGTTAACTAGTAAGCTACTTCTCCATAGTGAGCAAACCTGCAAAAGTAATCAGAATCTCCCAGAATAAGAGGTTTTGATGTACCTTTGTATATTTGACCTGCTTCTTTTTCTTAGCAACAGTGGTAAGAAAGTGTTCCTGTTTATCTTAAGACACTGAAATTGGGCAGACCGTGGCTGAGGGCAGGAGGTTTTACCTAGAACAAAGAATTTCTAACAATTTTGATCAACAGAGTGTTAAATCCTGCATCATTTGGTTCTGTGATCTATGGATACATCATGGAGCTCAACAAACTGAAAGGATCAATGAAAGAATCCTTCACATCCATGCCAGGGGATCATGTGGAGGCAGACAGGCACAGGAGAAAGATTATTAGAAGGTTTATTAAAGGAGCCATATTTCCCCTGGAGAGAGAGCACATGGCAGCCTCCACTATCTGGGTAGCAGCAGGGTCTGGGGGGTAGAAGTGAGGTAGATGGGGGTTCAGGTGGGTCTGGGTGGAGAGAGGGAGGGCCAACTGTATGGCAGGAACTCCAGGGCAGGGAGGAGCTCAGGTCTGGGTGAAGCTGAGGACCAAAGGTGGGCATAATGCTTACACAAACAATGAAGAACACGTACACAGCTACTGGTAGTTGTAAATGATGGCTACTGGAAATTTCAGCTGGCTGGGAAACACACCAAAGTCAGAACCTGTCTTCAGACAGTACATGAGAACTACAAACGCTTCGCCTATCTACTTAAATAATAGCAAAACTCATTGAATTAACACATTAAGGCAGAAAATGCAGCTTTCATAAATATTATCATTATGAATACAGAAGGAAAATAACAAAAGCAATTGCAAGCATCATTTAAAATCTTCTGGTCTGTGGCATAAATGTAAGTGGCCCAATAAGAAATATCACGCAGCTGACTTTGCATATGTTGTCCATGGTCTATGCAAATAATAACTGAAATTATGCTAATCTAATGTGCTCTGGCAGTTTTAACTCTATCATAACTGTGAGGGCAAGGGAAAAGTGCTGAAAACTTGATTATTACTAATCATGATAATACTGCATCTGAACTGTTCTAATTTTCTGCCTTAAACAAATTGTTAAGGCAAATACCAAATGTAGGTTACAGTAGAAAGAGATGAGAATTCTATATATCACTATTTTGAAATAAAAACATCCAAACTACACAAACAAATGAAAACAAATCCCTTATTTCTATACTTGCTATACAATAAGTGCTCACAAAGCATGAGCTACTAATTTTATTAAGTCTAGGTTTTAATTCAATACAGTTCTGACTCTTAACAAGCATCGGTGATTAATGAAATAAAGAGAATATAAGCAGCGTTCTCAACTTGACTACTGGGTGCCTGGCTTTGCTTTTAGATTCTTTAATTCCTGGCATTTAATCACTGTCTCTCTTCCATACTGTTTTTTTTTGTTTGTTTCAGAAAGAAGTTTTTTTCTGAAAAAAGGGAAAACTAATTACTTGATAGTATTACTTGTTGGTACTTTGGTATATGACATTCCAGGTGTTTGTATGCACATGTATATTGATTTTTTTTAGGTCAAAAGTGAAGCTATCCTCGGCTTAGTACAACCAGCTTGCTTCACATTTCCCATTGTTTCCCCTTCAGGTCCCCCATGATATGAAATCCCTTGTAACCTTGTATTTTTTAAAAAGTGTTTTCTTAGCCTACAAAGTCTTCTTCACTGACTCTAAATGATGCAGGGAAATATGTGGAGGAAAATCCATCTCATTATGAGAATTCTGTGCTTCTGAGCTACCAATGCCAGTTATGGAAATGCTCATTTGTCATTTATTCTATGTGCACATATTCCTCGAGAAGTTCTTTTCATAGTCAGAGCAGAGCAACTTATCCAGATAGGAACTTCTTTCTGAGTGATAGAAGTCAGTGATGCATGCCACCGCACAGAAGAACAGATGGAATGGCAGCTTTCAGACATGTTCAGGCAAGGGAAGGGAGCAGGAAGTGTGTACAGGAGTCAGCTGAACTCTATATGGGATTCCATATAGAGGGATTCCACAGAAAAAGTAGCTGGGTTGAAAAGTATGCAGTCTACTGATGATAACATCAATCATGTAAAACCAACAAGGGGCCTAGAAAAATATAATGATAGCATTGTATTAAAGGACATAAAAAGAGCTTGAAATGACCCTGTACAAAAGATGCAACCTGCATATAAGCACAATTGGTTAAATGCATGGAGCAAGCACAGTTGATGCTATTGGCAAGTAACCGTACCATACATGTAGCTTTCAGTCATAAGGTGATAAATTTGAGGGCACCTAATATATAGCATAGGGTGATAGATGCTTATTAATTTGATTGTGAAACTCATCAAAAATGTGCTGCTTGTTCATCATGATATAAATCTCAAAAATGAGCCATCCTTGGTAATAAAACATCAAAAGGCATAAATAAAAGAAACTAAGCAGAAGATGAATAATGGTGTGAATCTTTAGTCCTCACATAATAGAGTAACATATACACAGAAACAAATCTTACAAATAAAAATAAAATGTTGAACATTGTTTCAAAGTACTTCCAAAAATTTAACTATATTCATTAGGGATCTATTCGAAGCCCGAGTGAAGTGTGCACTATTTTCATGATTATTTATATATAGGGAAATGGATTTGAGTGAAAAAGATCTGGACATGAATGAATGTAATTAGAAAACTAAACTCTGATCTTTCTTATCCCAGCTTCAGACTCAGCACTGCTTTCTATTTTCTAATCGTAAATTAGACAATACTATTCTAACATATAACCTAAATGTAATGTCACATTAGATAACCTTGCACATAATTTTTCTTACCATACCATTTTAAGAAATCTCGTGGTGCCTGCCCTCTCTTCTATAAGCTTTCATAACCACTCAAACATTCAAAAAAAGAACTTTGTCACACTTCCTTTAGAATCTGCTGCTCTCTGAAGCTTTCATAATCACAGCTCTGTATGCACTCATATTTATCTGTAAAATAAAATGTGGAGCAAATGACCTTCTCAGAAAACCATTGTCAATTTTCACTTACTTTTACCATAGAATGAAAGGAGTATTCATTACAGTGTTGCATTTTCTTGAAGAGCTACAGGCAAACACAGAATATCATATTTATTATTCATTCATTCATTCATTTCATTTAGTGTGCCGACCCAAGGCCTTGAACTTAGAACATGGGAGCTGTCCCTGAGTTTTGTGTTCAAAGCCAGCACTCCACCACTTAAGCCACAACTCCACTTCCAGCTTTTTTGGTAGTTAATTGGAGCTAAGAGTCTCACAGACTCTTCTATCAGGGCTGGATTCAAAATTCTCAGCTCTAAGCCTCCTGAAGAGCTAGAATCACAGGCCTGAGCCACCAGTGACTGGCAAAATCTTGCTTTTAAAGAATACATTTCACAATGGATTGAATCAGCCCATGAGTTATTGAAGCCCCAGAATGAGAAAGAATAGTTAATCTCCCAGTTCTTTTGAGAATTCTTGCAAACACTCTAACAGGAATTCAGACCAATAATTGAAATACAAAGAACACTTTTAAATATGTTTTCCCCTAAGAGAATAAAAAAGAGATAAAAAAGTATCAACAAATAATTTTCAGAACATATCCTGATTCACAAACTGAAATCTCTTCCTGGAAAAGACTTAGAAGTAAAGCTGGCAGTATTCATGTTGATAATTCAGATACTGCTACTTTGCCTCTTAGGACTCTAATAAAAATGAACAATGGGAAAATTCTTTGAGAACAGGTGATTGTGGTGTGAGACATCTTTCAATCCCTGTACTGACATTCTGAGTGCATTACTAAAGCACTCCATGTACCTTTGAGTTAATAGGAATGAAAAACAGGCAAACTGTGAAGAATAAAAGTAGAGATAGGAAAACAAAGTTCAGTGACACTTCGGCATTTGCGCAGTGTCACATGTGTGTCTGTATTTCACCAAGGTTTCAAGGTTAGCTGGAAAAGTTATTGCATTATACCTGGAACAGCCCTTGTGAGTAGTGTTAACATTTAACCTTATTCCCAGACTATGACTGCAAGCTTTTTTCTATAATTAAAGATTTGTATTGCAAGGCATAGAATAATGTAAAGAACCAATGTTTATATCTATCCTTCTTAAACTTCTGTCACATTAATTGTGCAAAACAACTTGATATGGAAGAGATGCTAAGATTATGTGTGCAGTCAGAAACACTTTAGCAATTGGATCAAACTTGAGGTCTTACAATCTCTGCTCAGTGTAAAGCAAAGACTAGGGTTATATTGTGTGATAGCCAATTACGTAAATAAAATTAATTAAGGCAAATCACTGAGGGCAATTTCTGCAAACTTCTAAAATTTTCTATAATTAAAAAATGTTTTCCATTGATAGAGAGAAATGTATGTACATTAAATATTTTAGCATCACGTTCAAGGGACATATGAAGAGATTAGCCAACTGTGTAGCCAGCATTTAAACTACCTACCATCAAGTTTCCTTTCCTATATATGTCTTTCATCTTGACACTCAAAAATATATACACAAATATATAATTTAAGTGTAATAATCTATTTGCATACAGTAGTAAGAAATACTGTAGATTCTTGGTATTTAGAGGCATACACCTGCAAAAGATACTACCAATCAGGATAAACCAGTAATACTCAGAATACATAAAGTGGTTACTCTCTAGTTACTCAAATTTACTTGAGCATCCATAACTTGAAGCCACATAGAGTAGGTTACATCACCATCAGAACAATTACTGTTGCATACATTAATACTGCTTACCAAAAATTAGATCACTTTTTCTCAAATACTGTAGTTGCTAGACTCATTTTTTTCTTAATACCAGACAATTTTTGATAGCATGGGACTGAAAGTTTCTCTCATTAGCTTAGCTGTGTGATATCTGTGTGGCTAACACAAAAGCAATTTTGAAATTGTTTGTGATATTTATTTGTTTATTTATGTGATATTTGGTCAAAAGTAAATATGAGAAATCAATAAATAAGATCTGCTTACTATAATACAGAGACACCTACTTCTTATTGTAGTTTTGTGGTGCGGGGGAAGGGCAGTCCTGGAGTTTGAACTAAGGGCCTGGACCCTCACTTGCCTTGAGCTTCTTTTGCTCAAGGCTAATGCTCTGTCACTTAAGCTTCAGCCCAACTCCCCCATTTGTTTGTGATTAATTGCATATAAGAGTCTTGCAGACTTTCCTGCCAAGGCTGACTTTGAACCACAATTCTCAGATCTGAGCCTCCTCAGTAGGTAGGATTATAGGTGTGAGCCACCAGCACCTGTTACCAGTAGTAACATTTTTCAAAACCATTGTAACATATCACAGCCAGAAGTATGGCACAACATGTAACTTTGTAATATTGGTTTAGCCTTTATAATTTACATACCCCAGTCTAATGTGTTTTAATACTTTCTCTTTACAGTTGCTGAATTTTATTCCATGGCATAGATAAATCATAATTTGCTTAACAATTATCAAGTTTATGGAATCATTTTTTACTGTACTAGTAAGCTGCTATACGCATTCATAAGCTATTTGCCTTTCCTCCTGCTCCATGCTAAAGTTGAACTCAGATTCTTGTACATGCTAAGCAAACATTTTACCAGCTTGTCTGCATCACCATAACTTTTGCTTTTAGTTAGTTTTGCATATAAAGTCTTGTAATTTTTTAAAGTATCAGCCTTTGACCATGATATTCCTAATTCTGTCTTCTAAGTAATTAGGATGATAAGAATATACCAATATGCCTAGACCCTCATAGGAAGGATTTTCTTTGAATTCATGTTTACTTTCCTCATATTTGTAATTGGATGGTAGTTTCACTTTTTGATGCTATCAGTGGCTTTTCCAGTGTTCTTTAAGTGATTGAGCTTTTTGTCATCCTTATCAGCACTTGTCATTTTTATTGTTCTTCCTTCTTGCTATTTTGACAAGTGTGTAGTAGTAACTTCTTATGATTTTAATTTGTGTTTCCCTAGTGGCTGATGTTGTGAAGCATCTTTACATGGATTTCTGTGACTGTATTTCCTCTTCTGTGAAATTCCTCTTTATAACATTGGTTTGTTTTGACTGGAATATTTGTGTACAGAGTTTTAAGTTCTTTATGTATTTTATGGTCAAATATGTTGTTTGGGAATATTTTCTGACATCCTGTAGCTGGTCTTCTTTCTTTTCTTTTTTTTTTTAAATTTTATTTTATTTTATTTGTGAACATACTGTACAGAGGGGTTACAATTGCATGGGCAGGATAATGCGTACATTTCTTACCAAGCATTGCAGCCTCCTC
>NW_012267264.1:4788419-4792477 GCF_000151885.1 Dipodomys ordii | reverse complement strand
GTCGGGCTTCTACTCACGCCGTGTCTTGGTTCCTGAGTCATCTCTGGTCTGCAAACTGCAGGATGAAGCTGTCTGCTCCTTGTCGGTTCTTGCTGGTATTGAGTAGAATCCACTCGCCCGCTGCGTCTGGCTCCTTTGTCCCGGACTGTCTGTGTGAGCGCTCAGGTATCGCCCGGCTGCGGTCTCCACCGCGACCCTGCCGCCGCCGCCGGCGGCTGCTGGCTATTGCTCAGATGTGTATTCTTGCCTTGGCTTTCTCTCACTTGTCTTACTCTCTGTCCTGTGATGGCACACTTTGTGTGTTTCTCTGGCTTAGGACTGTTCACTGGAACTCTAAAACTGTTTTCTATGCGAGAGCTTGTTCAGATTCCAGCTTCTCCTCCGCCATCTTGTCGCCTCCCCCTTCTTTATTTTCTTAATGAAGTCTTTTGATGAAGAAAAAAATTAACTTTGATGAAATACCATTTGGTCATTTTCTGTTTTGGAGGGTGTTTATGGTGTCAAGTTTAAGAACTCTTTGCCAAGCACCTGATCTTGCTAGAAGAAAATGCAAGGGAGGATCCTTGGGACATCGGGATGGACAAGTATGTTTTTTGGATGAGCACTTCAAAATACAGGTGATGAAGCGAAAAGTGACAAGTGTGCTTGCATAAAACTAAAAAGTTTCTGCATTACATAGGGACCACCAAACATAATGAGAAGTACCCTATAGAACAGGAGAAAATGTTTGCAAATTGCTTATCTGATAAGGAGTTGATATCCTGAAAATAGAAGGAACTCTAAAATCACAGTGGTGTAAGGTTGACCAGGATGGTTTAAAAAATGGGCAATAGACTTAATAATATGGACTGAGAGACAACATACAAATGGCCAATGGGTTTAGGAAAAAGTTCAATGTCATTAGTCATCAGGAAAGTGCTCATTAAATCCTCAAGGAGGTATCTATCACCACACCGAGTAAGAATGACTAAGAGGAGAGGGATAGTAGGAGACAAACAAAGGAGAGGTAACAATGCTTGACAAGAAATGTACTCATGTAACTGTAACCTCTCTGTACAGGATCTTTACAATAAAATATATTTTTTAAAAAACCCAACAAATTCAACAAGAAATGTATTCGTTATCTTACCTATGTAACTGTCACCCCTCTGTACATCACCTTGACAATAAAATTAATTTAAAAATAAAGAAAAAATCAAGCGCCATTAAGATGTAGAGAAAAGGGATTCCATAGATACTATTGGTAGAAATGCAAATTTGTACATCATGAAAAATGGTATGGAGGTTCCTCAAAAAAGAATAGGAATACTATATGATACAACCATCCCATTACTGAATATATATATCCAAATGAAACAAAATTGCTATGTCAAACAGATACCTGCACTTCCATGTTCATGCTGCACTGTTGACAATTGCCAGGAACTGGGAACATCCCATGTCTACCAACTAATAAACAGATCATGAATACAGCCCCCCCCACACACAGCAATAGTATTCAGAATGAAATTCTATCCTTTTCAGGAGTATGGTTGGGGATGGAAATCATGTTAAGTGAAAAAAGCAAAGCACAGAAATACAAATCCCACATGGTCTTAATCATCTATACAATATAAAAACGTTGATACCATTGAAGTTAGGTTATAAGACATTATTCAGAATTTACTTAATGAACAGGCTTTTGAGAACTAAAAAAAACGTGGTAAATATGCACATACAGCTTTGTATATGTTCTTCAAAAGTATGTGTTTTTTAGTGGAAAAGTATAGATAAATGTAAGTTTTCCTTTTAAGTTGTGACTATCTAAAAGACACACTGGGAAATAGGCCTGCCTATAGGTATGACACTATTTTTATTTCCATCTCCCAACAAAACTCAGAGGAGGGACGTGAACAGATATTTAGAGGTAGAAGCAGAGTATGTGACATCTGAAAGAATGTTAAAGATTTATTGTCTATTATTGGAATGGTTATGATCACAAATTTCTTTTTTGGGGGGGGGGATCCAGTCGTGGGGCCTGAACTCTGAGCCTGGGCGCTGTCCCTCAGCTCTTCAGCTCAAGGCTAGCATGCTACCACTTGAGCCATAGCACCACTTCCGGCTTTTTTTTTCTGCTTATGTGGTGCTGAGGAATCGAACCCAAGGCCTCATGCATGCAAGGCAAGCGCTCTACCACTGAGCCACCTTCCCAGCCCCATGATCACAAATTTCATTAGGATTTTCAACTTAAACATAAACTGACTCATGGCTGAACACTGGTGTCATAAAAAGGAAAAGACAATGGTTTAAAGTTCTTCCTTTGTAGTATTTAGACTATTTTTGGCCCTTTGTGTCCATAAATATGTTAAGGTTGGTTTGTCACTACCCTTTACCTACCAGTGGGGATTTTGATTGGAGCTACTTAGAATGGACAGATAAATGTGGAAGAAAGTAACATTTTTATAATATTGTATTACCTGGTTTATGAATGCAGCTCTTTTTTTCTGATATTTTGTTAGACTTACTCCTAGGCACAGGGGGAATATTTTTAAAATTACATTTTCTATATATCTTACTATTGAATAGCACTGCAATTAACTTTTTAGTAAACTTTGTGCAGCTATTTAAAGATAACAGAAATTAATTTTGAATTAGAACAAAAGAACAACTTCTACCATCACTGAATAGGACAGTGATCAAAGAATACATTAATTGTCCTTTGAATGTATTCATTATGCTTTTCCAGTAGGTCTTTTTTTTTTTTTTACCAGTCCTGAACTCAGGACCTGGGTACTGTGTCCCTGAGCTTCTTTTGCTCAAGGCTAGTATTCTACCAATGGAGCCACAGTGCCACTTCCAGCTTTTTCTGTTTATGTGGTACTAAAGAATCAAACCTAGGGCTTCATGCATGCTAGGCAAGCATTCTACCACGAAGCCACATTCCTAGCCCCTCTTTTTAGGTCTTACATCTTCCTTGGTGAATGATGTTTTTCTTCTTCCTGTGACACTTTCATTAGATGTTGATTAATGAGATTTTGGGGTGGGTAATCTCAGTTTTGAGGGGATTGAAATCTGTTTTCCTTTCTTTCTTGAAGGTCTTCTGAACAGACAATTCTAAGTTGATAGTTATTTTAACACATGAGATGCTTACCTGCCTCCTAAACTGCCTCAGTGTAATTGTTTTGTTTACTTTCTTTCTTTATTAAAATCTTTTCTTACTTGTTAGAGTCCTATGATTCACCATCATGTAGATGAATATCAATTTCATTCTTTCTTAAAAATCCTTTTTTTTAAAACAATTTGTTTTTTTCCCTTTCATTGCAACAATGAGATATACAAGACATTATGTTGAAAAACGAACTTTACAACTTTGGGGAGAGAGGGGGGATATGGTAAGGGATGGGAAGGGGAAAGGAGGAGGCAACAATGCTTGATAGGAAATACACTCATTACCTTGCCCATGTAATTGTAACTCCTCTGTACAGTATTTTCACAATTAAAAAAAAAAGAATCATTTTTTTGCCTAATCCTATAAGAATCCTTTTTGGATGCCTTATGCTGTCACAAAAATCTTGATTGATTCTTTTCTAATATAAAAAAAATGTCGGTGGCTCACAGGAGCAATCCTAGGTACTCAGGAGATTGAGATTTGAGGATTGCCACTCAAAGTCAATCCAATCAGGAAAGCTCATGAGACTCTTAACTCCAAATTAACCACCAAAAAGCAGAAGTGCAGCTGTGACTCAAATAGTGGAGTGCAAGCCTTGAGCAAAAATATTTAAGGGAACTTGGCCCCGAGTTCAACATTTTGGCTGCCCCTAGTTCAACATTTTGGCTTCCCCAAAAACCCTTTAGCCATTATGTATTCAGGAATTCTTCTTTATTTTTTATGCCATACCACTTGAGATACATCTTCAGCCTTTTTGCACTTTAAAAAAGTAGAGAGGGGCTGGGGCTGGGAAGGTGGCTCAGTAGTAGAGCACTTTCCTTGCATGCATGAGGCCCTGGGTTCGATTCCTCAGCACCACATAAGCAAAAAGAAAAAAGCCGGAAGTGGCGCTGTGGCTCAAGTGGTAGAG
>NW_012267264.1:4668138-4788369 GCF_000151885.1 Dipodomys ordii | reverse complement strand
ATTCCTCAGCACCACATAAGCAAAAAGAAAAAAGCCGGAAGTGGCGCTGTGGCTCAAGTGGTAGAGCGCTAGCCTTGAGCTGAAGAGCTGAGGGACAGTTCCCAGGCCCAGAGTTCAGGCCCCAGGACCGGACCCCCCCCCGAAAAAAAGTAGAGAGGGGGTTGGGAAGGTGGCTCCGTGGTAGAGTGCTTGCTTTGCATGCATGAGGCCCTGGGTTTAGGCTCAATTCCTCAGCATCACAAAAGCAGAAAAAGCTGGAAGTGGCACTGTGGTTCAAGTGGTATAGCCCTAGCCTTGAGCTGAAGAGCTGAGGGACAGAGCCCAGGCCCTGAGTTCAGGCCCCACGACTGACAATAAATAAATAAATAATAGGTCAGAATCTCACTGCAATCTTCCTAACTGTGCCACTTGAGTAGCTAGGATTGCAGGCTTGTGCCACATCTAGCTCTTGTCCTTGGTTTCTTGAGGCACAGGTCTCATGTAACTGAAGAGGATACACACACACACACACATACTCAACACATACACACACACACACACACACACACACACACACACAGAGACCATAATGAAACAACACTATTTCAAAAGGCTGAATCAGAATGTGAGGGAAGGGGTGGGTTCTTCAGAATGTACTGTATGTATGATTGGAAATACTATACTAAGCCCTCTCATATTACAAATAAAGTATATGATGATTCACTTATGCTTGTAAGATTTCAGAATCTCTAAAATTTGATCCTCACCTGATGTTCTTGCTTAAAATTTTGGATTCCTGTTTATACTTTGTCTTTTGAGGGTTTCCATTTTTTTCTTGCTGACACCATAGTACATCTATGTAAATTGTTATTATTTAGTCTCAAGAACTTCTCTGAAGAGGAAGAAAGGATGGCCAATAGACACATGAAGAAATAACCCCTGCTTTCACTGTATTTGATGTTGTTATAATTTGTGGAGGGGAAGGGAAAAAAACAAATCGTTTAAATAAGGATACAGGTGAACCCATTGCAACAATGAGATGTACAAGTACAACTTTGGTGAGGAGGGAGGAGGGTTGGGTGGGAGGGCGGGGGAAGATGGGATGGGAAGGGGAAACAAAGGAGGAGGCTACAATGCTTGATAAGAAATGTACTCATTATCTTGCCCATGTAATTGTAACCCCTCTGTACAGTATTTTCACAATAAAAAAAAAGAAATCCTCAACCTCCCTAGCCATAAAAGAAATGCAAATCAGAACAACACTAAAATACCACCTCACCCCAGTTAGAATGGCTAGAACCAAGGACTCTAAAAACAACAGATGCTGGAGGGGATGTGGACAGAAGGGAACCCTCCTGCATTGTTGGTGGTAGTGTAAACTTGTTCAACCACTTTGGAAAGCAGTATGGAGGTTCCTCAAAAGACTCCACATAGAGCTCCCCTATGACCCAGCAATCCCACTTTTGGGCATTTACCCAAATGATCACAAACAAGACCACACTAAAACTACCAGCACGACTATGTTTATTGCAGCATTATTTACCATAGTTAAGATATGGAACCAATGCAGATGCCTCTCAGTATATATGAATGGATCAAGAAAATGTGGTATATATACACAATGGAATTCTATGTCTCCATCAGAAAGAATGACATTGCCCCATTTGTTAGGAAATGGAAAGACTTGGAAAAAATTATATTAAGTGAAGTAAGCCAGGCCCAAAGAAACATAGGTCCCATGGTTTTTCTTATTTGCAATAAGTAGTATATGTCTGAGACAAGCAGAAAAGGTCAGATAAGTTGATGTTAGGTGAAATGAACCCCAAGATAAGTATTCAAATGTTTTTTTCTTTCAAGCAATTGCTTCTAACATATTTATAAGATGATTTCTTTGTTGCTTTGTATGTCCCTCCTCCACGGTATAACCCCTGTTTTCACTGTATCTGACGTTGGTATAATTTGTGGAGGGGAAGGGCAAAAACGAATTGTTTAACTAGGGATACAGGTGGACCCATTGCAACAATGAGATGTACAAGATGTTATGTCAAAAACCTAACTTTACAACTTTGGTGTGGGGGTGAGTAGGGGGCGGGGCAGGAGAAGGCAGGGTGGGGAGGAGATGGGAAGGGATGGGAAGGGGAAATAAAGGAGGAGGCTACAATGCTTGATAAGAAAGGTACTCATTACCTTGATCATGTAATTGTAACCCCTCTGTTCAGTATTTTTACAATAAAAAAAAGAAAAAAAAAGAAAAAAGTTTTTTCTCGTCTGGTATTGGTATCACTGTACTATCAGTGAGTAAAGCTGTTTTTTTTTTTTTTTTCTGTCTTCTTGAAAACCTGTATCTGTGGCTGGGCTTACATCTCAGTAGTTGAGAACTGGCATAGCCCACATGAGTCCTTGGGTTCAATCCCCAGCATTGCAAAACACACACACACACGCACACACACACACACACACACATACACACACACACACACACACACACACACACACAGCCCAGGTCTTGTTCCTTGACAAATGAAGGCTTTTATGTTTGGAAAACCCTTTTAGTTTCTGTCTGAGTTATATACTAATTCTCATGTCTATTCCTTCACTAACATGGCTTGCTCTATAAAGAAAAATTTCTCATTGAATTAAAGCACTTCATTTGGGATTGAATAAAGCTAACCCTCTGGTAATAATTTTAACTATTTTCAGTTTTAGATTATAGCAGAGTAAAAAACCTCTCTCAATCTGTGTGGTTTTATTCTGTCATAGCTAGTACAATTGATCCTTTATCACAAGTAGGAAGAAAAAGACCATTTAATTTGGTAAAAATCTGCATATTCAAGTAAAGATAATAATCATTCATCAAAGAACCCAGTACAATTTGAGAACAAAAATATCATTGCAAAGGTTCTTATCAATCATTTATCTGTTTCAGAAATATAGAAATATATCTAATAATAATCTTTTATGACTTGTAACACTTAGGGCTTATGTCAAGGTATAGTCTATCTGAAATTATTTTGTCAATTGCAGCTAATAATTTTAGTAGTATTAGCTAAAAGTGTAACCTCCCCCCACCACATCCTACTCTAGGGCTGAAGTGGAGAGAACAAGGACTTGGATTCTATGCAGTGTGGAGTCAGTACACACAGAGCAGGAAAGAACTCTGAATCTGGGCGATGCTGCCATGTACTGCAGCAGTTGTGGTAAGTGAAGGATGCATGCATATCAGTGGAATTTTCAAGTGCCCCCATGCACAGACAGTAAATGGACAGTGAGTGAAATTGATGCTATTATCTAGACAAGAGCTGATCCTAAGCAGGCTAAAGAAATTGAATGTGACAAAGATGTCTAGTTAACCTTTTAGTAATGTGCTAGACAATATCAAGAACACTAGCTAAACCAGAGTGGGGACAAATATTTGTCTGATCATCTGTTTGGAGTTGTCTGTTAGAAACTTTGAAAGACACTGTGCAATGCTTAGGCTGAAAGAGCTTGAGAGCTTTGACATGAAGGTGATAAGTGGAAAACCAATAAGTCAGTGTTGTTATTTTTGGTGGTGGTGGTGGTAGTGGTGGTGGTGGTTGTAGGGCTTGAAAGCCCAGGCACTGTCCCTGAGTATTTTTGCTAGCGTTCTACCCCTTTGAGCCACAGCACCTCTTCTGGTTTTCTGGTGGTTAGTTGGAGATAAAAGGGCTCACAGACTTCCCTCCCCCGGATAGCTTTGAACAAAGATCCTCAGATCTCAGCCTTCTGAGTAGCTAAGATTACCGGCATGAGCCACCAGCACCCTAGCATAAGTCAGTTTTGATACATCATCCAGATACAAAGATGCAATGAGAGATCTATGGTTCAATTAAACAAATTTTGAGTAAGTATTACCTTTGTAATACAGCTAACAGCTGTTGAAAGTGATTCATTAAGGTTATCAGACTAAAGTGTTTATGTTATTTTCTGGAGATCCAACATTATTCTATTTCTTTCATAATGCAAATGTCTCCATCATATAATATAATTCAGCAGTGATAAATTGAGTGAATAGAAAAGAGAAAAAATGTAATCAATATTCTAGATCATAAATAAATGTGGGACATATAACTGAGAAAAGAATAAGCAAATAGGGAACAAACAGATAAGTTTCAGAAAGTGACAGTATTATGGTTTAAGATTTAAGTAGACAACCTTTTCTTTGAAAAAAAAAAGACTAATTTTGCATCAACCAATACAAACAGATCTCAAAATATGTGACCAAGCTTCTGGTGTTTCATCAAAATTGCTGGAACATTAAACATTGTAGAAATGATTGACCAAAAACCTAAGTGCTTTGTGCATTTATTTTCTGTCTTTAGTTATATGGGAAATTGCTGAAGTAATAAAATTGATACTTGAAATGTTACACTGAACTCCAACTCTAGATGAAGTGAAAGTCAACGTATAAATTATTCTAGGATGAAACAAGATGCAGACAGTCCAGGAGAAAATCTCAACCATGAGCTTCTTCACAAAGGCTTGCAGATATTCTGTGGTTGCTTCTCAAAGGAAATATGTACTCCATGGTAAAACAGCAGGATTGAGGTGCTGTCTGGACCCATAGTATTTGCACTTTACCTCATTTAAATGTGCTGCTAGTTAAAACACAGCCATTTCCTGTAGTGATTTCTTAGTGATTCCTAAAGGTCACCAAGAAAAAGTCAGAAGTTCTGTGCTTGTCATGGCAAGGTCTGATTAGAAATCACAGGAGCCCAAGAAGGATAAGTGTAGAGATCGAACATAGGTGCAATCCAAGTGAACATGCCAAGCATCACTACAGCAACACCCAAAATATTAACACCAAGTCCAGCTTTAACCTTGAACAAGAAAGAGCATAAATGTCAGTCTCCTGCAGAGAAAACACACAGGGGAATAAGAATACTGCTAAGATGTAGATACTTTTAGTCATGCAAGTAATACATGTATTTTGTAAGCATTGCCTAATGGCACATAAAAAAATACTGCTAAGAAAGCAACTTGTGAATTCATATGGGTCCCAAATGATTAGTACAGATGGTCATGATCCATATCTTAAGAGAATTTGTACTTAAGTAAATATTTCTTAGTTTAAAAAATTATTTTAGTTTAGTATTTTGTTGGAAAGGGATTTTAGAGAGGAAAATACTTCCATTATTATAATTGAAGAGAGAGAAAAATAAACTCTTAAAATCCCTCCTAGCATGGTAAATCAGAACTTAAGTTTTGGGTTTTTTTATTTCAATGGCCAGGTTTCAGGGCCATAGAGTAACGACTTGTGCACATTCACTACTAAACATTATTCTCAGTTTTTTTACAAATGTTCTGTTCTTGAACTTTTGTGATGTCACCTCTATTCTTTTTTCTTAGTGTTTCCATTTTCTAGATCTTTAATAATGTATCTCATGTCTACTAATTGATGCCTATACATCTTAATAGGGCTTACCAACTTCTGCTCTTGATCTTTTTTCTTCTGCAATAAAGGGTTTGAGCTCAGGATCCTGGGCTTACAAGAAAAGTACTCTACCATTTGAGCCAAACTCCAAACATTCCACCTACCAACCCCCACCTTCTTGTTTTCTCAATAGGATCTCACATTAATGCTCAAACCACTGGGAATCATGAATAGCCTACTTACTCTTTCCACATAGCTAGGATGAAAGATTTGTACCATTACGATAAGCTTTTATTGATTGAGATAACTCATGAAGATTTTGCCTAGTCTGGCTTTGAACCATGATCCTCCCATCTCTGCCTCTAAAGTAGCTGGATTTCAGGTATGAGCTGGCCTTTATTTTTGTTGTTGTTGGTAGTGGTAGTAGAGTTTTACTGGACCACAGTCATACCCAGTTGTTTACATATTGTGTTTGGCTGCTCTGATGCTATACTAGTATTTGTGACAGAGACCATATGTTAACTATCTGGTCTTTATAAAAAATGTTTGTTGAAAAATGCTGAAATAAGGATACAGGTTGACCCACTGTACCAATGAGATGTACAAGACACTATGTTGAAAACGAACTTTACAACTTGTGGGAGTGGTTGGGGGGAAGGGAGGAGTTGGGGAAGTAGGAAAGGGATGATAGGGGAAAAACAAAGGAGGTAACAATGCTCGATAGGAAATGTACTCATTACCGGTAACCCCCTCTGTACAGTATTTTTACAATTAAAAACATAAAAATGGCCGGGCGCTGGTGGCTCACGCCTGTAATCCTAGCTACTCAGGAGGCTGAGATCTGAGGATCGCGGTTCAAAGCCAGCTGGGGCAGGAAAGACCGAGAGACTCCTATCTCCAATAAACCACCAGAAAACCGGAAGTGGCGCTGTAGCTCAAGTGGTAGAGCGCTCGCCTTGAGCTGAAGAGCTGAGGGACAGCGCCCAGGCCCAGAGTTCAAGCCCCACGACCGACAAAAAAAAAAGTTCGTTGACCCTTCTGTTCTTCACTTTAAAACATGGAGCCCCAAATCAAAATGGGGGATACTTAGCAATGATTATAAGCATTGGCTCATTTCTCTGTCCACACAGCTACTGGTTTATTCGAGAGCCTGGTTTTTATTCAATTTAATGCTTACATAGGACATTGCACACATTGTATTAAGCACATTTAGTTTGTGGAAACATAGGGCAGGATTAGGCATAAAAACACATACAGAATTATGATGTAGATATTCGGGAACAGATATCTAGGTGGAAAGATG
Source organism: Dipodomys ordii (assembly GCF_000151885.1). Lineage (NCBI taxonomy): Eukaryota > Metazoa > Chordata > Mammalia > Rodentia > Heteromyidae > Dipodomys > Dipodomys ordii. The sequence goes on along the minus strand of NW_012267264.1, from coordinate 4,781,695 downwards.
GAACCTGAACTTATCTTGGGACTCTCTCTACAGAAATCTTATTAATTCACTTTGATTATGCTAGGATTTGGGTTGGCTTTGAAACTGGGGATGAAGGTTGCACTAATTCCAAATAATCTCAGATTAGCTCTTCACTATCACTACTTTAACATTTGGCAAAAATGTGCATGTTTTGTCTCTTCTATTTTCTGTTATTACTTGCTGAAGTGTCTAGGTGCGGGTATAAGAATCAGGACAGGAAAAGATGGCTTTTCATCAGTCAGGCACTGAGCCCAGTGTCTTATTCGGAGCAAATGTTGCTTCTTATATATTTGTGATAGGAAACCACAGTGCAGTTTTGATTCCTCGATTCATTAGCTCTGTTTCTTTTTTGTTGTTGTTTTTGGTTTTTTTTCCTGAGTCAGGGTCGATCCTGACATGGTAGGCCTTAACATGGTAAGTTTAATTTGTTGCATTGAGCCATTCTATGTTCTTCTTTTCCCAGACTGTTGCTCATGCAGCAACACCACTGAATTTGTAGTTATAAATTCGAATGGCATCTTCACTTCTGGCTACTAGTCTTAAAAAGAGAATTCTATGACCAGTCATGCACATTACCTTCACAAGCAGAACTCACACCATGCTTCCCTAGCTGGTGATTATGGTATAAAAATACAACTTATTCAAGACATCTCATATGAAAAAAATGTGCATTGGATCTGATAGACTCTCTTAGCTAACTCACCATGTCAATGACTCTCAGATGGCCGTAGGAAAATACAATAGCATTTGGTGGATTTGCTACTGGCAGAAGGAATGCAAAGGAAGTACACAGGGTGGAAGGCAGTAAAATCTGAAGAGGATTCACATGAATGGCTTCAGCCTATCATAAAAGATAAAAAGAAAAGTGCAGTCTAATTTTACAGTAGGCATCACACATCAAAATGAACAATTTTAGTATAAACTTTCCAAGAAGACAGTTGCAACCTAATGATCTCAAATTTTATGCATTAAATGATGTTATAAGTTAAAGATTATTTTTTAGAAAGTATCTCCTCTTACAGTTTCTGTTTAAATGGTTAATTTTGCCTAATTAAACTTTACCATGCCTAATTAAACTTTACCATCCCATTCATTTAGAAAATAAAATATCATTTAGTATAAAAACTATATTCTCTTATTTATTATTTATCTAGTGCTTCCCACAGTGCTACTTATATGTATAGGCATATTTTATATATGGTAAGCATAACATATTCATATATTTATATATGTGTGTATCTATATGTGTATATATATGTATATATAGTTATAGCAACATAACGAGATGGCTACTACAAGACCAAACAGCAGAAGAGGAAATGGAGGCCCAGAGAGGCTAAAGGAATTTGCCCATACATATAGAGTGAGCAAGAGACTGTAGGTAAGGTCTCAGGTCCTTGTATCTGTAGACATCTAATTATTCTACCAACCTTAGTGCTTCAAAGACAAATGAAACTTAAAATTTACTTAGAGATCATTACAGAAGAGTTGTTACCAATTTTACTTTGTCACATAATTTATAACTTCCATCTTGAAAAAAATACAGAGGAAAATTTCTAAATGGTAGATTACCAACAACTGCTCACAAATAAGCAGTCTTACATTTCCTTTTCTGTTTTGAACAGCAGTTCAGGAAACTTAACACAAATCCTAGTGTCAGTAGTAACACAATTCCAGAACTGGAATTCCTCTTCTTTTTATTTTATTTTCTTGTAAAGATGCTGTACAGAGAAGTGACAGTTACATCAGTAAGGTAATAAGTACATTTCTTGTTGAGTATTGTTACCTCCTCCTTTGTTTTTCTTTTTTTAAATGACATTCCTGATAAATTTAAAGTTCTTTCGTTTCATCAAACTAATAGCAATAAGAAAAAATATTTTACTTACACATAATTTTTGTAATTGTTACTGAGGTGGGGAAAAAGGAAGAGAGTCTTTCTTTCCAGGCAAACCTAATTCTTGTCTTTTTCTTTAAAAATTTCCCTGGGCAGTAGAAAGCTGTGTCTAAGATATTTAAGCCTCAGGAGTAAAAAATAGAATTTCACTCATCTGCAAATTACTTATATGAAACACTTCTCAGAAATTTAGAAACAATGTTCTGGAGGGAGAAATGTTAGTGCTAGAGATTTAAGTACTAAATTTTCCAGGAAATACTGAGTTCCAAGTCAAAGCTGGAATGGATCTAGAAAAACCCACTCATTCATTTGCATATGACAAACAACCAGATCTGAGTGAAGATAAATAGTTTATTGAAAATCATGCTACTTGGAGAAGTCTAACAGTTTTTTTGTATCTCAAGGTCACCTAAAAGGAACACTAATACAAATAAAGGCCAATCTGCAAGTTACCTAGAAATTTAGACCAAAAGAAAGTTTACATCATTTGTTGGATGAGAAGAACATAAATGGAACACATGAGATACTCACCAATGGAGATAAGATAGGGAGAAGGATGGTAATGGTAGCTGGATTGCTGGCTACCTCTGTTAAAGATGTGACAATCAAAGAAGATATCAGAATGATTAGCCATACAGGTAATGAACCTAGAGGAGATAGTTTATTTCCTATCCACTGAGACAGTCCTGATACCTAAAAAACAAATTTGTGATATTTATTATTCAGTAATAATTCATTTTATTCAGAATTTTTTTTTTTTTTTTGGCGGTCATGCGGCTTGAACTCTGGGCCTGGGCGCTGTCCCTCAGCTCCTCAGCTCAAGGCAAGTGCTCTATCACTTGAGCTACAGCGCCACTTCTGGTTTTCTGATGGTTTATTGGAGATAGGAGTCTCACGGTCTCTCCTGCCCGGGCTGGCTTTGAACCACGATCCTCAGATCTCAGCCTCCTGAGTAGCTAGGATTACAGGTGTGAGCCACCAGCTCCTGGCTTTTTTTATTCAGAATTTTAACACATTGCAAAAAATTGTTTCCTCTGAGAACTCAAGAAGTATAATTTCACATTTTCTTGATTGTGGAGGAACAATCAGTCTTATTTCAACACTACACTGTAAATGTGAGAATTTTCGGCTCCCCTTTGCTCAATTAAGCTCTAATTTTCTGTAATTAAATATATGTAGAGAGTCTAACTATTCACTCAGGACTGGAACCCTAAGAAAAGAGCAGTTCTTTCTCTTTATCTCATTACCACTCCTATGTCTGACTTGTGTTTTCCACTGGCACCCACTTTCAACCCTTATCGCTAACTTACACATTAAACCATTAATATAATTAACCTTCAAGGTAAGTTTCTAGTCAAGCATTTTTCCAACTTTACAAATTGAAACATTTGCTGATTTTCTGATATTTTGTGTGAGAATTTCATTTTCTTATATTTTCTGACCATGCCTACATTTTGCCCAAACTCATATATCAACCCTGCTGGTTATATCAATATTTAATGCCTAATGCCATGACTATGATTATTAGCTTTCTGTGATTATGTTTACTTTTCTTGTTTTACTTCTTTTTGTTTTCCCAGGAAATATTTGCTGCATTCTTTTGTATGCTCTATTTCCCAAGTGTCTACCACTAATTCATCACATTCTCTAGTAACTGGAGAACTCCCAAACACATAAGCAAACATCATGTAATTGGGTTTTTTATTTGTGTTCCTTCATGATGATGTCTGTTCTGGAATATCGCCTACCTATTCCATCTGAGACTGGATTCTCTTTACATCTACACAACTTTTATTCTGGGATCTCTATTCACTACTATGAATTCCCTTCTCCTCTATGCTCTGTGGTAGTCTTTTTTTTTTTTTTTATTTCTTCTCTAATTTCCTGCAAACCGGTCTGGTTACATGGAAGGTAAATTAAATCTTTGTATGCCTCAAACCCTTTTTATTTTCTTCCACTTCTGATTGATTGATTTAGGGCCTAAACTTAGGATATAGACACTGTCACTTAGCTTTTTTTCACTCAAGATTGGCACTCTTCCACTTGAGTCATAGTTCCATTTAACAGCTTTTTGGTGGTTAGCCGGAGCTAAGAATCTCACAAACTCTCCTACCAAGGCTGGCTTTGAACCAGGATCTTTAGATCTGAACCTGCTGAGTCACTTTCCATATTATTTTGATAGGTCAGCATTTGTAGAATTACAGATTTTCAATGATTTTCATGAGTCAACACAAGTGTCATTGACCTCTAACCTGTGGCTTCCAGCTGGGCTAATCAGCCTGGCTAATGACATGCTGATCTTTGATTCACTGTATGTACATAGTCCAAAACATTAACAAGTACAGGGAAGGGAAAAAATTTTTATGCAATGATTTCAATGAGCTATTGTATATGTGAATTTTTATGTTCACATCATTATGTTAAATGAAGTAAGTTAGGCTCATGTGTGAAAGGTAGATCTAAATTATAAGTATATATGAAAACATACAGGACCATATGCATATGTACACAATCAAACCAGCTAAATTTTGACATACACAGAGGAGGAATCCAGTAGTGTAACTCCTTTGAACAACAAGCTTACAGTTTAACAAAATGAATACCGGAAAACTAAAATGGGTCATTGGAAAAGGAGTTACAGGATGGGAGCAGACAAATGGAGAGAAGGGTGGACAAATACAGCCATCATACTCAATGTACATATATGAAAATGGAACCGGGTAGCTTGAGGGGCTGAGTGGAGTTGGGAGAGATTGGGGAGAATGATGGATGGAGTGATGTTGGTCAAGATGCTTTACTCATAAACTGACCTGTTGAGTTGAAAACCCTTTTCATAGCTACTTAATTCTAATAATAGCAATAAGAAAAAGTAATTACAATCAATGAACTTGCAGTTCAAAAGGCCAATTATCATAGATAGGGTTCCAGATGTAATTTATATTGTACATCATTTTGATTTATAATTTTGGCCATAAATAGGTGGATAATACCATTTAGGGCCCACTGACATATATTCATACTATACTTTAAGAGGAGGTTTATCTCTGACTAGATATGGAAAAGTTTGTACTCCATCTGGAGGCCACTGTGTCAAAATTCTCCAAGAAGTGTTGTGACTTTGGCTCCAGTAGCTCTCTCATAGTAGCATTTCGATGTTCATTTCTGAGAAATTCTTTGTACCATTGTTGGAAATGTCCCTCTTCTCTAGTTTTTTTCTCTTTCTATAATTTCTAGTACTTGACTGCTAGACATGGTTGATTAATGCTATACTTCTCTTATCACTCTCTTTTTTTTTTTTTTTTTGGGTCCAGTCGTGGGCCTGAACTCTGGGCCTGGGCGCTGTCCCTCAGCTCTTCAGCTCAAGGCTAGTGCTCTACCACTTGAGCCACAGCGCCACTTCCGGCTTTTTTTGTTTTGCTTATGTGGTGCTGAGGAATCGAACCCAGGGTCTCATGCATGCAAGGCAAGCGCTCTACCACTGAGCCACCTTCCCAGCCCTTATCACTCTCTTTTTAAACATTAACTTTCTTTTACATTTATGTCCTGGTGTTCATTTCTACTCCCATATTTCTAAAGTTCAGATGCTCTGTTGTATTCTTATGTTTTAGTTTCTTTTCTTTACTATTTTAACATCTCTTTGAAGCATCAGCAACAATTGATAAGTGTTCCTTGGTTCAGGTATTTTTCTTACTTTTTTGCCCTTTGTATTTATTCTCGCACACACACATATGTATAAACATCTATACATGCATATACATATACAGGTATATTTGAGATTGTATCAGAGGCTTTCCCAATTGTCTAAGGATCCTTGACTACCTATTATTTTATAAACAAGACTACAAAGTAGTTATTGGAAGCTCTTTGTGCCAGGCAAAGGAATGTACGGGACTGAGGCATGGTCTAAGAGCTAGTCATGGGCCAATCATGGTCCTCAAACTTATTGTCTCTTTTCTTCCAGGGAATAGAGAGAACATCTGCCTTGCTGGCTACTCAGATGTGGGGAAAGCATGTGAGAGGCTCACAACCTCTTGTATGCTCTCTAAACCACTCACAATATTCAGCTCTGGCTTTTACCCAGCTTTCAACATTGTCAGCTGCCTCCAAGTCCTGAACACTTGTAGGGTCTTCGTGTTGGCTCTTCCATTGTTTGGCATGCATATTTTTACCTTAGACTGTTTTTTCCTGCTTGTAAAAGTCACTCTCCAAATATCCTCTTTCCACCTTCTAAATTTTTCAACATCTCCTATTATTGACTGTCAGATAGGTTTTGTCATTATAAACCAACTTTTTTTGTTTTTCATTTTGATTTTTCCAGTTTAGTGGAGATCAAAGTAAACTGTTCACTCCGCCATGTTTACCTTAGCAGAAAGATTTTGGAGGGTATGTGAAAAGGAAAGAGGAGCAATTACTCACTGATTAGAATTGGATGTTGTCTACCAGCATATGAGAGACCAATCATGTCAAAGCAAGGGTATTTAAGGTAGAGGTCAATAAAGTAATGTGGTGAAGGCCGTATTATTTCTGTCTCACTGTTTTCTACTGGAATGGTTAGCTAGCCTACATATTTGTCAGGATAATCATGTGTTTTTCAGTATTGGGGTTTGAAATTAAGGTCTTGTGTTTTCTAGGCAGGTGCTTTACCACTTGCACCACATCTCCAATTCTGAAAATAATTCTCAAACAAAATTTTTACAAATTAAATTTCTGTGGATCTTTTAGAAAACTAGATGCGAGAGCCATTATTTTTTTTTTCCGGTTGTGGGGCCTGAACTCTGGGCCTGGGTACTGTCCCTCAGCTCTTCAGCTCAAGGCTAGCGCTCTACCACTTGAGCCACAGAGCCACTTCCAGCTTTTTTCTTTTTGCTTATATGGTGCTGAGGAATCGAACCCAGGGCCTCAGGCTTGCAAGGCAAGCGTTCTACCACTGAGCCACCTTCCCAGCCCCGAGAGCCATTATTTTGACATTCATGACTTCAGTCTTACCACTTAGTGGTGGGGTTTTTTCTGGGTATTCTTGCAGAAACCTAAATCTGATTGCTATGATTTTTAGTAGGAATTTAAACCTCCCTCCATGGTTTCCCTAATTCTTCTACCAACAGAGCCTGTTAGATCAACAGAATCCACACCTTTTCATTTCCTCAGATTTTGTTGTTCTACGGTCTGGTCTATGCTTTCAAAGCCACTGTGAATGTCTAGAATCCGGTCTAGACAGATATTCTGGGCTGGAGAGATGAGCAAAATTCACATCAATGTCAGACTCCTGATTCTGATTTCCTCACAGTTCAACTCAGCAGACATATAAATGGAAGTTATTTATCCTGAGAATTCAGATCTCATTACTGCTGAAATAGTAGAGAAGAAAAGTGCTACTGTCTTATATTTCTACCATTGCAGTTTGGTAGGTAATGAGGCAAGTCAAATCTAAACCCAAACAATTTTGTAAAAGGCTCTCAAACTTGAGATAATTTCTAAGGCTTACAGCCATTACTAAATCTTCTTGCTAAAATGCAAGTCTCTAAATATTATGTGGAAAATTGGCAATAAAGTTAGAAGCATAGTCTCCAAACTGGTCATCAACGAAAGTAGAAATAGTTATTTGTCTTAAGAAATGTAAAAATGTCACATCTTAGAAGCCAAAAGATTTGGCCCAATAACTCTATCCCCATTTCTTTCAATGTGAAAGTTGAGTAAGGTAATGGACTAGCCATAAGCTTTGAGTCATTTACAGAACAGTATGAAACCCAGAAATGAGTTGTTCTTAAGAATTGTAGGAGTAAGGGATTTTTGTAGAATTTTTGAAGATGATAGTTTTCTTTCAGCAATTTTGCAATAACTAGAGCTATTATAAAAGAGAAAGGCATCCCCAGACTACTACTATTTTACATCAACTGGACAGATAAGCCACAGACTAGACATCTATCTTTCTGTGGTAATTCTATTTTTCCTAAGATTGGACATAATACAAACTATTAGATAGGATTAGGTAAAAAATACTTCTTCTGGACTTTATTCAGTATGTATTAACTATATTTAAGTCTAATAATATTTCTCATTCCCCTTCTTTGACAAACACATGGACCATGATATATTGATATATCCAAGAACCATTCCTATTCATCATGAACTAAGGGAAAGGTATAAGCATTCCAATGAAAAATATGTTCCAATATAAGTCCCTATATTATTTGCATATAGGATTTTTTCTTACTAAACTAGTCTTTTAATGCTGTTTCATGGATTAACAGTTCCACAGGCACTGTTTCTTTTGACATGCTGGAATACCATAAAGTTATGATTATGCTTGCAGCCTGTGAAAATTCTTCAACTATGACCTCACCTCATCTGTGGGGTATCCTCAGTGCATGGCTACTGAACCTGAATTGTTTAAATGACAGAAAAAAAACTGAATAAGCTTAAAGCTAAACTCCCTTTATGTCTTCCTTTTGAACATCCTGGCTAATTGTTAAACATCTTACACACTGTGTATTACCTCACAGCCATCTGCTAGGGCAAACCCTCCACCAACAAGAATAGCTATATCCCAGGGCATGAATGACTGGAATTCTTTCCAAGTAATCAGTGGAGAGTAATCAAAAGCAACTGCAAAACAAAAGCTTTATGGTTAAAAATTGCTTAAAATATGACTTTTCATCAATGTCTATGTGTCTTGATCAGTGTCACCCCTTCCATCATTTTCCCCATCTCTCCCTCAGATACTATGTTTAAAGAAGGTATTTGATTTAATATGGCTTTTAAATAATTTTCACTTACCTTAGGAAGAATATTATATTATAAAGAAGAAAAATCTATAACTTGGGAAAAATATTTTAATGTTTTGAAATATATTCAGGTAACTTATAACCTTGATTAATAACATCATTCATGTCTTATTCTACTGTTCCTGCTATGAACAATACAGCACCATAGGCTATATTTTTCTCTATTACTCTTTTATTTCCTCAATAGCATTAGTGTTATTCACTAATATTTATTTAACATTTTCTTAATTTTTTCAGACATACGGGAAATTGGAATGCCAGGTTCAAATTAAAGAATTAAAATATTGTTGAGTATTACCATGCTCATGAAGCAATTATCATGAGGATTTTTTCCAAATATTTGGCTTACAACTGTGCCATTGACTTCTTCATAGGTAAGTTAATTCAGGAGCACATTACCTTAAATTAACATTTCTGTGTAATCGGCAGGCTTGTACATGGAGACATTAAAAGGTTAGTATTAGCTTTCTTTCCTATCTCCTTTCTCCAAATCCAAAATAAATTTGGCTTTCCTGATCATTGGAATTTTAAACTATCAATTTTCTTACCATATACCTGTAAGACCACATACCTTATCAAAATGCAAACCCCTCTGCACATGACATTTCTTTAAAATTTAAACTATTATGTTAAACATTTCTAAAAGAACATATACCAGGGGAAAACAAGTTAAAGAATTTGTGAATATCCATGAGCCAATGTGGCTCATGCCTGTAATCTTAGCTATTCAAGAAACTAAGATCTGGAGAATTGCTATTTGAAGCAAGCTCAGATAAAATGCCCATGAGATTCTACCTCCAAAATAACTAGAAAAAACAAACAAACAAACAAAAAACAGGATGCAGGTGGCTGAATGACAGAGCAAGAGGCTAGCAATGCAAAGTCCTGAGTTTAGACACCAGTACAGCATGTACAAAAAATGGAGGGAAGGGATTGTGGACAGGACTAAGGACCTTTCTGAGAGGAGATCCAGATATGGAAACCAAGGAAACCAATTTGTCCTCAATACTTGCCATATTTAGGGCTATAATCACAAGGGTTGCAATTTTTAGTCTCACAGAAATAAATGCTATATAATATCTCCTTAAAGCACATTAAGATATTCTAATAACCCCCTTTTCACTATATTTGATGTTTGTATAATTTGTGGAGGGGAAGGGACAAAAAATTGTTTAAATAGGATACGGGTGGACCCATTGCAACAATGAGATGTAGAAGACATTATGTCAAAAAATGAACTTTACAACTTTGGCAGGGGAGGAGGTTGGGTGGGGGGAGATGGGAGAGCAGGGATGGGAAGGGGAAACAAAGGAAGAGGCAACAATGCTTGATAAGAAATGTACTCATTTCCTTGTAACCCCTCTGTATGGTATTTTCACAATAAAAACATTAATAAAAATTTGAATTTGTCTATCAAAAATGGACAGAAACCATTTATTTCTATGTTATGCTATTCATGTATGATCATGTTCTGAAAATCTGACACGTGAGACATTTACTGATAGTGACTTGTGAAGTCAGGTGGGCCAACTTAATGTAGGACTCTTGGTTCCATCAAGCCAAACCAAATTGAACCCAGAAAAATTCCACAACCACACTAGTCCATAATAATCTGTTTGTCCCACATTGACCCTGCAAGAATCTACTTCCTGAATACATGCATAGATATTTCTGCTTAACACCTGTGTGTAGTGGGAAATGTACTCATGAGGTCAGTATGTTTTTTGTCTATGTGAAGCAAATAAATGAATGCTTCCCTGAATACCTTTTCTTTCAGTTGTGACCCTAGGTTATCTTTACGTGGAATTGATTTGCTTTTCTTCTGAGACTATGATGAAGCTATAAATGCACTTTCTCTTGAAATAGACATCCCTAGAGTAAGTCCTTAGCATCCAATGCTTTGGCATCACCTTAGAGCAGTCTCATCTACATTCTTGTTTTTATGTTAATTAGTAGTAAGATCAATTGTGTTTGTGGCAAGGAAATTGGGGTTGAAATAGGACAAATGCTGTTACTCACGGAAGTGTCATGATGCATAATGAAATCTACTCATTTCCACAAACACATGATCCTTCTGTGCTGGGGTTAGGCTGTGTATAAGCAGGGCATGCTAAGCCTGCTAAGTGCTAACTGAAACTGATGGGATTATATATGTATACATATAATGTTTTTCAGTCAAAATCAGAGTTACAAATGATACTCAACCTATTTCTCCTGTGGATGTAGTTTTAGTCAATCTCTTAGCTGGGATTAGAAAGAAAAGGAGTCCTATAATTAAGGCAACAGTTGAATCTGTAACAAAACCAGGATATCTGAAAAATAGCAACAACAACACAAATGTATATTAAAATAAACATTAAGAAATTACATAAGCTAAAATTGATTGACTATGCTAGTAACATTTAAATAACAGTGGTGATGTAGGTTCTACATTCTGGATAAACTGGACCCGAATCATCCATGGATTTACAACTGTTTACTTAAAGCCAGTCATCTCACACATTCTATTATGTTGATAAATTTCTCCATATTTTCAATATTGCATATGCAGATGCTGAGGTACCAGGCCAACAATGAACATTTCTCTTTTAGGACAATTTGTTACCCATTTTCCTCTTTTAATTATTTTTTTCAGTTTTATCAGCCAAAATTTCGATACTAAAATTGCTAGAGTAGGCAAAGCCCCCTATGATTGACTTATAACTTCCGTCTATTGAATTATGTCAAGACATCACTCTGCTAGAGTCCCCTCAAACTCTTCTCTACAGTTTGAATGGGAATTAATCTGCTTTCCATGATATAACACATACTTCTGCAGTTCTAGATCCTTGCCATATTGAAGAAAAGAATACATCCCATTTAATGCTTTAATTCTTCAACCAAGAATATTAACTATTGAAACAGATCATGAGATTCTCATAAGTGACTATTGTATAAATCAAAAGTGATTCAGGAACAGAGTTCTAAGAATCATCAGGCCAGTTTAGCAAAAAGACAAATTCCCAGTATCCTCAATTGTTAAGAAGGCTGGAGACCAGATATAAATGAAGCAGGCATAACTAATTAGACACAGGTTTTAGAAGTGCATTTTCATGGCCTGAAATATGTATACTGTAAGAATTATTTTCCTATCTTATAACTCAGTAATGTTTATATACTACAGAATCTTAACAGAATTTATTTGAAACTGAACAGTCAGGGAAATGCTTTTGTTTTCTCACTGTAGCAGTTTTTAAAGCTGTCTGTTTCTCTTAAATATTGTCTTATTCTCTTTTTTGTTTTAACAGAATTTATTCTACAGACCTGACCAATAGTTGTAATTGTATTGTCTCCTTATTCTTTTATTTTACTCATAATTTTTGGTTGAGGTTTTTATTTTTTTTTTACCCCTCCAAATTGGAGCAGGCATCATGTAACTGGATTTTGCTTTATATGAAAAGACATATTGAATTTCATCCAGGCTCAAACAGATGGAATGAAAACATTAGGTGGGAGCAATAAATCTTAATATATCATGCTAGATTTAGAAATGAAAATTGCCTAAAACCTGTACATGGCCCATGTAGTCTACAAAATAAATACCTTAGGTAAAATCAAGGCATAAATATGGAATAATTTATTTTCGAAAGACTTGAAACTATAATTGTTATCTTATTATGGCTTATTATTAGCTTATTCTGATTTTCAATTATCTAGGTGTTACTAGGTATTATGCTTAAATGCCATTTATTTGATTCGGGTTTGTCGATTTGATTTATATTTTCAAGTCCTATCTTCTTTAAAAGCCTTCATTATCTTTCATATTGTCTTCTCTAAGAATGATAGGTAACAGGAACACCTGTCTGTAGCAAATCCACTGTTTCCCTGCTGTAAACAAAACACCTCCCAAATTACATTATCCTCCCACAGGAATAAAAATTAGAAGCTGATTATGTTGAATTTCCTGTTGGGAGTTTTGCCTAGTTTTTATTAGCTAGTGTCTGATGCCATTTAATTCTTATTGCACTAGTATTTAGAGAAAGGCTTACACTATCTAGGATGGTAAGGGTCGAATTTTAAAAGTGAGGAAGTTATTTTTTACACTGGTTTATATTTTATTGTAAAAGAACAAAGAACCAATCTTTCATTAAACAATAACTTGCATTAAATAATCAGAGAATGCTTTTTGTTTTGACCTTTCAAAGTGAAAAGTTTTATTCCTAAGGGAAACAAAACATTTATGAAGCAAAAGCAATCTTCAAAACATGATTAATTTACAGCATCGCTTGACTTGTGTGGTCAACAGAAAATTAGTTTCAACTTTTGCATGTTTTGAAAAGTATTGGCTATGCCTGTAAAATCAGAATTCTCTAATTTAGGAAGGAAGGACTTTCTCTATTCATATGGCCAGAATATATAAGACTCAAAGAATTTTGCTTGATGTATTATATATTTTACTTTCAAATTTTGTAGATTCTTGCTGAGAGATGTAAGATAGAAAGTCCAAGTCAGAAATTTGCTGAATTTAGGAACTAGAGTACTTCCGTGAAAAATAAATTGAGAACACAAATCTCAAAACCAAATTATTTATATTGACACGTAGGATGGTCCTTAATTTAGAAACTGTGCTGCAATCTCGCCTCAATTCGCATGACTCAGTCATGACTGCTGGTATGCATGATGCCGAGAGATAAAATTAACTCAGATTGGTTTCCAACATTCGTTTTTTAAAATCAGTCTCATTACTTATTCAGGAATTCCTTATCTACAAAATGGAGGGTGTTGGGCTGAATCTGTCGTGAACTAGCATTAAACAATATATGCCAATGAAGAGAAAGAAGATATTGAATCCAGCACATAGTCCTCCATACAAGTAAAGAACTGGTTTTTAAAAAAACAATCCTGTGTGATTTTATGCCAGATTTATTAAGAGGTATCAAGTGGCATTTAACACGCAGTACATGTTTAATTGTCACTTTCCCAGGGAAAAGAGCAGTAATCCATAGTTGCTACTATTGTCTCCATTCTATAGGTGAATTAAGGGAGACTTCAGTGACTTGCTCAAATCAAGCTGAAGAGCCAGGAATGGAACTCAAACAAGGTGTTGTCCCACCACCGCTTCTCCTAACCATATAGCTTATAGCCTTTCTCCTCATTACATTTCTAATTTGCAAGGATGGGGACAACCTTTTCTAGGAGTCCACGTGTTTAGTTACAGAGTAAAATGCCTAATCCCTTCTGTAGTGTTACCTCAGACTGCATTCCTTAAAAATCACTCTTCCCTGAAAAGATTAGCCATACAATCTTTTCAAAAGAAATGACGAATGGAATTTCATACAAATTTTTCAAAGCTACAGGAACCTGTGAGAAGTAGAGTTTAAAACAGGCAGTTATCAAGCATTGTTAAGTCATGCTTACTGTGCAAAAAGTTCAGACCAACCGGCAATAAACCCTGGATTTCGACTGAACCATAGCAGAGCCATTATGAAGAAGAGGACCAAGGTTACAATTTCTTGATACCTGTGGGGAAAAAATCCAGCACTGTCATTCCTTATTGTTCCAGTCAGAAGATTTATGAAAATTCTCTAAGCTATTATAAAGCATCACCTTAACAAAGCAGTCAACTCTGTGAAAATAGAATGTGTAGAGACTCTCAACTTCTTGTCATTCTGCCTGACAAATTTTAGTTCTAGACAGTAGCTGTATTTTGACATGTCAAGTTATATTCACAACACTTGGCAAATCTAGGGCCCTAATCAAATATTACAAGTACTTCGCAGATGAATATGTTCTAATTTGCCTTCAATTACTTGCAGCATATTTTTTCCTTTCCTCCCCCACTCCCCCACATTTCCCTCTCCCTCTCCTTTCTCTTCTCCATCCCTCCCCTGATTCCCCCCACCCCCTTACCTCATTGGTCCAAGTTTTTCGTATTCTTGCTTAATCACATCAGCACAGGCTTTTTCTTTGAATGTTTTGGTCTTGCCACATTTAAACATCTCCTTAAAACTTAAAAAAAAGGGTCTCTTAGATAAAATTTTGTTTCACCACTCCTCTCCTTTATGAGACACATTTGTGAAAACTTTATGAAGCCTTCCGCTCCCTGGTAATATATCAATATACTTTGCACATATCTCCTTTCTCTTTGAACCCCTTTTTCCAATTTTCTTTTTTATCTGGTTTTCTTACTTTACAATGCTTGATTTCTGTTGCCTGCTTTCTAATATATCCAACCATCTCTTTCTATACCCAAGTTTCCTTTTTATTTTGTACTTCTGGAATGTTGACATGTGCCTACTTTATCACCTCATTATATACTTGATTATTATATTTTAAAATATATGCATTATACATTTTAGTTTTTAATTGCTACACACGTACAAGTTTATCCCAGTAATTAGTAGATGGAGGATAGTGAGAGTGGCTATATTATGAATATTTCCTTTGACCCAAGATCTCTTAACACTGGCATGCACAGGAAATATTGGCTCACCAACTTAATAGTACCTTTGACAGATCTTTGAGATAATTGGTGTCAGAACTATCTATTTTTTACAAAGGTGTCAAACATGAGTTTATCCTTGCATAAGAAAGTCACATATACTGATCCTAACCAGAGTCCTCCCTAGGCTTGTTCTCAGAAGCAAACAAACATGATTACATTTTTCCTATAAGTTTCTGCACCAACTCCCAATTAGCCCCCAATAAACTATCTAGTTTCTTTCCAGTAATAACTACCATTCTTTACTGTTTTAGCTGCTTGTTGTGATGACTTCTTTTTGTTACTAAATTTTCTGTCTTGATACCAAGTTCTTCAAGCCTTGAACAGTTTTTGTGGAGTACTGTTCTAGATGCAACAATTCCTCCCGAGAAAAACAAATGATGGAAGCACATAGGTTGGACTAGTTCTTGAGATGTAGCTTGGCCAGTTTATATTATGTGTAGGTATAAACATAGGGATGTTTTCTTCTATAAAACTGATGATTAAGCATGCATATTTAGGAGAGAGTAAGTAGGAAGACTGGGGTGGCTAGAAGGTGATTATATGAAGACACATTTTATGCCTTATTTTCATTTTCATTTTCCCTCTAACTCTGCTACAGAAGCTTGTTTGTACTGTGATTCCCTTGGAAGAAGCAGAAGTTTTAAAATTCTTCAGCTATCCACCTTATATATTCATATTCTCACAGTCATGTATACCCCCAACCACTAAACATAATTAAATATTGCAATTGTGATCAATGATGAAATAAATCAATTTTACACTCTCAATTACTGATAAGGGCCAGTCTCCAATTTTTATCTATCACAACGTAACTACCACTCTATGAAACTAGTGCATGGGCCTCCTTGAGAAATGTATAGCTAAAGAAAAAGAGAAGATTCTTAGAAACTGTTTTGCTACCCAGTCCACACGATGGTATGCCTTGTTACTAAATAGTTAAGTCAACCAATTGTCTTTGTTGCAACTGAAGGTGAATGCCTTCACAAAGGAAGGAAGAAGCTTATGACAATGGATCTGCCTCTCTATTTAAACAAGTTCAGAGGCAATGATGGATGAGCTTCTCTCCCCAACTATGCTGGGGTCATTTATAAGGGATGAATTCACTGTGTAACAGCCAGTGAACTACTCAAAATGGATATTTGCCTGCCAGGGGAGTGGCTGATTCTTTGTCAGTCTAAAACCTCTTGAGGTGAACATCCTGGCAGGCTGAAAGGGACACTGAAAAATTAGCAGGGCCAGAAGCAGCGCAGTGTCTAACCAGTAGAGGACAGTAAGGAAGGATATTTAGCCATGTCACTGGTCATTCTTTATGGACTTGGCCCCAAATCTACATTTCACAGGGGGTTGGGATATTTTTACCCCCAAAGAGAACATATGTGAATGTATTTCTCCTATATCATCTCCTTTGTAAGTACCAGGCTCTTTAAAAAATAATAGCAATGATTGTGTGTCTCTCTGTGTGTGTTGTGTATATATTTACTTATTTAAAGCTATTCTATGTAGCAATAGAGAATAAAACAACTGTGGACCAGGAACTAAATACTTTCTATATTGACCTGAGATTCTGGGATTTGCTCCTCTTTATCCAGCATTGCGATCTGATGGAAGAAGCCCCCACAAGCTTGGATTTCCTGGGAGGGGCATTGAGGATGCAGCTGGCCTTGCCTTCCTGCTGGCCACCTGCCGAAGTGAGTGACATTCCGCACATTTGCTCCAGCAGGAGAACTGTCTCATGCTGCTCCCGCAATCTGGATAGAATGTTTTATTTTTTATTTTGAAATATCTGAGCCATCTTACCACTAATAACACAATTGGGTAGTTCTGGACACTGATCAGGAAGAAGGGAAGAAGAAGGGAGAAGAGAGTATTGGTTCTTGGGTTATCAGAATTGGAAAATGAGTTCACAGCCAGGGGACGCACACCCTGCCATAGTGTTTTGCTTTTCAAAAGAAGAACAAATAGCTGACTTCAGTCTAGCTGGTTTGGTGAATAATACTCTTGTTTGATTTGTAGGTCCTTGATATTGGTTCATTAAAATGCTGTAAAAATGACTTTACATTGTCTTTTTTTTAGGGAGGGAAAAATTCCCTAAGGCTTGCTATAAAGCTATTTTGACTTTATTTGTGGAATATTATTGAATAAATGGACAATAACAGGCTGTGTTGTAGGTTTTGTGGGGGAGTCCTTCATGATTTTCAGGGCTGGCTGTTAACTCATGTACCTCATTGGTGCTCATGAGCTGCCAGTTTGAAACCTAGACAAAGCACTATGTTCAAATTATTTTCAAGTGCATTATTTGACATTTCAGTGACCTCATTAGATCCTTGTGGATCAGTTTCTTACTTTGACTCCTGTTTGTTCAACTTGGATCCCTTTAGCTTGGCAGTGCTCTTACTGATGAGGGATTTGTTTTGTTTTTTACTGCTTTACTCTGGAAGACATTCTGGCCTGAGAGAAGCCACACTATTGTCCCTGGCCTCCAAATTCTTCTTCCCCTTCTTTTTGTTTTAATGCCACTTTTCCTAGCATGTATTAGTTAACCATGCATGCAATGTACCCTACTAAACACTTGCTATCTGTTTCCCTCATCCCATTGCCCTGTTCTTAAAACAATTTCAAAAATGTTTCAGTGTTCTATATTTATTACGTGTGTGTGAAGTATTTAATTCAATATATCCTTTCACAGAGAATATTCTCAGATCTTTATTTTACTTCTTGTAAAAGATGGTAGCAATTTTGATACTAGCAGAAAGCAGGAAGCCCAGCATGTTACAGTTCAAAATAAGTTGATAATCCATGCATGTCTCCATATTAAATCACGTGGAGGAGCAAGACTTCTAAAACTTCTACATTAACAACTTGGATTGAAACATCATCATAGTGAGTTCCTTATGCCCTCCTGGGTCTGTTTCTATCACACTGGTTTAGGATTCAGTGAATACTATATGCTTTCTCTATATTCTTTTCCATATCCAACCTTGTTTCAACTGGAAGAATCCAGCTTGCCTTTAAAATATATGTTCACTTGTGTTCTTTTCATGCAAGTAAGAAAGCAGTGGAAATGGGCATTGAGAGAAGACACAGATGGAGGAGCACTGGATAAGGAGCTGGGAACTTTTGCTTTGTGAATGTAAAGTCTTTACTTACTTGAATCCTAGGAAAAGCCACTGAAGCCAGATCCAGGATAAGACAAGAAGAATAACAGCAGCCGGGAAAGAAAATATAAACCATGATCCAAAGTTGAGGCACTGACATTCAGGGTAGCGTCTGTGTGGGATGGAGAGAAGAAATCAGGGAGGAGGGAAGTGAGATTCTTCCTGATGGAAGTCCATCTCTCCTGTGATATTACCCACGAAGGAAATCCAGAAAGAGGCTCACCACTACCCACAGCAGCCAGTTCCCTCTCTCTCCTGTCTCCATTGTGTAACTTTGCTCCATCCCCCCAAAACCAGAATGGGCATGTTGTGATTCTTTTTTTTCTTTTCAGTCTCTAAGGAAGTACTTGCGGAAAAAAAAAAAAAAACTGATGGTTCGGGGATGGAACATGGTAGTCATTAAATGCCAAGAAATGGATGTGCATGGACAGCTTGTTACTAGTAATAGTAACTAGGATATATGTGAGGAAAGACAAATAAGCAGGCTTCAAAAACAGGTGAGAATTAAAGCACAATTTTACATTAGAAGCTGGCATCCTTGACATTTACAAAGGAAGTCGGCTCCAGTCCAGATCGTCTCCCATTGTTGTGCTTTGCTGTTTCTTCTGCCCCAAAGCACACAACCACTTTAGCAACTATGTGATAGCCCTTTCCTAGCTTTGGATGGTGCTTTGGGATTCATTCACATGCCCAGAGTTATGACTCTGGGCCAGATTAAAAAGTGTGAAAAGTTCTGTGGAAAACATCAACGTTTTCTTTATCTCTTCTAGCTATCTTCAACTTTTTAAACTTATACCATAAAACAATAGCAATGAAAATACAGTCAAATACAAACACTCATGTCTTTGAAAATATTACACTATGAATTTCAAGTATAGTTTAAAAACCAAATAAGTTTTCATGTAGGCATTTATTTTTAACCATAGTGTTACATTAGGAAATTTGAGAAGCAGTTGGTAATGCGTGTTGGAAATCTGAAAAATACCGATATAATAAAAATATCATTAACATATTTTTGTATTTTTGAAACAAGAATATAAGAATCTTTAAATGCATACAGATTTTGAATTCTTATTCTATTTAGATCATACCTTGTATTTTGCTACTTAAAAATGATCATGGGGGCCAGGTGCTGGTGGCTCACACCTGTAATCCTAGGTACTCAGGAGGCTGAGATCTTAGTATCACAGTGCAAAGCCAGCCCAGGCAGGAAAGTCCATGAGACTCTTATCTCCAATTAACCACCAGAAAGCTGGAAGTGGAGCTGTGGTTCAAGTAGTAGAGTGATCACATTGAGCTGAAGAGCTGAGGGACAATGCCCAGGCCCAGAGTTCAAGCCCTACGACCCACCCCCCTCCAGAAAAAAAAAAAGATCATGTGGCTGAGCATGGTATACCCTTGTAATCCTAGAATTGAGGCTGAGGAAAGAGGAGCATGAGCTTCAGACTAACCCAGGGTACCTATCACTTGTTTGAGAAACAATGATATAAAATGATATAAAAAATTCAGTATTTCAAATTACAAACATACATGTAAACAATTTTATTATTTTAGGATAGTTTCTAAGTTTCCAAGGCTTAAAAAAATCCACAGTAAGTTTTGAAAAGTTCTAGATTTTGTTATGTTTTCTATAGTTTTCTTTTAGCTTATAGCTATTACTAATCTTCCTGAGCCCTAGAGTTATCATGTTCAGCTTGAGGATAATTTTTAATCACCTCCAAGAAATCCAAGGATTATTTTACTTATTTATATATTTAGGAAGTAACAATGTTAGGAAACACATAGAATTAGGAGAATGGAAAAAATTGTATCCACAATGCTCTATTAAAACTAGCTGATATTTGAAATTTTTCTATAGTCTTTAGCTGGAAAATAAAATACAAAGAAAAAGCTTAAGCCGATTTTCTATCCATTTATTAGGTGTGGATTATTGAATGACCTGTGTGAGTTGGTCAAGGCTACAGACACTTGGAAATACTTCATGGATTAGGTTCAGAACAACGCCTCCAGCCGAATTTTGTTTTTCACCATCTGTAGCTCATACCTTTGGAGTCAGGCTGCATTGCTTTCCCCCACCACTGGAGAAAACTCTCATAAAATATGTTTGAAGAAGAGCTTTCCAGAAATTTTGCCTGCAGGGATACTTCATTTAGAAAATTTGAAAACCTCAAATTTAAACTTTGTTTTTGTGGTTATCTTTCTCATGGGAAGGTTAAGAAGTATAAAAGTGAACACGTAGAACTGTGGTCCGGTGATTTTGACCTTAACACACCCGTAGAATGAACATTCTGAATAAAGTGCTTGAGGGATTATTTTTGTTCTTTCCTTTCTTTCCTTGAGTTTTCCCCTCAAATTGTCCAAATGAAGAGATAGGAAAGTTGCTTAAAGAAACTATTGATATTTTCTATCATAAGTTAGCTAAGAAATTCAATTCTGATAAAGTTCCTTTCTTCCGCCTAATCCTATGTTTTATGGTATCTGCCTGAAAAATTATAACCTGGAGGAATATTAATGCCAGGTACTCTTCTAGCTATTGGCTATACAGTGGTAATGAGACAGACCTGGTCCAGACACTTACAATGTTTACACTGAAGTAAGGCACACATAAGAAACAATTAACCTTAACACTGGAATAGAGAATAAAATAGAATAGCACAATAAAAATCATCAGGGGAAGGGAGACATTCTATATACAACAGTAAGAGGAGGCGATACTTAAGGTGAGTCTACATAGCTACAAGGAGGAAAGATACAAAAGAGGAGTATTGGCAAAGATGTGGAGAACAGGGAATTCTTGTCCACTGGTTTCTTGAATGTAAATTTCTATAGCCATTCATGTTACGCCACAATTTCACTGGGCTTGTCTTCAAAGGAAATGAAATCAGACCTCTGCCCTCCCATGTTTATTGCATATTCATTCACAAGAGGCAAGAAACAGAATCAATCTAAGTGTCCATCAGCTATTGAATAGATTTTTTAAAAAATGTGATACACACACAAATAAAATTCAGTCAGAAAAAGGATGAAAGCATTTCATTTGAAACAGAGTCATTTATGGATGGACCCAAATGGTATCAAGTGGAGTGAAATAAATGAGGCACAGAAAGCGAAACACTATCTGATTTCACTCATGCAGGAAACCTAAAGCACTAGAGTTCACAGAATAAAGAGTACAACAGTGGCTTTTAAAGGCTAGAAGAGCAGGAAGAAGAGAGAGCAGTGGGGAAGAGTTGGCCAGGGAGGACTAAACCACATGTAGATAGGAAAATAATTTCATGTGCCATTGTATGAATATAGTTAAGTGAATATGGAGGATGTATTTTATATTTCAAAAAAACTAGAAAACAAAAATTTTAATGCTTTATTGCAAAGAACTAATGAATTTCTGAGGAGATGCAGACACTTCTATTTGGACAGTATACAATGCCCATCTGAGATACCACCTGGGTCCCATATAATATGTCCAAACTTTAAGGTGTCACACACTTCAGGTGAGGTGTAAAGATAAAGAGAAGGCAATAGATTTTAGATGGGAGAAATGGGGTAAAGATGCCATTGACTGAAATAGTTATGTCTGAGAGTAGCACAGCTAGCAGGGAACAAGAAGGCTAAGAAGGAGTGTAGGGCACAAATTGAGAAGGCTCTTGGGAGCCTACTGACTTGAGATGTCCCTTATTTTTCCAAATGATCACATTGGACAGACAGACAGCTGAGTGTAGAATTAAGAAGAAAGAGCAGAGACAGAGATGGAAAGTCAGTAGTTATCAATGCAAAGACAGTATTTTCACATCAACAGTATTAGGTAAGAAAAATCAGGGAGAAAATGCAGTTGAGATGTAAAGAGGGTCAGATAGAGATGTCAATGGCACTTGTAAGTTCTAGAGCTCAGGCACAAGCACAGAAATGAGCAGATGAACTAAGCATTCTTAATTCCAATCAAAATCCTGCAAGCAACGCATTGTACTTCCATTTTACCCAGGAAGAAGCTGTGTCTCAGGGAGCTAAGTGGATTGTTCAAGGCTATAGATGGTACAGTCTAGCTGGATTTTGTAACCCAGGAGGAGTTTTAGTTTAAAACACAATTGCTTTTCATTAAGCATCTGTGACCCTGACTGGCTCCCAGAGGAAAATAGAGAATTCCATGTACATTGTGAAATAGTCATAAACTTGTAGGTTTAATGTACATTGAAAAATAGCTACAGAAATAAATGCAGCATAACAAAAACGTTACCTTGACCTAGGCATGTGTTCCTAAGAATTGACATTTAGGAAGAAAACATCATCATTGGAAATCTTATGACAAGTTAACCTTCCTGTAAAGTAGATAACTTTAATTCCAATGACATACAGAATACACAGAAATGGCTTCAAAAGAATGGATGTAGGCATGCAAATGTACTTACTCTAATAGATTTGGACCATTAGCAGTTATCATAAGCTGGTGTCCACATTGATTACAATCATTTTGGTTAGTGACTTTTAAAAAGTATTTCTGAGCACAGAGAGACTCAGGGACAAAGCTCAGGCCCTGAGTTCAAGCCCTAGGACCAGCAAAAAAAAAATATTTCTGAGACAAAGCCACTTTGTTTTTTTTTTTTTAATTTGAGTACTTCCAGGAGTTTCTTTTCAAAAATATTAATTAGTCATGAATCATGAGCTAGGCCTAAACTTCCAACCACAATGGCCAAAGAAACAATGACAGCAGCTAGCACAGTGGACATATTACTATTGCCAGGCCCTCTACCATAGCCAATTGCTTGCAATAACTTTCAGTCATTACGGTATTAAGTTCTAGTATCATCCCAGCTTTATAGATGAGGAATTAATGTTCACAGAAGTGAAGCATTTAGCTTTATTATTGCAGGCTTGGAATCTGAACTCTGGTTCTCATTCAAACTTAAACGTGGGGATGTATTCAAATGATTTCTGCCATAGTTGTCAGAATTTTTTCTGCAAAATGTTTATTGTTTATTTCTAGAGAGAAAATGATTTTTCTTCGAAAGATGACAATTGCTTTACTTTGACTCTCTCTCTTTCTCTCTTCTTGGTTGGTCGTGAGGCTTGAACTCTGGGCTTGGGTGCTGTCCCTCAGCTCTTCACCTCAAGGTAGTGCTCTACCACTTGAGCCACAGCACCACTTCCGGTTTTCTAGTGGTTCATTGGAGATAAGAGTCTCATGGACCTGTCTGCCTGGGCTGGCTTTGAACCGTGATCCTCAGATCTCAGCCTCTTGAGTACCTAGGATTACAGGCGTGAGCCACTGGCAGCTGATGTTACTTTCACTCTCTTTAACAAAGGGATGAGTATATTCATACAAACTTTGAATCTGGGGCCAATATAAACATGTTTCTTTGAATATTCCTTAGTTTCTGAACTTACCATGCAGTGCAGCTTGATGTCGCTTTCTGTGGATTATTAACTCATAGTCAAAGATGATTTGAAAATATTTATATTATTATTTTGTTTTACTTTCATGCTCACTTATTAATTTCTTTTTAATTAATGGACTCAGTTTTATTATGTCTCTTCTATCCCCTGTGGATAAGGTGAGACTTCTGCAGATATCTGACATATACTAACAGTGACTTTACTAATCAATCATAATATAACTTTCCCCTAAGCTCTTTCTATGCTTCCTTCTTCACTGTTGGAACGTATAAACTGAATAATATACTATGATCATCAGCAAGGCATGATAAAAAAATTTTTATGCCCTAATCTTCCATTTTTTATATACAAAAGTAGATTTTTATACGTATTAAGTTAATAGCTGTTGTATTTGTTGGGTGATATTGATGCATTGCAATTCCTTTACTATGAAAGTCTTAATTGTCTTTAAAGTACATTTTTCAAGTTGAATAGTAGCCATATGGTTAGAGATGTTGCAAGTTGGCTGGTCTTGCATGAGCCAGAGCAAGAAGGAATAGGTTAATGATAGGGTGGTGCTTCACTAACACTTATAAAAGTAACACTTATTACTCCTGATGCTAACAACTAGATTACTACCAATAGAATCAGGTTCCCATCAGGAATAACAGTCAAGGTATTATATGTTTGCCCACAGAGGGGTAGAAAAGGGAAGGATAGGGTACAGAGCAAGGGAAGGAGTTTTTTGGTTTTGGCTTTTCTAGTGGAAGGGCCAATAAACACTTCCATTAAGATGACATAAAAAGGAAATGTACTCATTACTTTGCTCATGTAACTGTAACCCTTCGGGATAGTATTTTAACAATAAAAAAATGTACCAAAAAAAAGATGTCAAAAAGAAGTGATGGGGTGCAGAGTGTTTCTGGAGTTTCCTATTCAGAGGGTTTACCAAGGCTCTGTTCACACTTTCTTCTTCCCTCTGTCAAACTTCAGTCATTTGAACGTTCCTTCTCATCCGTCCTATGTCCTTGCTCCTTCACCCTGTTGGGTCTGACTTGTGCCCACAGCTAGTTATTTCTATAAATCTACCCTCCTCTTGCACACCAAGGAGAACCGAAAGCCTTTTTTTAGTATCTTCCCACTTGACTCTCTTCTGCCATCTTCCGTGCTCAAGACTCATCCTCCATTTTGGAAAGGGAGTTCTCTTTTGGCTTTCCAAACACAATAAGCTTCTGATTCTCTCTTCCTAGCTTAAGAGCCTATCTATATTTGGATTATTTTATTTTATTTTTTTAATTTTATTTTATTTGGATTATTTTAAAGTTATCTCCTTAAGTGACCACTATTCCTACACTCATGGATTTAATTTTTACCCTTATAGATTGCGGGTCACTACAAGGGACTCAAACAATACACTTAAAATCCTGCTGAAGTTTGGAGCTGGTGGCCCACGCCTGTAATTCTAGCTACTCAGGAGGCTGAGATCTGAGGATGGTATTTCAAAGCCAGCCCGTGCAGGAAAGTCCATGAGACTCTTAATCTCCAATAAGCCACCAGAAAACCGGGAGTGGAGCTGTGGCTCAAGTGGTAGAGCACTCACCTTGAGCTGAAGAGCTGAGGGACAGTGCCCAAGCCAAGAGTTCAAGCCCCACCACCAGAAAAAAGAATCCTGTTGAAGATGTTCTTTATGGAAAAACCCCTCAGTAGAACATGCCCTGGTTAATGCTATCAAATTCTCAAGCAAATCTGCTTTTGCCATGTCTTCTTCAGAAGATATAGCACAATTGTCTTACCAGATACATGCACAAACATCCCCAGAGTTGCCCTAACCAGTCCTTATCCTAGGACTCTTACTTAATTACTTAATGACCTTTTTGTTCTGCAGTGTCTGTGGTCTAAATTCTCCCTTCACTTCACAATAGCCTTTCATCATTTGTCTGCACTTTGTAATAGACTTCTAATTGCTTTCCTCTATCCAGACCCTGAATGTCAATCAATGTGCTTGCACAATGCTATTCTAAACAGTGTAAAACAGGCCGACTGTTCCAGAAAATTGTTACTGACTTTCCATACATTGATTTTATGAATTATTTGCACTCATTTTTTTCCAGGAACATGATGTTTGCTTCTTTTATGATCACTGTAGATCATGCAGACAAATTTTTCTAACAATCAAGCATACTGCATTTAGCTACAGTTCTCTTAGGATATTGCTGCAGTTATATTTCCAGGAAGGGACATTTTTTTCATGGAGGTAGTTATGGGGTCTGGTGGACCTTGTTTTGGTCCTCACAAGAAGTAGATGTCAGCTCTTTCAACTCTGGTAGTGATAACAGCTAGCATTGATTGAGTCCAGGCATGGGTTCTGTGTCAGTGCTGTTCTCAGTGCTGCTTATTTTAGGTGAACCTCACAGCCTTCTAAGAGAG
This sequence comes from Dipodomys ordii, assembly GCF_000151885.1. Classification (NCBI taxonomy): domain Eukaryota; kingdom Metazoa; phylum Chordata; class Mammalia; order Rodentia; family Heteromyidae; genus Dipodomys; species Dipodomys ordii. Next base: position 4,755,565 of record NW_012267264.1, on the reverse strand, counting down.
ACACCATAGATTATCTCTCTCCTATTTTTGGAAAGGTATCAGGTTTAGAGAGCTTAAGCAATTTGTACCGTTACCTAGCTGGTGGATAGAGGAGCTGGGATTTTAACTGAAATGTTCTAACCCCAGAGCACAGGGCTTTAGTCACCATCTTCTCTTTTCTACAGCAAGGATATTTTGATAATATGTATTTATCAAAATTTATATAAGGAACTTGGCTAGGGCATGCCATATGTAAAGAAAAAGTGTTATATTTTACATGTTTAATGTTTTTCACAGGTATATATTTTTTTTCTAAACCATCTTTTGGAATCTTTTTCCTCGAAGATTTTATGCATTGTCATGCACATTTAAAGTGGTACATTGCATACTTGCATTCCTCAAAGAATGTGGATTGATCCAACAAATCATTGGAAGTCTGTTTATTGCCCCTGAAATAATTTTAGCTTTTTCAAGGTTTGTTTTTTCTCATTTTCTTTGTATAAGAAAGAAAACAAAACATGCATTTAGTGTGATATAGAGATATTACACATAAGGCATATTTGTCTGTTTTTATCTATCTATTAACCAACAAAAGGACAGGGATGAAAAGATAGATGGTAGATGGATAAAGAGATAAACAGGTAGATGATGTACAGCTAGAAAAATGTTGTGTAACCCAGTCTCTTCCTCCATGGGTAGATTTATAAGATGGTACTGTACTTTAACTATCAATATGAAGTTATTCATGCTCAGATTTCATAAAGCCTCTTTTAATTGGGAGTAATCCAATATGAAATTATAAACATAAAATCATTGGTATTGCTCAAAGAGATGTCAAGTGATGTTTATTTTTAAAAAAAAGATGAGGATATCTTAGTAAATTTTAAAGTAAAGGGAAATTTCTCTCCAGATCCAAACATCTGAAAATAGGATATGACTTTTTGGACAGTTCTAAACCTCTGTAACATTTTTGGTTAAATTGAGTGCTGAGTGTCTGCCTGCTGCCTTGATATATTGCATTTTGTAAGGTCATCATTTAAGAAAAAGTTTTAATATATCACTTATTTAATAATATCAATGTTTTTGAAATCGATTTTCCCATGTCTATATCAATATTTTCAATTAAAAGATCCTTTTGAGTTTCTTCCTAAATCATTATTTCTATGTAATTCATAGATGTAAGAGCAATACATTTATTAAGAATAAAAACTGTATATTTCAAAGTAAATTTTAAGTGTTTTCTAATTTAAAGGAAATTTTGGCTAAATTTCCATGACTAGGGGAGTTGGACAGAAATTAATTATTGTAACATTTTTTAATGCTCAAATGCTTTCTATCTGCAATTAGTATACAAATGCATCAAATAGTCAAGAGAATAATTAAATAAAAGAATTTTGTTAGGCCAGGAGCTGGAGGCTCATACCTGTAATCTCAGCTACTTAGGAGGCTGAAATCTGAGGATCGCAGTTTGGTTTGAATCCAGTTGGGGCAGGAAAGTCCTGAGACAATAATCTCTTATTAACCAGAAGTGGAGCTGAGATATAAGATGGTGATGTACTAGCCTTGAGCAAAAAAAAACCTCAGGGACAGTGCTTAGGCCCTGAGTTCAATCCCAGGGGGCACACACACACACACACACACACACACACACACACTTGATCATGTACTGTGCAGAAACAGTATGGATTCAAGTGTATGAAGTCATTCAGTTGAAGCAGTATAGTCAGCATTTCTCTAACACTGACAAGGATAGAACAAGAACTTGGTGTAGATGTTAGGAAATGACCTCAGAGAGGCTCAGGATGTGGAATCCCAATCAAGGATACCAGTCTAGTTTTCAGAAAAGGGTTTATTTCTTGTCTCTAATTAGAGTATATGTTGAACATGTCATTTCTGGCACTGAATTTCAGAGGTCTTCCAATTACATGTCAAATGTCTTTCTAAAGTTCCTTTCTAAGGTGGTTGCTGCAGTCAGTAGTCATTGAAAGAAATAGTACATTCAAGTAGAGATCTGTGCAATCACAAATCTAACGTATTTAGAGAATAGGGATTTACATACATTGAATCTTTGGATTTGGGGGAAGTTAGTGTGCATGCATACCATTTTGCAAATAATTCTAGAAGGTTCTTGATCTGGGGATCTGCTTCATGGAGTGTGGCATCTGTTTCTGAGCCTGAATTCTTGTGTCTAAAATGCTACTTCCTGTTCCTCATCTTCCCCCTGTGCTAATCACCATGTGAGCACCCTGACAAGTAGATGCCTCCGTATGGCTTGAAACAGACCCGACCTATAGCATCCGCCTGAGCTCCCACAATTGGAAAAGTGAAGTCCTGGGCAAGTTATGTGCCTTTTCCTGGAGGATGTTCAAACTTACAACACAAGCAACTAAAACTCAACTAAGCTAAAACTTTTCCAATGGCTGAGTGCACAGATTCCTCACTTTCTGTAATAGGCTGGAATCACAGTTCTAAGTTTATACTTAGTGTCAAACATATGTCTGTAGAAGACTCTATTGCTACTATTCTTGCAAGGGCCTAATCCTTCAACTTTTTTTTAAGACTCCAAAACTAAGCTTTTCATAATTAGTACCTCTTTTTATCATTCAAAGTCAAATGTTAGTCTCCAAATGTAACATAAATTGTTTCATGCAAAGAATATAGTTTCACTTCAGCTAACTACCATAATAGTATTTTTCTGTCTTATTAAAATGGTTAGTGAAGAATCATTTCTTCTTATCTGACTAGGGATGTCTACAGACTTGTGTTAATTCCCTAGGTAGATGCAGCACATTTTAGTCTCATTACAAAAGAAGATTTCTATAGAAACCTTACAGATGTCTTGATAGAAAACAATAGCAAGTGAATCTTGTATAACATTTCTGTTTTGGGATTCTCTAAATCAGGAACAAATCATCTATGTAACTTGTGTTTGTAATGTCACCAACCCAGCGATTCTTTACTTACGTGTTGAAATGCTCAGTGAAGATCAAGTTGGTAGAGGTCCCAGTGATTGTTGTCAGTCCACCAATAGTAGAAGAATAGGCAATAGACAAACACATCAGTTTGCACATCATGTGGTCCTTCTTCGACCGATATTTTGTTCCTGTGACTGCATTCTGTTCAACAAGAATATAAACTCTGAGGCAGCACCACATATGGTCATAATAAGCAGTAGTCATATTTCTCATGAAATGAATGTGTTCTGCCTCTGCTCTATCTATCTGATAATGTTTTGGCAATAAATACTGTTTTGGTATGATAACACAGGCAAACTAATAACATTTATCTTACATTTCATAAAAAGATAATAATAAAAATATTCAAAATGAAATCATTGAAATAGTTCTCAAACATAATTTCACTTTTTGCCTAATCTCTCTCGCCTCTGACCCAGCTCACTCTCTTCTCTTCCCTTCTCCCCATGATGTCCAACACTTTTCACTATTTTCCTGCTGATGGTGGTGGTACATGGTCAGTAAATTCCTTGGCATCTTTTGAGGAGTTGTTCTGTCTTCATCCTTTAATGACTGCTCCTCAGAGAATACGTCTCTAGAGATTGAATGCTTCCAACTCCATTTTGTAAACACTAAGACATCAACACTACACTTAGTCTTTGGAAGCATTTGTCCTCTATTCACACCAAAAGAAATTTCCAGATAATAACATGAAATAGGGAGACTCCTTAAACCATTCTCTTCCAGACCTCACTACATTTATCTACATGCACATGTGCTTTTACATGCCCAGGCTCTGTTCAGTTTTCTCCATCTCCACTGCTGTAACTTAGTTCAAGTCAGCATGCTAAGTGGTGTAGGCTAATCTATAAATTATTTTGAGATTGCTTATATCAATTTCTTGGGATTAGAAGTACCCAAAGACTGGTGGCTCACGCCTGTAATCCTAGCTACTCAGGAGGCTGAGATCTGAAGATCGCGGTTCAAAGCCAGCCCGGGCAGGAGAGACCGTGAGACTCCCAATAAACCACCAGAAAACCGGAAGTGGCGCTGTAGCTCAAGTGGTAGAGCGCTCGCCTTGAGCTGAAGAGCTGAGGGACAGCGCTCAGGCCCAGAGTTCAAGCCCCACGACCGACCCCCCCCCAAAAAGAAGTACCCAAAGAAGCCTGGAGCTGGTGGCTCATTCCTTGGAGATTCTTATCTCCCATTAGCCACTCAAAAGCTGTGCATGGCGCTGTGGCTCCAGGCTAGAGTGATATAGCTTAAGCAGAAAAGCTCAAGGACAGCACTCAGGACCAACACACACACACACACACACACGAATCCAAATGTGTTTAAGAAAGAGAACTTGTTATTACTTGTCCTTTGGTGTTCCTAGGCATTTGAATATGTTTGGATTTGTTAAAGAGACTGCAGCACAAAAGAGAGGTTTGAAATAGTCAAAATTAGAATGGGATGATCCATCAGCAGTAACCACAGTAATCTAAATTATATTTTCTTTATCCACTCATACATCAATAAAAGGATTTTCAGTATCTTGGGTAGTGTGTCTAGCGCTGTAATGCACATGGAGACACAGATATTCCTTTGCAATACTGACTTGACTTCTTTTGGATATATACATGAAAGTGGTGTTACTCAATTGTAGATATATGTATATGTATATGTAGTGTGTATAGATATACACACTCTGACATATATATTGCATACTGTGGTATATAATTTATGTATTTATGTAATTATATATACTCTATGTAAAATGTTATATATAACAATGTATTATAGAATATACATTTTCTGTATAAATTTATATATGCATATATAAATTACTTGATACTGGGGTTTGAACTTGAGGACTCATCTTTGCTAGGCTACCACTGCACCACGTGAGCCAAGCCTCCAACCCTAATTTTTGCTAGTAATTTTGGAGAGGGAATGTCTTAGACTTTTTTGTTCTGAGCCAGAAGATTCTCCAAATCTTATCTTCCTAAACAGCTAGTTAGCCGCCACACTGGATTTTTAATGTTATGAAGAAACTTTTACTGTTTTATATAATTGTTATACCATTTTACATTCCTACCAACAGTATGCAAGGGTCTTGTTCTGATCAGATAGATGTGCTGTGTGTGATACTGGCTTAATAAGATGTCTGTGTGTGTGTGTGTGTGTATGTGTGTGTGTGTGTGAAATCCTGACAAGGAAAACATTATCATACTCCCTAAAAGTCCGGATGGATGTGGAAATGGCATTTAGCATGACCAGGTCAGCTGCTCTGGGATAGTAATTTACCTTTCACTTGTTAATTCACTTAAAGGTCAGTCCCCAGAGATATCAACTCTTCACTCAGAAGAAGTAAATTCACAAGTGTCTTCATTTATTTTTATATTATTTTCTATGTGGAAATGATTTACATTTTCAGTATGATACAAATTTCCACTGAGAACTTGCAAAAATTATATGTAAATAAGGTAGAAAAATACACTTAAAAATTCTTATGAACAACACTAAGTGACAACTAAAACTTAGGGCTTACGTATGATTGAATTGATAAGAATGGGTATTTTGAAATACAATGTGCATATAATCTCTCACTGACATTAAAACTTTCAGAAATTCAAAGAAAAAAATGGATTTAATATAAAACCTTAGCTGCCAACACTTGCTTATACATAAAAACAATGCTTAAATTGTAGTGGCAGATTTAAAATAAAATATTCAGAACAGAAAATAATTAATTCCTTATGGACTTTTTACCACACATTTTTTTCTGTACAAAGACCTTTAAAACAAACATTAATAATACTGCCTAAAAATAGATGTTTATGCAAATATAGATCATTTAGACAGGCATTGCAATTTAGGATACATTTTAATTCCACATAAAATTGTAATACCTCTTAAAGGTGAAGAGGGTGGATGTTTTTCAGGTGGAATAGGAGATGCACAGTTTTTATCTAGCAGCAAACACTAGCTCCCTACAACTAGATTTATTGTAATTCTTGTTCAAACCCTGTAACTGCTGGGCTGATTCAAGCAAGGAGTGAAAACCATGATCAGCAGTAGAAAACAGTGAGAGTGAAAAAAAAATGTAGCTTTTTAGAAAAGCTGAGATGAGCCACTAATTGAGCCAAATAAATGAGGAAAAAAAGATGACATTTTATAGAACGTAATCTTTAGTATTTTGTTCAGACAATAGTTCAACCTAGGACCAATAGTCTAACTCTAGCTAGAATAAATCACTTAAAAGTCGACACTAAGACACACTGCCCTTAGGATTCACATGTTTGCAGACACCAAGAAAACAATCACTCTCTCCAGAAGTGGGAGGATGTGTGTGTGTGTGTGTGTGTGTGTGTGTGTGTGTGTGTGTGTGCACGCAAATGTTGTATTTTATCCTAAGAGTATTGAAGAGAAAAACGTAATTCCAAATCAAGGGAAGAAGGAGAAGTAGATCATCTGGAAACAAGCATGAAGCTGGGGATGGCCGGAGCAGAAGTGGTCAAGTAGCTGCTGTACTAGGTGATCAAATGTCATTTTCATGGCTGCAGTGGGAACAGGAAAATGCCTGTGTCACAATGTGTAAGGAGAAATTTGGGGAATTACAGAATGATGATTACTTTAAAACAAAAGAAAACCATATCCCTGTCCTTGTATAGGTCTAGAAATTAGGCTAACATGAATTACGTACATCCAAGTATTAAAATTGTTATTTGTTGATCACGGAATTAGTGTTATCTGTTACTTAATTGATACAGGTTGCATCTTTTACAATCAGAAAAAATATGTATTTGGATATTAAAATGCTTAAAACATTTATTTGTATAAAAATCAGAGATTTTTTCAGCAGGCAGATATTTAAAGAAGATCTGGTTTAAAGATGTAATTTTTCAAAGGATAAAATGAGTCTTAAATGGAACGTGAGTGTCCATGAGTCTTACATAAGTCTCCTTGTATCTTTATTCCTACTCAGTGATTTCCTGTCCCCCTACTTCCGCAGAATGTTTTTTATTTACTTAAGATTTCATACTACTTGTTACCATAATTACACTTTTATATTCAGTATTGATTCTGTCTGTGATTCATTAAGTATTAGACATACATGACATCCTTCCACACGCTCTTCCAAGTAATTGAAAACATTTTGACCTAGGGCATGACCAAATGAAGCAGCCTATGACATCATCACACAGATACATCCCCCAAGGACATTGCTGCCCCAGATGTAACTCATTACCTCCACCTAGTGGTAGTGGTTGTAGACTTCAAGAGCAAGTTACTCCTTTGTAGACTTGGGTGCTAAAAATAACATACATGAGCAAAACCAATGGTTTCCACACAGCCACAGAAATAGTTCCTTACACTACATAAGGCATGAAAACATTAAGCTTTCTATTTATGATGAAAACTTATTTAAGGATAATTGCAAAAGGCATTAGTTCCTGCTAAACATTTTCTGCTTATCACAGCCATTTTACAATCTTGTAGGTATTTTGGGACATATCTTTGCACTCATTTTAATAATACATCATTTCATATGCTAATTTCTTAAACGTAAGAAGTTGCAGTGAAATTTTCACCATACTCTATGCTCATCTTCCACAACTTTCTTCACTCAAGCTCTGAGGGTACCCTCATTCTAACATCGTGCATTGAAATATCTTTGCTTATCATAGTTCAATTGTTTTAGAGTTGTACAAAGATCTCTGAAAAGAGCAGAGTCATATGATGTATATGTATATGCATATATTTTTTCTTATCCCTGTCAATTTGCCTATTTTTTAAAGGATATGCCACTAAATCAGTTCCAAGAATTCCCTAATTGTTTAAGTCTTCTTTCAGAACAATCAAGTGAAAGAACAACATAACCACATCAATAATCCTCTATTCCTATTATCTGGGTGATATTTCTTTCTTCCTGTCATAAAACTGATTATTTTTCGTTTTTCCTCCTGGCTCTACAAAATTCTAAGAATTTGGAAGACATTTTTTTTCTCTTGTTCTCAAATTCTACCACTGCTGTAAAACATTTTTATTTTTTGTCATTTTTAAATAAATCACATTTCTTGTCTTTCCAAAGGATTTTATGCTATGCTCTGTTATTCTGGAATCTCAGTGATTTAGAGACAGACCAACCCTGTGTGTCAAGTTCGTTCACTATGCTGACACCCAGTGGGCCTTTAATGAAAAAAAATTGTATTCTTCCATTATGAAAATATTTTAGTATTTTAATGTGTATCCTGCTTTCTCTATTCTTTACCTGAAACTCCTGTTTTCTTAATGTTGCTACTTCCTATTTTGTCTATAAAATTTTCCTTTGTCCTATGTAAAGATTTTATCTTTACATAAAGTAAAAATAAAAAAAAATCTATTACACACACACACACACACACACACACTTGTGTCAGTCCTGGGGGCTTGGATTCAGGAACTGAGCTCTATCTCTGAGCTTTTGCGCTAGTGCTGTATTACTTGGGCCATAGCTCCACTTTGGCTTTTTTTAGACGGCTAATTGGAGATAAGAGTCTCACAGACGTTCCTGCTTGGTCTGGCTTAGAACTATGATCCTCAGATCTTAACATTCTGAGTAGATAGGATTACATGCCTGAGTTTCCAGGGCTTGGGCTTTATAGAGTGCTATTTGTATTTTATGTATATAATTTCTTTTCTTATCTCTCTGAATATATTACAGACACTTCCTTCTCTCATATACTGTTTTCTGCAAGTAGCTGTTTTCGTTTTTCTTGGAAGCTCTTTCATGCCTGGGGCTTTCTTCGGTTACCTAAAAAATTTTGTTTGTTTGCTCACATTCAAGGCAATGGGAAGCTGCCTAGAAACTCTGCCCAAGTGTTTTGAGTTTTGTTGTTAGCTGTGGTGTTAGTTTACTGGCGTCTTTTTGAGAAAACAGTACTTTCAATACGTTCTTATGGTTTTTCTTGTGCTGATTGCATTCCCCAGGGAAGATCTGGCTGTCTCCGTCCCCCCCACCCCCAGCCCTGCCCATCACTCCTGGAGAGCACAGATTTGGTCCAATGTAAGGTGGAGTTTTCAACATTCAATCCACGGGCTTTTATTTTCATAGCGACATCCTCTCCTGAACTGTGCCTGCATCCACATGACCATGTCTAAAGATTGTACTTCTGTTTGGTAGAGAAAGAAAAGTGCATCCGTGTGGAACTGGGAAAGGCATTTGGGCATTTAACCGCTTCATGAACACATTTCTTTTTCTTACTCCCACTTTTTGACATTTAAAAAAAAACAAAGGAGGGGCTAACAATGTTCGATAAGAAATGTACTCATTACGTTACTCATGTAACTGTGACCCCTCCCCCTCCCCCTCCTACAGCATGTTTGCAATAAAAGAAATTGGAAGACTGCTGCCATGTAATTCGATTATTTATTGGCTTTACTCATGAACTTATTTAGCATTCAGTGTCAATCAATAACAGTCATTTTCCAACCATCCTTTAACATTCTACCTTCCAAAATGATTTTGTCATCCTCTCTTCTCTTTATATTTATGAAATAGTAATTATGGCTCTAAAATTTAATTTTAATTTAAAATTTTAATAGATTTTCATTCAACAATATCAAGAACAATGTTACATGTTATGAATTGGTATATCAACATACATATTAAAAATTGGATAGAGAAATATCTCAATTTTATCATTCAGGGTATGAAAAGTCTTAAGGCTAAAACAAGTTATTTTGGCAAAAAAATCTCATAATTCAGTACAAGATTTACTGACAAAATTGTATACCTAAATGTTGTGTGTGCTTGTGTGTGTGTGTGTGTGTGTGTGTGTCCTAGTCCTGGGGCTTGAACTCAGGGCTTAGGCACTGTCTCTGAGTTGTTTTTTCCAAGGGTAACACTTTGCCTCTTGAGCCACAGCTCTACTACCAGGTTTTTTTGTTGTTGTTTGTTTTTTTTTTGGGTCCGGTCGTGGGGCCTGAACTCTGGGCCTGGGCGCTGTCCCTTAGCTCTTCAGCTCAAGGCTAGTGCTCTACCACTTGAGCCACAGCGCCACTTCCGGCTTTTTTCTTTTTGCTTATGTGGTGCTGAGAATCGAACCCAGGGCCTCGAGCATGCAAGGCAAGCGCTCTACCACTGAGCCACCTTCCCAGCCCTGTTGTTTGTTTTTGGTGCTAAGTTGGAGATGAGAGTCTTATGGACTTTCCTACTCGGGCTGGCTTCAAAACATGTTCCACAGATCTCAGCCTCCTGAGCAGCTGGGATTACAGGAGTGAACTACCAGTGCCAGGTTCTTACTCTTAAATATTTAGAAGTTTCCCCTATATTCTCTTAGGCAAAAACAAAGTGAAATAACATACACACACACACACACACACACCTGAAACACTTTTCTACAGTAGTGAAATTGTAGCAACGATATGTAGACTATATGGTAGATTTAGCTTCTTAGTACCACAACGGATCAGGTCTCTTGTCAAACAATGTATTAAGTCCAAATAAAGCCCAAATGGGTCATTTAACAAGAAGGAATAAGAAATTGAATTTTGACCTGAGGATTTCAGGTGATCTTGCTGCAAAAGGAATTTGGAATGGAAGATAATGCTAGAGCCAATCAAATGTGACAGAGATCATATCCCTTATGAAGATCAAGAGCAAAGGGAAAACAATATTTTCTAAAAATCCTAACCACGAGCAACTTTTACAGTAAAACTTGGCTTTACTGTGTGTTAAATGAAAGACAGCAATATAGTTGAAGACTTAAAAGGCAGCTTCCTCAAAGAACTTAAATAATTCCTAAAGAAGTTTCAAGGTAAATTAACCTTGCTGTGTTTAAATGCACAAAATAGATAAGGTGGTAACAAATGAGAAACAGAATATAAGTAAGTTTACTGATCAATTAAAATGAATTATTAATTAATAATGTCAGCACACAAAAAGATTATAACAATGATCAAGCAAATCTGGAAAAGAGACACAATTATAAAATTTGATGAATAGACAAAGGGACAAAATAGAAATAACGGAAAATTATAGAACAGGAAGAGAAACCTAAGTTATCACTGACATGACATTTAGCAAGAAAAAGAGAATTAAAGCAAAAGGAAATAGTTATAAGATAAAAAAGGAAATACAGTATGTTAAAGGAGAAGAGACTAAAAACAAGGACAAAGCAATTGAATGTTGAAGAATGTCACAATGATTTCTTTTTAATTGTTAGAGCACACAGATGCAGGAGGCATATAACCTTACATATATAAAAATGAAACTCTAACACACACACACACACACACACATACACACACAATATGTTAAAAGCAACCAATGTGAAAATTTTCTACAGAGGAGTGACAATTTTAACTAATAGCTAGCCCCAAGGCAAAATGAATGCCAAATGTTGGTATGCCAAAAGTAACTGATGGTCATTTTTTACTTCAAGCATTATAAAGGCCTTTCTAGTAAACAAAAACTGAGAGTTTACCACTAAAGACACTCCCTGGATTATATTCTGGTTCTTCACTAAGCATTATAGGAATAATAAAATCAACATATTTTGGAAAGATTATGCAAAACGAAAGTTTTAAAACATCAGAAATGAAAAGATATGGAATTATAAACAGTATAGAAATCACATAAGCAATAAGTAGATAGATATAACAGATATCCACATTTTTTACATAAATTCCTAATAAATTACAACTAATTAAAAGAGAAAGAAAATCTGAATAGCCCTGAAGCCAATAATGAAATAATTTCTTGGGCCATTGGCTACCTACTGACTTCTTTCTCTTCTGCTAACTGGAGCACAGAATAGACAGAGGAAAACAGAGCAAGTCACCTTGAACCAGAGTTCAAAGTGAAGGATGGTAGAGCAGAAATAAGAAGAGTTAGGGTCCTCATGACTCTGGCACCATGGCACCATCTATTTTTGTCTTGTTGAAACTTTGGTTATTCAGAATATTTGTTGCCGTGACAAAACACATACTCTAGTGCAGGCAAATGAAAAGAGGAATAACTGAAAAGAGAATAGGTAACACAGAATCTGGAACAATTTTTTCAAGGAAGGAACTGGATGAGGAAGGAAAATAGAACCAAATAAAGGCTCATAGATATCTCTAGGCAATTATATTCTTTTTCTAAAGCTGAATTGTGGTATATTCTATTTTATTCACTTAGTTTTTCTTTAAACTATTCAGGTCCATGTTAACATGTGTACAGTAGTGAAATATTTCATATCCAAAACACATAAAGTAAAACTGGAGGACAATGTAAATTTTTCCTCTTTTAGGAAATACCACTGGAAGATTTATAGAAACACACTGATGCTGTTTTCAAAAACCAAATGACAGTATTCAAATAAGCATGTTGTGTGGGAGGTATACAGTATAGTTAGATCACACTGCAGTTGCTTCCACCATGGCTGGGTTTATGCTGTTGGCTAGATAATATTTCAATAACACAGAATGTGAAGAACTACATTTTGAAAATTCATATAGAAGATATATAGGAGAAACAATATTATTGATAGTCAACTTAACAGTAAAATGTTTATATAGAAAAACAATGAATTGCAACTATCCATGGCACTAGGACTTTGAGGTCAATAAGAATCAAAATGTAATTTGGGTCATAAATTATTGCTCTGGTTCTTGAGGAGGATTTGAGTAAGTAAAAGACAGCAGGAGTGTGTCAAGTGAGGGCTGAGTAGCTCTGTTATTGCCTTGACCACCAAAAGTCCCTACCATCTAGATAATAGAAGACTATACAAGGAAAGAACCTTACCTGTAGAGCATCTATACTTGGCCCAAGAACCCGATGTTTCTGGGATTGCTATCTGTTTGGCAAAATTAATGTGTCTAGTTACTAATGATGAGAGACATATTTACAACTGTGCTCACTGGGGTCTTTGAGTTGTTAGAAAATATTTAAAACATGACTTCAAGTTGTTAATTGTCATCAGAAAGGATTTTCATCACCTCCCTAGACTAAACAACACTAACTAAAAGCAAGATATAATTTAAAGATTTTTTTCCTTTGAACTTTTCCCTTTAAGGAACAACAGATTATATTACATTAATGAAAAACAATTATGTCAGATTTTTCATTAAAAGCACACTGATTTTCCAATTACATTCATTTGAAGATGCCTAGAGGTTTAGGAATGATATACTATAGAACTCTTGGGAATCTCTTTAAATAATACTAATGCTTACAGAGGAGGGAACGAACTAGCAACTTGATTTTTACTTTGGAATCTACAATTTGATTTTTGGATACCTAGAACTTATTTCTCATCTTTCTGCCCCAAGTGAAATCAATCTGATCTATAGTTCTACCTTTAAATTTTTATATATTTTCTTCTCTTACAATAGCTCTTACAATAATTCTTACAATAAGAGTTCTTTTAATATAGTTGTACTTTTTGTGCTGATATCAGGGCTTGAACTCTGGTCCTGGATGCTCTCTCTGAGCTTTTATGTGCAAGGCTAGCACTCTAGCACTTGAGCCATATTTCCACTTCCAGGTTTTGAGAGATTAATTGGAAATATAAATCTCATGGGCTTTCCTTTCCAGGCTAACTTCCAACCAAGATCTTCAGATTGCAGCCTCTTGAGTAGCCAGGATTATAGGTATGAAGTACCAGTACCCAGCTATAATGATAATTTTTGAGAAAATATTACTAAATTTATTCATTCAATTCCCAAGTATTTACTCAATACTTATTCAGTGGTATCACTATTACAGGTATTTGAGATAAGTATTAAATGTGCAGAAATTTCTTCACCTAGAGATCTTACATTTTAGTAGAGGAAACATTAAGGAAAAAGTAAGCAAATTATATAATTTATAAGGTGACACATGCTATAGAAAAGTTAGGACAGAGTCAGAAGTCTAAGAGGGAGGATATGGGATATGATCTTTACCACAAAAGGGAAGTTTTATGATGCTCACTGACAAGCTTGTATTGGAGCAAATGTTTCTTAACCAATGCTATCGTTATTACAAACAACTTTACCATTGGAGAGCAAGTCTTAACTTTCATGTGCTTATTTGAGGCAATCTGCTTACTAGACACTAAACTTTATAAAGTTCATGTATATATTATTGCCTTCAGAAAGAAGTACTGTAATGCTATAAAATGACATAAGCAATTTATCTTGGGATGGTTTAATCGTGTTAGTAGAGAGATTTAAAGTAAATTACGAAAACTGCTTTAACTTTATACTCAATAAGTGGGGATTAAAATGAATAAAATTTTAGTTAATTTTCACTAGGAATCAAATTCAATTTTTTGCAGGAATATGGCTGTGCAGTAAAATTATGAAAAAAAACTGAACCCCTCAGGTCTTTCTTTTCTCTCATCTTTGACTTTCCCTCAAAAAGGAGTAATATTTATAGTTTTTTGACTTGTAGGTCAAATTCAATGTTGAACTACATAGAATTTATTTTAATTCAATAAATCCCCCATTTACTTCAAAAAAGCAGATCAAACATTATGAATACAAATATATCATATGTATTGTAGCTAAAGTAGATGTACGTTTTTTTGGTAGAACCCATTAGTGTTAAATTATCTTGTGAAAATTACACAAAACAGGTGTGGTTAATTATAATTGCAATGTGAACTGTAAGATATAGGTATTCCTCAAAAGAGAGGTCTAATTATTAAAAAAATAGTCTCAACTGTGGGATCAGTTACTGTTTAGTGGTAGAGCATTTGCTTAGCAAGAAAAAATATTTTTATACATATATGTATAACATATATATATGTATATCTTAGATATCTTACCATATCTAAAAATGTTACTTTCCTCAATCTCTTTTCAAAACCATATTTCCACAGGGAAAAAAGTTGTCCCCAATTTCATAATTTTGACATACAGATGAAAATTTAAGCATGGGGTTCCAAAAATGATCATAGAATCAGCATTGAAAGTCCAAAACATAGATATAAATCTCTATTTCCTAAGAGGTACTCCAACTATCTTAATTTGTCTGTGAAAAAGTTACTCCTCCCTCTACGTTCCCCATCTGATCTTTTTCATCCTAGTATACCTTTCCCTAATTACAGTAGGGCAAATACTGGCTACACTTTCCTCTCTCCCATCTCCAGTGTCTGATTAATCCAAAAGACCACTTAAGTCCACATTCCCTTGCCCTTGTCACCAAAGTGAGCTTCCCAAAAGCAGAACTTACCATGCTGCCCAGCCAACTCCAAGACTCTCTGCTCCAATAAAATAAAATGAAGAACTGACCCAATTTCTTCAAGAGTTTCATCACTACAGTGGTCCATCTCTAACTATATTGCCAAGTTTCCTGAAAGCCTTCTTTACACAGAGTTCTTTTAATGAGTTGCACTCTCTGATCTGAATGTATAAGCTTTCTTTCACACTTCGTATTCACTCATTCATTAATGAATAAAGATAAATGTCTATAGAATACAACTCTGTGTCAGATAATAAAACCTTGTAGAGTCTTAAGCAGTGCGTAGAAGATTTGTGCCTGTGCTCAGGAAGTTGAGCTCCTGTGCTGGCATACATCATCCCCTTTTCAGACTCCGGCATCTTTTTCTCATCTTCCTCTCAGCATATACACAAATTGCACCAATGGCTCCCACTTCTAAACATCAGGGCTTCTGAGCATGGCTTCTGAGTCTTTGTTGTAGGGTTCATATCAGACATTTTTTTTCTTGGACTTTTTTTTTCTAGTTTATATTCCCAATAGACTCTCAATTGTTTACAATAAAGAGCAGAGATTTATTTTATTGATATATCCTATAATACCCAGGACATAGTCAGATCTCAAATCAAGTTGAAGAGGCTTGACTCAAAATTTAGGCATCATGGTAGAAAATGAACTGCCTAACGAGGTGTGCAGGCAGGTTACCAAGTGCATTTACATTCCCTATTAAGTGTTTATACATTCATTCTGCTTACATTTCTCAGTTTTCTTATCAATTTTAATGTATCCTTCCATAGCACATCTGGCTTACTTTTCATTTTAAATGTTTTAAAAGACTCTAGCCTTAAAGATTACAATGTTTTCATAAATATACATGAAATTTATCTTTTAAAACTCCTTAATGTATGTGTAGCTGATGACTTAAGCCTTAGCTTTGCATCTGTTCTCTTTTTATACAGAAATTACTCTGTATACAAGAGTGGGATTTTTTTCCCCATTGAGTTGCATGCTAATGTATTATAGCCTGAGGAAGTAACATATAATACACTCTCCTATTCCTAACGCTATGGTATTTCTGTGCAGGATTATTTTTCAATGGTCTGGAGATACATTGCTCCCAAGGCAATCCAGTGTAATGTTTATATATTGACTTATTCTGGAGGAATGGATTATAGGGTAGAGTTTACAAAGACCTCTTTCCATCTTTCCTTGACTGGAAAAACTACAGCACCTCCTTCATCTTTTTTTTGATAGAAGCAACTCATGACTCCTGCATTGTGTTTTTTAATAGCAATAGAAACTAAAATCATGTGATTACTCATAATAGCATGAAAAAGAGTTGGTCTAAATTCATAAGGTGGATGTTCC
Source organism: Dipodomys ordii (assembly GCF_000151885.1). Taxonomy (NCBI): domain Eukaryota; kingdom Metazoa; phylum Chordata; class Mammalia; order Rodentia; family Heteromyidae; genus Dipodomys; species Dipodomys ordii. Next base: position 4,739,110 of record NW_012267264.1, on the reverse strand, counting down.
TAGTAAAAGTTGGGCAATTTGATCAGCAAGATTCTAACCAGAAAATGAAACCATATTGTGAGGCTCGAAGTACATTAGTTTAAACTATATTGGCCAACTGCCAACAACCATGATCCTAGAAAAAGGAGAAAATAACGATACTTTCAGAGGCAAAAGTGGTTCCTATGTGGACATTGATTTCAGTCTGTCCATAAAGACTTAACAAACATTAGACTATACTTGGACTTGGTTATACAAAATGACATTTTAGACAAAAAAAGAAGTAACAGTTTTTAAAATGCATGCATATCAAACTATGTGCTAACATAATTTCAGGTATAATTGTTTAGGATAAGTAAATTTAGTGTACCTTTTCCATCTCTACCTTGCTTGAACTTTTCTCAGCATCATTACTGAATCTGAAAAATAAATCAAATCAAACTATTGTATAATTCTGTTCACATGTAATTTGAAAAAAAGAACCTGATCAAAATATCAATATTCTTTACCCTGGAACTTGTTTTGTTTTCTCTTTCCTTTCATTTGTTTCTTGTCCAATGACAGTTTCTGCAAAACATTAAATAAATGAAAACAATCTAAGTATGAAAGTTATTATTGGGTGGACAAAGATGGATGCATTACTAAAAATTAAAAAAGCAATTTCACCTATTATCAACCTAAAATTCATTTTAACACAGTATTTTATAGACACAAATATCCCCAACATGTTTTTCATCACCTCAGAGCAATTCATCTGAGTCACAAATAACCACAGAGAGATTACTTATTGTATCCAAATGGAATGTGGAAATTAAAGGGTCCCATGATGAAGCAAGAAATCATTTCAGGGTAAAGAAGAGTAACTTGGAGAGTAATTCGTAAAGATATGAAAGAGTAGTCCATCAAACTGGCTAGGGAGCATGAAAGCCATTTTTCCTTCCTCCCCTTCCCCAGAGACTATGAATTCAATTTTAAATTTAAAGTTAGCACCCTTATATTAGTCCTTTGCATAGCTACTGGGGATTTTTGGAAAGATGAGAGTTCAATGTGCATCATGCATGTATAGAGAGTTCATTCAAAATATATCTCAGAATTCTTGAGTTTGTGCTTATTGCCCAAATAATTAGACCCCACGGTGGCCAGATCAACACATGATACCATCAACTTCCAGTCCATGGGTGGCAGATTCATTGAAATAAGTCATCTGCGTGGCTTCAACCTCTGCTTCAGCACTGATGATCTGCTGTGCCACAGCCTCCACAATCGGCATCACCATGGCAGCAGTAGAGGTGTTGCTAAGCCACATAGATAGGAAGGCAGTACTGCTCATGAACCCCAATGTCAGCCTGAAATGAGAGAGCTTTTAGTGCGGAGCTGCGTGTGCTAGCTTTGGTTTACAAACTATCTTATTTGTGAGTTGGGAATCCATTTTTTTCCTAAATGATCGAAAAGTTAAGTTTCTGTCCAGATGGTGAACTCTGTGTACAATCAGAGCCAAACAGAAATCAAAGTAGCTCATGTAAGAGTGGAGTTCTAAAGAGACTTGTCTCCTAGAGAACCATAAGAATTTTCACTCAAAAAAAAAAAAACACACGCCATTAAATTTACACCAAATTGCAAGTTGGCATATGGTTTGCAATATTAACAGTTTGTAATATTAGCTTAAAATTGGATTGCTTTTGGCAGATGAATACCACATTTCAGATACAAGTAAAATCAAGGTGCAAATAGTGACACTCACTAGACACTGTGCTGGAAATGAACTCTACACCTCCACATGGGAGAAAATGAGGGGAAGAGGTGACATTGTTCAAAAAGAAATGTACTCATTACCTGATTTATGTAACTGTAACTGTTACCCTTCTGCATATCACCTTTGCAATAGTAATTTAAAAAATATTAATAAAAATCAAGGGTGCAAGCAACTTTCAAATACAGAGTTGCTTGTTTTGTAGTTGATATAATGCTGTTAGTATGGGTGTCAAGAAGACAAAAAGGCTGGGAAGGTGGCTCAGTGGTAGAGCGCTTGCCTTGCATGCATGCGGCCCTGGGTTCTATTCCTCAGCACCACATAAGCAAAAAGAAAAAAAGCAGGAAGTGGCACTGTGGCTCAAGTGGTAGAACGCTAGCCTTGAGCTGAAGAGCTGAGGGACAGTGCCCAGGCCGAGTTCAGACCCCACAACTGGACCCCCACCCCCAAAAAAAGACAAAAGAAAAAGGAGAGAGATTAATATTTATAAGTCTTTGTAATCCACCACACTTGGGGTTCAATACAGAGTAGGTGGAGAAAATGGTTACAAACTCTTGCTAAAATGAGGTTTCAGAATTGTCTATAGATCCTATCATTTATGCTTTCTTCAATCTGACATTTCTTCCTGTTGTCAAACATTGGATTTATTACATTGTCTTTTCTCACAAATAATTTGTTCTTAAAAGTAACATACCCTAAGACTTCTTAGGATATTAAACCATGTCTACAAACTTTCAAAAATCACACTTGGGAAAAAGGTACAATCTCTTTTGAGTAGGAGGCTCTAGAAAATCATTCAGAAACACTTCTTTCCTACAGTTCATTTCTGAAATTCTCTGGCTCTCTTTTAAAAATAGATTTACAAGAACAATTCCACACTGTATTTCAGACTTGGATATGGTGAATATTTTCTATGTGCGAAACCAAGTAAAAGAAACCTTTGCAGACATCAGTGAAAGAGAAAAGATTCTTAATAAACAGAAACTCAAAAGCACTTTTAACTGATGGAAGCTAAAAGATCTGAAATCTTGGAATCAGATACAGTTTTTTCATTGGTGATAATGTCATTAATGGCATTTTGTACACAGTCCATTGTCTTCTCCTTTGGGTAAGAAAAACATTCAAGAAACATGAGATACCATATTACTTAAAGAATAAAGCACCTTAAATGCATATATGTTATAAAACTTGTAAGTAATTTTTTTCAAATTAAGTTTGTATGTTGTATATAGGATGCATTTGCATATGTATTCTACATGTGTAAGTATATGTAGTTTACATATGTAAAACACTCACATACAGGTATATATACAAGCATACACTTGGTATTTACCAAAACAATTTGCTGAATACATGATAAACACAAATATGCCTATAGCCTAGAAGGAATTACACAACCAAAGTCAATAAGATTTTCTTATTTTTCGAAGAAAGATGAGAAGCGAAGACCCTCCTAAGGCTTTAAAGCAAGTATTATTATGCAAATGATTATGACACTGGAGCTTTTCCTTAGCTTGCATTCATGTTCTTAACAAGAGGTGGAATAAAACCAAACTAGGCAATTAATTTAATGAGAGAAAAAGGAAAAAAAATCAGTCAAGTGAGTAATTTCACGTATAGATGAAAGTTCCTAATTGATTGTTTAACTTTGCAACAATTGATTTAAAAAGAAAAACGTTCACCTTGTAATGTTTCTGCACACATTTGTATTTTGTCAGTAATGTCTTTGTCTTTGGCTCATAACATGCTCCCTGTTGATAAAGGATGCTCTTGAACAAGCTTTGAATGTGTAATCAGCCAAATAAACAAGATAGGAATGAAATCTACTCTGAAGTCTATCAATCTTGCCTGTTGAAGTTCAAGGCTTCTCTCATCTTTGACTCCAATGGTGCATTAAGGGTGAGAGAGTTTTGTGCACTTATTCCAATTTCCCTGTAATTAGACCTGCAGTGAAAGGAGAGTTGTTTTTTGTTTCTTCCTACAACTCAAGCATACTTTATATCACTTTCATATTTACAGAAGAAAAAGTCACGAACTACACTGTTATGCAAGCAATTCCCTGGATGTTCATTAATTATTTGAATGTTTGCCCTGCCCAAAAAGGTCTGTTCAGAAAGTAGACTGGATGTAGTAAACACAGCACTTACCATACTGGATTCACCCCCACCATCATCACCATCCTCAGAGCAATCCTTTTGTGCAAATTCCATTTTTCTATCGATGTTGCTAAACAGATGACTCCAATTAGCAGCAGGTGAAAATCTTTGAAATATGCAGATGCCACCTGAAATTCCAATTAAACCCATAACCAAGAATACTGGTGTGGGGAAAAGAAAGATACTATTGTATAAGAAAGCCATTATTAGGCTGCTCTTAACTTTAACCTCGACTACATATCTTTTTTTGTATTGAGAGACAGAAATGTAGATGTGCTTGAATGCATATTTAAATACGTTCTATATTCTTACTCATGGTCTTATTAAGAAAAAAGTAAATGAGGGCTGATGATGCACCCCTATAATCCCACATTATGAGATTGAGGCAGGAGGAGGATGAATCTGAGGACTGTTGGGCTATCTCAAAGAAATGAAAGAAAAAAAAGAAAAAATAGGAGGAGGGAAAGACAAAATAGATGAAATTAAATCAAAGAGATTTGAAGTCTTCTTGCAAGATAAATGCACTTTTTGTTTCTGTAACCAAATAGGATTTCATCAAAAAACAGAATTCTGCAATAAGAGGTCCTGGGTTCTTTCATAGCTGTATGATTTATCCATTGATCAATCTTTGTACAAATCAAACAAGAAGCTGCCATCATTAAGTGCTACACCACATCAAGTGTGAATTAAATGTTTCTTAAAAAGTATATTGTGAGCGAGGGAAGGGGTGACATTGTCCAAAAACAAATGGACTCTATCTGACTTATGCAAACATAACCCCTCTGGACACAACCTTTATAATAATAATAAAAAGTTTTAAAGTACATTGCTAGTCAAAATGCATGTGTTATAGAAACCAGTTTTTATGTATTTACTAAATTTGTTTCATTGAATATAGTGATCAAACTTCCAGTCTTCATAATAACGGACGTGTCAGCACCTTTGGCAGGTATGGCCACTGCATCTTTCTTTGAGGCATTTGGTTCACAAGGTTTCCGGTGCTCCTGAGTTCCCTCCTCTCTATGCCTTATTTATCCTGAGCTCTGTTCTCTGTTCTCTCTGCTTGTCTGTTTTTACTTTCTCTTTTAGCGATCTCAGGTCATAGAGCTTGGACTGCCATCTCTGTGCTTGTAACTGGCAGATCTCCTATCTCCTGATCAGCTGCCTCTCATGAATCTTGACTCTGGAGAGCTACACCCACCACTACTCAACATCTTCACTTAGATGAACAAGGGCCACTTCAGATTAACATGTCTAGCATTGAGCTCTAGGTGTCTACATTTCTTCTACAATAGATCTGTGCTGCTTCTCATCTTTCCCATTTCACATGATATTTTTTTTTCCATTAAGCAGGTCAAAAATCTAGGAAGCATCCTTAAATCTCTTCTTTCTAAAATCCAAACAAGAAAGTTGATTGGTTCAACATTTATCAGTAATATATTCAGTATCTCTTTATACCTGGTCTGAATTATTATCTGATTTTTAAAACATCCCTTGCATTGTATGGCTTTCTCATGTTCCATTTTGGTATGATTAAAAAAATAGCTTTAAATGATATAATAAGATTAATTAAATAATTAGACTAAGTACTGAATTTTAAGTATAGGCCTTTCTGCCTACATCTTTGAGACTTTTCTTGGTGCTTTGTGTTTTGGATCAGTTATTTGTAAACTCAAGGTCAGTTACCCTGTCTGGAAAGAGGACCACAAGACTGAAAAGAGTCCTCATTAAAGGTCCTAAGTGCTTTTTCTTCCTGGAAGTTTTAGCTAATCAAATCTATTTTTTCAATCATACAAATTTAAAATAAAATTAGGCTGATATTCTGGAGATGATAAATTCTCTGCAAGATTTGGATGTTTCTGGAGTGATCTAGTCATTAGACCTAGTTCTAGAAATAATAGCAATACAATACAGCATATAAAACTAGACTTGATATTTAATAACTCACTTAATTACTAAATATTCTTGACAAACTAGTTTTAGTTCTGGGAAGAGAAAAGCTTGATGGTGGTAATAGAGTTGAAGATAGAAATTTGAGAGTAGAAATCGAGTTTTGCAAGTCATAAAGAGTGGGGGTAGGAACCATACTAATTTAAAAATTCAAGCAACACTGGCATGCACAACTGTTGATACTAAATGCAGGCACCATGCCTTTTGGCTCAAGAAACTCCGAGTTTTGGATTTTTTTTATTGTGAAAATACCTTACAGAGAGGTTACAATTACATGAGCAAGGTAATGAGTGCATTTCAATATTCCAACCTCATTCTTCAAGGAAATAGAAGAGGCAATCCAAAAATTCATATGGAACAATAAAAGACCCCAAATAGCAGAAACAATACTTAACAGAAAGAACAGTGCTGGAGGAATATCAATACCAAATTTTAAACTCTACTACAAAGCCATAGTAATCAAAACAGTTTGGTACTGGCACAAGAACAGACTTCAGGACCAATGGAATTAAAAAACCCAGAAATGAACCCACAGACCTACAGCCATCTAATCTTCAATAAGGGAGCTAAAACAATAGAATGGAAGAAAGACAACCTCTTCAGTAAATGGTGCTGGCAAAATTGGTTAATCACTTGTAGAAAACTAAAAAAGCTAGAGCCTTATATATCACCCTGTACCAGAATCAACTCCAAATGGATCAAAGACCCCAGAGTCAAAGCAGACACTCTGAAAATATTACAGGATGGAACAGGAGAAACCCTAGGTCTCCTTGGCACAGGCCAAAATTTTCTTAATAGAGACCCAGAAACACAACAATCAAAGAAAGGTTGGACAAATGGGATTGCATGAAATTTCAGAGCTTCTGCATGGCAAAAGACATAGCTTGCAAGATCAATAGAAAGCCCATGGATTGGGAGAAGATCTTCACTAACCGTACAATGGACAAGGGTCTCATATCTAATATACTTGGAACTCAAAAATTAAATCCCCCAACAACAAATCTTCCAAGAAACAACTGCCCAATAAATTAGTGGGCTAAAGACTTAAAGGAAACTTCTGTGAAGAGGAAAGAAGGATGGCCAATAGACACATGAAGAAATGCTCAACCTTCCTAGCCATAAAAGAAATGCAAATCAAAACAACATTGAGATACCACCTCACCCCAGTTAGAATAGCTATAATCAAGAACTCTAATAACAACAGATGCTGGAGGGGATGTGGACAGAAGGGAACCTTACTGCATTGTTGAAGTGGGAGTGTAAACTTGTTCAACCACTTTGGAAAGCAGTATGGAGGTTCCTCAAAAGACTCTACATAGAGTTCCCCTATGACCCAGCAATTCCACTTTTGGGCATTTACCCGAATGATCACAAACAAGACCACACTAAAGCTACCAGCACAACTATGTTTATTGCAGCATTATTCACCATAGATTTTTGGATTTTTTAGCAGTAGAACTTCAGAAAGAAAAACTGGGATACAGCTTTATCTGTATAATCTTCCAAAGCAATGATAATTAGAAAGAAAATAAGGTAACTCATATAAGCTCATACAAAATAAATGAAATACATCAACAGTACGAGTAACTTAGTGTAAAAAGAGACATACCAGAAGAAATATACAAGAGAGCTACAGAGAGAATCAGGAATTTAAAAAAGAAAAAAGATGTGGGCTCCAAAATGAGGAAGAACAATGGGAACAACTTTTCTCTTAGGAAGAACTGTAATCAAGGTATAATTCAAAAGGCAATCTCCACCCACACGAAAGACAGATAAGCCTCATGAGAACAGTGGTGGAGAAAGGCAAGAAGATGGAATCCCAAAGGTGATAAATTACACTGACTGAGAACTTGAACTTGACATCTTCCCTGAGAATGTTTTAGCTGTGGTTTAGGCAGGTTTTGTTTTCTGGATGGCTGGAGACTGCATGGAGATAGATATTCTTGTTTCAGTGCATTTCATGCTTTTAATGGGAAATTGAATCCATTTTCTTCAGATGGGTAGCCTTAGATTGTATAAAGGTAAAAAGAAAGAAAGAAAAAAAAATACCAGCACTCAGCGTGAATAAACTCCTCTCAGTGAGAACCAAATAGAAATACACATGAAACTTAATTTGGCTTTAGCTTTTGAAATGCCAGGTTTCTGGAAAAGAAAACAGGGAAGCTTTTCCTTCATTAAAAACAAAAGAAATTGCTTTTTCAACGCTGTGAGATCAAATTCTAATGAACAGAGAAAGCTTTGGCAGAATGTGAACACGTTGGTCCTTTTGTGCAGGGAAGGAAGCACAGAACAGGCATTTCTTCTACAGAAATATGCGAAATTCCCAGAGAGAAGGTACCACTGAAAGTCCGGGGGACTTCAGAGGAAGCCTTCAGCAAAAGGATTATTGTTCTTTTTTCAAAAATGACTTTTCTCCCAGGAAACCACCACACAAAATAAAGAATGTACCAATGATGGCCTTACTTACTTTTGTAGAAGGCATGATCCCAAACAGGGGAAACAATAGGCCTGGAAGTAGAGCTGTGATTGACAGAGGCAAAGCTTCTGTGATCCACAATATGGCGACCACAAAAAGGACGTAGGCACATTCTGCTTCCTAGAAAGGATGAAGGCAAACGCAAGGTAAACAAATGGGAAGCAGAAAGGATCATCTAAGTCATCACCACATTTGCTGAGCAGAGTCATGTCACAGAGAGAAAGAAGCAGCTCTCATGTCTTCTCATAACTAACAGCTCGAGGGGATCTGAGGGCCCCGAAATCTTAATAAATGTGATGAAAACTAAATAAAGTCACTTGTTAAGTTTCACATTTGCCTCGATATGAATATCCTACAGTCAACTTTTCTGTGCTTGTATTAGTCTATATATGATGGTTTGGCTCAGTCAAGCTTGACTTTTCATACACTCTCAGTACCGAAGGGTGGTAGTAATAGTGAAGTTCTTAACTTCTGGGTGTCAGACCCCCCCATCTGCCTTCTAATTACATTTTTTGGTGCCTGCTTGGTTGAGACTCATGCACGCTTACCTTCTAAGTAAATGGGTGGATGAACCAAGGGAAAGTTTTTACTGTGCTTTATCAAAGAGGAAGAATGTGAGGTAGCTTACACCCAGCTTTCAAGTCACATGGACTAGGGAGTAAAACAACAACAACAATTTCTTGTTTTTTGAAAACCACAGCTGAGATACTGAGGAGACACAGAGTCATTACACACAAGAATGGGACTCTTAATAGAATCTGTTGCTGTTTAGTATTGGACCCTAGATTCACTATTTGGAACACTAGTAAGGAGGGAAAGTTTATCTTGCTTTTTGACTTAGAAAATTTTGCTATGAAACCTAGAATATCCCCAGTGATCCCCATACATTCACCTCTGTTCTATGACTTGTTTTGCTTTCACACTGCTGGAATTGTGAGTTGCATATGAAAATTTACACAAAACTGCAATTTGGGTTTGTAGGGGTATTGATTCAAAGCTTATACAATTTCTCAATCTGTGACCCTTTGATTCATCTTCTTCAGCCTGAGTGTTCTGGTCTTGGTGTTGACTTCCCAACATCTTTATGCCATTACAGGAATTCTAAAAGATCCTTAATAAACCAGATGTGTCATAACTTCATTGTGTTATATTTTCAAAGGAAAAAGAATAAAGGTGTTTTGATGTGGACATTTTGTTTGTTTGTTTGTTTTACAGAAACTGCCTCTGGTCTTGACAGTCAATAAAACAACAAAACAAAGCTGGGCTATGACTCAGGCTTTCTAAAGTATTCTACAGCCAGTTTGTGAATACTAGTTTACTTTAAAATGTCAGCAGAGGAGGCTATGCATTTTCTTGTAATGAGAACCCATGGATAAACTCAAAATTTCTTCCTTACAACTTTGTTTTCTGATACTTGCAAGAAACTAGGTTTTAACGACAAAATGGGTCCTGTTATTATCTTGTTTCCTAGTCAGAATAAACCAGTCTCCTGGTAGTCCGACTTTTTACTTCATCATTTTCTAACTCAAATCTGCCTCTCTATCTCTAGTCAACTTTTTTAGGCAAGTCCATTTTAAAACCAGATAGATAATGTCTCAAGAACCCATTTTTATTATGTCATTCTCTTGCACAATGCCAAAGTCTTGGGCTTACCCTCTTATTAATTCTCTAGCACACCACCCAACTACAGTGGTCTGTGAAATATTAGAAAAATAAAGACACTAATGGACTAGCTAATTGTGGTCACCAGGCAGTATCCTTGACATAGAGACTGAAATTTCTTTCCAGCAAGGGACTTCTTCAGCTATGTAGTCCTAACCTGCTCACGTGAGAGAGACAGTTCTGATGGCACAATAACAGTGTCCTTTAGGTTCATCCATGTCATCACAAGTGGAGGATTTTATTCCTTTTTTAAATGGCTGAATAGTATTCTGCTGTGTATAGATAACATATTTTCTTTAGCCATACATTTACTGAAGATACATAAAGGTTTATTCTATTTAGACACTTGGCTATTGTAAATATTGCTATCATAAATACAAAAAGAAGATATGTCTTCCACATATAGATTTCATTTTGTTTGGACATATATACCCAGTAATGAGATTGCTGGAACATATTGTAGTTCTAGTTTTAATATTCTGTGTAACTGCCAAAGCTTTTTCTATGGTGGCTGCATTGATTTGCTTTCCCACTAGCGGAGCACAAAGGTTCCTTCTCCTCCGTGTCCTCTCTAGCACTTGTTACCTTTTGTTATGTTTGTAATAGCGTTCTAACATCTGTAAAGTTATATCTCATGGTGATTTTAACTTGCATTTCCCTGATGACCACTGATATTGAACATTTTTGGTAGAACTTTTAGTTACTTGAATGTCTTCTTTTATGAAATGTCTAGGTCATTTGCCCACTTTATAATTTTTATCTGTTTGCTTGCTATTGCCTTATTTGGTTTCTTAATAGATTTTGGGTATTAATCTATTATCAGATTGCAAGTATTGTCTCCCATTATCTAGGTTCCCAACTTCCTTTCTCTATTAATTGCTTGGTTTGTTGTTCAGAAGCTTTTTAGTCTGATGTTCTCACACTTGTTTATTTTGGCTTTGTTTCCTGTGCTTTTCAACTTTTGTTCAAAAATCCTTGCCCATTCTAATGTTTTGAAGTATTCCCTCTATATTTTCTTCTAAGGGTTTCCTAGTTTCAGGTCTTAGTTGTAACTGTCTAATCTAATCCACTTTGAGTTGACTTGCAGGTACAATGTGAGACAGGAAATTAGTTTCATTCTTTTCTTTGTGGATATTCCGTTTTCCCAGCATCACTTATTAAAGAGAATGTCCTTTCCCCATTGTGTGTTTCAGTGCCTGTCTGTCATGAAAATCAATTGATTGTAAATGCAGAACTTATTTCTGCGTCCTGTTCAAATAATTGATCCATCCATCTGTTTTATGCTGGTACCATGCTGTTTTGGTTAATAAAGGTTTGCACTGTGTTTTGGAGACAGATATGATAATGTCTTCAGCTTTGTTCTTTTGGCTCATGGTTACTTTGGCTACTTGGGGCCTCTTCCGTGGGTACATACGAATTCTTTGAATATTTTTTAAAGAGTCAGGTGACTATCTATCCATTTTCTCAAGACAGTGATGCTTTATACTTGTTAAACAGATGCCCCTTCTGAATGACAACTTCTTTCATGCTAAGAGTTCTCTCTTTTTGGTTGGTAGATCATACACATATCCTTTTGATAAGTCCAAAGCAAAAAACCCTTCTTCCTCCAATTCCTCTTCTCTATTGAGCCATCCCATGTGGGCAGGAAAGAATTCTTTCCACTCAATACTCAGTAAGCTTTCAGTAACAGGCTAGTCCAGACATAATTGCAAATATTTTCTTGGAAGAATATGAAATTAAAATACATGAAATTATTATTTGCTTTTAAATCAAATACCTATGGGTTTTTTTGCTAAGATTAAAATTATAAAAGATACAAAAAATGACCATTTTCTTCTTTTTGGTTGTTTTTTATGCTTTCCCATTGTGATTCACATTACCTCATCTAGCAGCTTCTAGTAGTCTCTGTCAGCTCTTAATTTTCAGTACAGAGTGAGTTTTATCTTGCTACCTAGGTTGGCTTCTAGCCAGGTCAGCCCAACAGCTGTCATCTGACTGACTGGGGATACTGAGGTGAGGTGGTTCCTTGTTCGGATAGTGTTTGCTTCCTGTGAGCTGCTTTCTGTCTTTCACATCTTCAAGCAAACCATTCTCCAATCTTTAGATCGTGATATTGAATGGGAGCTGACCCCAGAATCATTGGTGGAGACGATGAACCACAAATTCTCTCATTCTTTCTGTGTGTTCTTTCTATTGTTAGGCTTGGTCATATTTCTCGAGCCCTCATTCGAACTACATCCTGGCTATCAGATTCCTTAGCCTAACAACCTTTTTCTTTTTTATTTCTTCCTTCTTCCTTTTTGCTCCCTACATGCCTGGCACTGGGGTCAAAAAACTGTCACACCAGTGTGTTAAAGTCTTTACATGTGTCACAGAAGAGCCCTGGCTTTTCTTTCCAATAATGGAGTTGGTACTAAAATATTTACCTGTAGAGGTCAATTCTCATAGCTGACGCTCACCATTAGAGCACTGTCATAATTTGTCTTCAACTCCTCAACTAAGTGCACCTGAGCATGTGCTGAAGAGGTAGAAAAGACAGACACACTGACAAGGAAGCAATTTAGATGATGATTTTTTTTCCCTCTCATCCAGTTCTGATTGTCAAGTTCCCTTGGGATAGGCGGCCAATAATATTTTAAAATCATCTTGGCTTTCTTTTAAATTATGGCTTCAGATAAAATTGAAATATAAATTCTGTATTAGAGTTTTCATCCCCCACCCCTTTTTTAAGGACACCACTGACTGATCTTAGAGAGTAATTTGGCTGATAAACTGGCATGCATGCAGTTACAATCTCCTCTCAGCACAGCAGGGAAGAAAGCAGAACGAATCACAGGCCTCACCCACTGCAATTGATTTTCTAAAAAGAATACAAAGCAATTAGGAAAAGAGAAAAATGATGAATTCTGAGTCTGTGTGCTACAAAGAAACACTATTCTTATCTGACAGCACCTACAAAAGGCTTTGCATCTACCCTTCTGCAGGAATGACTCTTACAATTCTATATTAATTGAAAAGCTTAAAATGTTTTGTAATATTCTCATCTTGAAAGGTGGAGACTCTGAAGGAGCTCAACTGTTGGGTCAAGGAATAGCAGCTAGCTTTTCTTGCAAGCAGTTAGACTACATTGGAAGCAGGGACATGTAACTTAGTGGCTTTATCATGCCAAGGACCAATTTTTTTAACCCTTATTTCCCACTCAGCATCCATAGCTAAATAGCACCTGGAAAGAATCATGGAGAGCATTCAGTGTTATAGTCAAAATGAATTAACTTTGGGATCACTTGGGGAGTTTGCATGGGTTTTGCAGCAGCCGAGAGGTTGAGACTTCGCACACAATTTACAGGTGAATGTAGCGTAACTGATAGACAGACATTTTGAAGAAATTCTTGCCAGGCACTGGTGGCTTACATTTGTAATCATAGCTACTCAGGAGGCTGAGATCTGCGCATCATTATTTGAATACAGCCTGGATAGGAAAGGCCCTGAGATTCTTAGCTTCAATAAAAACTACTCAAGAAAAGGCCAGAAGTGGTGCTGTGGTAGAGTGCTAGCCTTAAGCAAAAGAAGCTCAGGGATAGCATTCAGGTCCAGAGTTCAAGCCCTGAACTGGCAAAAAATAGATAAATAAGAAAGTTTTAGTCATTTTATTTGTGAGGAAATGGGCCATATAGGAAAGTTTTCCAAATATACTAGGTTATACTGTGGAAAGATTCCCTAAATCTCAGCAGCTTAAAGCCATGAAGTTTATGTCTTGACCACTATTGTCCATCAGGGGTCAGAGTTACTACTCAGGTTTCTCTCAATGGGGAGGAATAATGGAGTAAGACAAATGAGCCTACTTTGTAAAGACCTGGTCTAAGCATCATTATGGAGCAATGTCATCTATGGACTTGGAAATCAGATCCCTTATGCTCCAGACCCCTAGCTCCCTTTTGGAACTTCTGTGTTTTTGAGTAAATTTCTTAACTTCTCTGAGTTTATTCATCAATATTAGTTATTCTTAATAAATATTATGAGGCTTATAATGAGCATTCAGATTGATTGTGGTTGCTAAACTAGTTATATAAACCTCTCATGGATGCCAAGCATGCTGGAGCTAGGATTGTGGCCAACCAAGGCAAAAAAAATATTAGCAAGACCCTATTCCCACAAGTTGGGCTTGGTAGCCTATGTTTGTAATCACAATTACTGAGGAATCAGAGGTAGGGGGTCATTGATCCAAGCTGTCTCTAGTGAAAGCACAAGATCGTGTTTAGAAAATAAACTAAAGAGAAAAAGGACTAGGACTGTAGTTGAAATGACAGAGTGCTTGCCTAGTAAGTGTGAAGCCAAGGGGTTCAACCTCCATACCACACACACACACACACACACACACACACACACACACACCTATCATGTAAGAAGAAGTGAATGAGACATCTTCCTGTTATACCGACATTCTTGTTCCATCTTTCTTTTCATTCTACCTTCTTCCTACATCCTTCTGCCACGTGATATCACATATGCTTCCATTCAGCAAGGTTACCTGTCCTTGCTTCCACCTGTGATAGCTAGTACTGAGGTAGGAGACAGAAACTGAACAGCATGCTCCCTGCTCTTGAGCCATTTACAGCCTGCAGGAGGAAACAAAAATCATAGCCAAGTGGGACCCATCCCATAATGAAGGCCAATGAACCCACAGTGCAATAAGAACAGTAACACTGACTGCTGGATCCTCAGCCCAACTTTGTCTTCCAAGAAGCACAGGATGAGGTGGCCATTCTAGGAAGAGGGTATGGCACGTGGAAGGGCACAGGGGCACAGAAGTCATGGGTATTCGAAAGATAGCCAGTAGTAAAGCATTACTGATGTGGAAGACAGATACTGTGGCCTTAAGGGCTTCGTCGGGCAACATCGTAAGTGTCCATCTGTGGGCACAAGTTTCTTCACATAGTATTCTCTCTGTCAGCAAAGCACAGCCATCAAAGATGTTTGATTAGGGACATGGGACCCGGTTGTTATCTTTAAAATACTAGTCAGATGGGAGACCTAGGAGGAGAGGGTGTGAAAGGCCAGTGTGGGAGGAACAGAGAAGAGATAATGACACCCCGAGGGAAGCAGACGGAACAGAGAGAGGGAGATTAGGGTGGGTTTACCAGGAGAGATCTAACACAGTCTGAGTGACTGGACTGGAAAAGATCTGAAGCTCTTCAGGGGTGAAGGGAAGCAGCCTTTTTCTGGTGGAATAACAGGAAGTGAGGGGTGTGTGGCTAAGGGAAAGGAGCAATTAAGGGACGATGAATCTTTAGTTGTCTGTTCACATGCTTTTTGCTTATATCACAGTTCACTTAGCCAAACATTTTGGGCTCAGAAATTCCTTAGAAAATATTCATGAAATGAAAAGCCAAATGGAGTGGCTCATGCATTTAATCCCAGCAACTTGGGAAACAGATCCGCAGAATCATGGTTTGATGTCAGCAGAAAGTTACCTAGGCCCACCTCAACACAAAGCCAGGTGTAGTGGGACACAATTGTAATAGGTAAGAAGATTAAGGTCTCATACCTGCTAGGGCAGAAAGGATGATACTCTATCTGAAAAATAACCACAAAAGATTAGGGATATGACTCAAGTAGTAGAGCATTGCCTAGGAAGTGTGAGGCTCTGAATCCGAACTCCAATTCCACAAGTGTGTGTGTGTGTGTGTGTGAAATTTGTTTTACTGGTTTAGTTCATTCATCCTTATGATTTCTGAACTTTCTCCCTTCTTTAGCAGTGTCTTTTCCCATCAAAATTTCTATGTTCTTTAATTTCTAAAACATTCATTTTTCTTTGGATTTGCAACACTTTCTCCTTCATCTTAAACCCCTACAATAATTCTAAGTGAACACTTAAAATGATATTCCCCATAATGTGTTTTTGCCTTTTTTAAAGGTTTTCATGTTTTCTTGGAATTTCTCCGCTGTCTCTTCTTCCAGTGTAGTGCTTTTAACTTTCTTCCCACTCATTTTCATTTACTTCCTCAATCTCCTGCCTTTCTCCTCTCGTCTACGTTTATATAAAAAATCACCTTTCTTTTACCTGTGATACTGAAGCACCACATGCCTCTCATTATACCTTATCTCTATTTTGGTTTTTTAGTTGTAATTTCTGTTTTAACTTTGAAATCAGGCTGTTACTTGCAACTCTTGCCTGAAGGAGTTATCCAGCAACACAGGAGAGCTGCAGAAAGCAGAGGTGGCTCTTTAAGATACACCCCATACTTCTGGAGCTCTTCTGAGACACTGATGCTCTTCTGAGCTAGTTCTCTCACTTTCTACCCTGGAGTGTATCTTGATCTAAAATGGTTTCTACAGCAAGCCCCAGAGAAAGCTGTTCAGCCCTGTGTAGTTGATTCTTTGTCTCCTTACTGTGGAAAGAAATTTCTAGTTAGTGGATCAGCTGGATGGACTGAGAAACATCTGTAGAAATAAATTCAGTACCCATAGGATAGTCTTCAGTTCTTCCCTTTAGAATTCCTCACATAAACCTGCTCTTCCCTTCCTATGTTTGATTTGTGAAGTACTAAGAAAAACCAAGCACCTGGAAGACACATAAGGAAATAGAATTGGGTGTGTTTAATTTTCCATGTGTTAAAATAGTCCTGAAAGAACACAGATACACAGAGGACAAAAGCTTTTAACAAGCTTTTGTATGGGAATATTTAACAAATTTCTTCTTTGGACCAAGCATGGAGGTGCACATCTATAATTCCAGCTTCTTGGAGTTGAAGATACGAAGATCAAGAATAGGAGACCAGGAAGGAGAGATGTGAGTCAGGTGTTAGAACACTGGCAGCTCTGAACGACTAGCCAAGGGAGAATGCAAAGCCCTAATTTCAAGTCCCAGTGGTCACACCACACACACACACACACACACACACACACACACACACACACACACACACACACACTAGCTCTACCAAATTTAACAAGCATTTTCTCAAAACTAAAAGCCAAAAGGGCTGATATCATAGCTCCAGAGTTCAGGTTGTAGAGCCCTTGTTAAGTAGGCCTTGGGTCCAATCCCCAGTACTGCAAATAGGTAGAAAGGTAGAACAGAAGAAGGAAAGAAAACAGAAAAGAAGGAAGGAAGAAGGAAAGAAAGGAAGTAAGGAAGGAAGGAAGGAAGGAAGGAAGGAAGGAAGGAAGGAAGGAAGGAAGGAAGGAAACTTATATAAGCAGATGTTATTAGGATGTTCTTGTGTAACTCAGAAGGCCAGAATACTGACAAGAAAGTAGACAGTAAAACCTCTTCAGGAAGAAAGAAAAGAAAGAAGGAAGGAAGGAAGGACAGGAGAGAAGAAGAAAGAAAGGAAGAGGAAAAAATATGCTTGCTTCAGGTCCTCATTGTACCTTACCCCTTACCCTGTTTGCATTAGTTGTTTGTTTTGTTGTTGTTGTTTATGGAGAGCCTTGCATTTTCCTCCATGCAAACCTTCAGCCATTATCCTGCTATGACTTCTTGCTTGGCTAGGGTTGCAGATTTGAACCACCATGACTGAATTATTGAGATAAGATCTCAATAGTATTTTACCCAGGCTGGCCTCTAATTGTGATCCTTCTTAACTCCATCTCCATATTGGATTATAGGCAAGAATATCTCTATGTTTATGTGACAATTTAAAAGTATATGTGTATTAATCTTTGGTTTGCCTCCTGGGGGGGTGGAGGGAAAGGGGGCAGCCGGGGAGAGGGGAGATGAGAAGGGATGGAAAGGGGAAAAAAAGGAGGAGGCAACAATGTTTGATAAGAAATATACTCATTACCTTGCCCATGTAATCGTAACCCCTCTATATGGTATTTTCACAATAAAAATAAATAAATTAATTAATTTAAAAAAGTATATATGATACTTTCAGATAAATCAATGAGAAAGGGTGCATCTACCACAGTGTATTAGAAGTTTACTGCCAAGGAAGCTACAGAGACACATATATTGAATTCTAATGAACATCTCTGGCTCAGATGAATGCTGGTTGGAAACATCTATTTACATAGCCAGAGTTTGATAAGCTCTATACTGATTTTTGTTTATATTTCTTATATGAAAAACTTTCATCAATGAATGATCTAATAGTAATATTACCATACTTATAAGGATTCACTTCATACCCCAAAGCATCTGGAGTTATACATATAATTTTGCTATAAACTATCATTCCCACTGAAACACCCTGAAGAATACAATCCCAAGATTACTTTCGATGATATTATTAAGAGACTAAGGTAAGGCCATGGCTCACCCATGAGCATTTGGACAGAGGCATGAAGAAAGAGCCACAGTATCTCACAAGCTGGCACTACCAGCCTGAATAGCTAGAACTCTAAGGCCCAGAAAAAGGCTCAGTACTTAAGACCTATCCACAGGTGAGAATTGCTGCTTCTCTCTCCCTTAGAGACACTCAGTTAGCTAAGGAAATAGGACAGGCCTTGTTTGCTATTTGACCTGTCTGGATGGAGCACTATCCTGACAGGAATTGGCTGAGCTGTTAATAAATGATTAATAAGCCATCAAGAGTAAATCTTCAAAACTGAAAAATAAGGATGTCTCAATTCTGAGCTCTGACAAAAACCAAGTCCAGAATCATTTTTTGTGCGAAATATCTCTGAGCCTGGACTCCTTCAAATGTAAAATGCAATGGTTCTATGGGTGATCACAGATGGTTTGTAATGGAAATTAAATAAGAGGATCTGGGCAAAGCAGGTGGCAGATGTTTGCTTTACAAAGTGAGGCCTTATTCCTCCCCTTCTGTATTACTTTGAGATCTTAGCTTCTCATTCTTCATCATACTTTTTTGACTGGAAAATTAATCTAGCAATGAAAGCCAGTCTATAATAACACAAAATACAATATAAAAATGGAAATAATAGTCAAGAATCCATTGCTGTAAAGATATATTGTACAGAGGGGTTACAGTTACATGAGTAAGGTAATGAGTTCATTTCCTACTGAACATTGTTACCTCCTCTTTGTTTTTCTACTACCATCCCTTCCCTCTCTACCTCCCCTACTCCTCTCTCCACTCCCCCCCGCCCCAGTAATTACTGACGTTTGAACATAGCCCATGAACTTACTAGACAAGTATACTACTGCTGGAGCCATGCCATCAGCCCATTTACACTTAGTTATATTTTAGATAGAGTCCTGAATTTTTGTCCAGTTCAGACTGGCCCTGAAATGCTCCTACATCTGCTTTCCAAGTAGCTGGGATTATAGATATGTGTCATTATGCCCACCTTGGTTGTTGTTTGCTTGTTTGCTTGATTTTGATGGTACTGGGGTTTAAACTCAGGGCCTTGTACTTGACTGGGAGGTGTTGCTTAAGTTATAGCCTTAGCTCATTTTGATTTGGTGCTTTTTAAAACAGGGTCTCACATTTATACCTAAACCAGACTGAGTCACAAGACTTCTATTTAGGTAGGTATTATGCATTTCCCATTTAGGTCAGGTAACAGAAAAACACCAGTATACACAGCTTCCTTTTTAGATTGGGTCTCTCTAACTTTGTACCTAGAAGGACCTTGAGCTGAAATCCTTCCAATCTCTCCTTCCTGAACAGCTAGAATTGCAGGTCTGAGCTACTAAGCCAGGCCCAACTTTTTTTTGAGTGAGGTTCTCACTTTCTTTCCCTCCTGTGCTGGCTTTGAAGTAAGATCGTGATAATATATATTTTTGAAAGATAAAATTTTTATTTCATTTAAATGTTTAGTAAACTTATTGCTGTGTATTTATACATCTAGAATACTGTAATTTGGAAACCTAAATGTTAATGGTAGATTGATTTACATTCATATGATAGCAAGATTCTATTTAAATTTTATGTACTCTATAGACCTATATCCTCTGAAGAAAAGGTTTTTTTCATTGTAAAAGCTAAAATAATATTCTTTAAGCTTAGGTAACAATTGGTTGAGTGGTGAAGTATGTATTTAAAGTGGCCCCAAAGTGAAATTATGTTATTGTACTAGGACAAATTCCTCTCATTTGCATGGGTTGAGTTTTAAGAAATGACCTAATTAGAAGAAAAGAGGAACGCATTCACAAGTGCAACCTGATGTACAGCTGATTTTTCACCCAAGGTACTGGAGCTAATTAATGCACAGATCAAATATGTTTGTCAGAGCATCTTGGGGGAAAAATCCACTGTCTACAAGTTCTTAGCAGCAATCTACTTTCCAGTTAGTGAATCATGCATCCAAACTGTTGCTTTTCATTTATTTGCTCATATCTTTTCAAATAATTTCTGTTTTTTTTCTTTGAAAATTATGTGATAATTTACATGTCACTAAATTCATATGCTCTAAATTTATATGTCAAAGAAGTACAGTTGATACATGGTCATGATGTCAGATTGCCTTGACTACTTTAATATCCTATTTTCTCTGGTGGAAATAAGGACCTACGCTGAGACTAATGCAGTAGGTGTGCAGGAATAAAGCAAGATGTGCTCATGATAGTATTCAGCCAGTTCTCAGAGCCCAGGAGTGGAAAGAGAAGTAAATGCAGGGACAAATCTTCATGGTGGGTAAGATAGAGTGGGAATCTAGATCAGGACTCAGTGTCTTTGGCTCACTGTGGTCACCTGGTGTAGCAGTCAGGGTCACCACGCTGCCAATTCCCAGTGGCAGGAACCCTACCTGGGAAGCTGTGGCTGGGAGTTTACAACTGTCAACTAGACAAGCTGTGAAGTTGGAGTCAGTCTCTTATTACCTCTCTTGAACTTCCCTCAGAGATTCTCAGGCAGAGGACTACACCTTTGGAGGGAGTCTGAAGGGTCCAACTTATTATAGTCAATGGAATTCTGTTTTATTAGCTTCAGTACTGCTTGTCAGAGAACAGCAGTAGCAAGGTTCTTCTTTACTAAGAGAAGAGATTGTAAAGGCATGGGTGGGCGAGGGGACTGGGGAGAATTTTTCCAGCTGTGGAGTTGGCATAGGGAAACTTACACTCACAGCAAGCCTGTTGTGATCATAAAATGAGAAAACACAGAAAAACCCAGAAAAACCAAAACACAGGGAGCTAATGCAACTTGTCCAGGCCACACAGTTAAATCTGGGATCTGAAACAGAAAGCATGATCCAGAACTTGCTCTTTTGCCACCAGATTAGACTTATTTATTTATTCAGATGATTTCACCAAGAGGTCAAGAATGCATTGAACCAATTATTCTATCTGTCATAGTCTTACTAATTTTGAGAACAAAATTTAAAATATCTACAGGTGCTATATTGAAAATGAAGACCATTATTGTATCATGGATTCATGATTCATAAGATTTCCTGATTAAGCAAGATAAAGTACTTCATGATTTTAATGTATCCTTTATTCCACTGAAGAAACTAAATTTCCAGGAGTTTCTGGAACCCACTGCAAACCACAGAACTGACATTTAAATTCATCTTGTCTGGTCTCTGGGACTCCAGACTGTTCTTTACTTCTTTTTCCTCAGGCGCCCCTGGCTTCTTGTAACACAGATGCTCCCTAGCATTTGATGGCTACCTGGAAAGACAAGATCTCAAGGGCTCTACTTCTTCATTCTTTTCCTCCTCAAGTTGACAGGCAGAGGACAGTTCTGATCGACTCTCGACATTTAATTATCCAAGTTAATTATACCGAGAATCAACCAACATTAGCCATTTAAAAATTAGGGAAAATAAACAAAACACCACATGACCACCATCCTGACTTCAAACTCAAATTACTGTCACCCATTCAGCTCTGAGCGAGGCAAGGATTCAGGGGAGACTTAAAGCACCTCAGGTAATGCACCTGCCACCTACCTTTGTGCAGATGACAAGAGGAAGTGGTAGTAAAATCAGCACACTGAGCAGTACCAGAAGAAACCGACGATAAACCAAAATGTAACTAAGTAGTTTCATTGTCCAGAGCAGGTGCCTTCAATGGTGTTCTCAACATGAAGCAGACTTTAAATAACCAATCTGGATTAATATTTTCCAACACATCACCTCCACTCACTGCCCCAGACAGACCAACATTAGTTAAAATTAACTCTCATTTTTTTATTGTTTTACTATCACAATTAAAACAGAGAGATAAGCTCCAGAGTACCTGCGAGAAATCAAAGACCATTTGTTTGTGTGGCTTTTGAAAGCTAAGCTGTTCTTTCCCTTCTTGCTGTAGACACACTAGAGGGCCAAGGCGATGAAGCTGGTTCTGTTTGCCAACACTGGGTCCCCCTGCCCCTTTGTAGATCCCTGATTAGCAATTTCAGAGTCTGGCAGTGGGGAAAAAAGGGGTTTGTGGTGCTAATGGATTTTCCTGGGGGCTTCTCAGATTGGGAATTAAGATGCTTCTGCAATACTGATGACAAATTTCCCCTATAGATTGGGAGCAAAGTTCTGGGTCTCCTAAAGCCTATTGCCTATTTTGACAGGAAACTGAAAGTAACCAGAAGTCTTCATGTTTTAGATCTTTGCAGGCTTGACTGATTTTTCTGTGTTGCTATGGGCTACATAATCACCAGGTACTACACCCAGAGATAAATCAGTACAGCCACATAAGAAAATGTGTGTGTGTGTGTGTGTGTGTGTGTGTGTGCATGAGTGCGTGCACACATGTGTGTGCATGTGTATGCACGTGTGTGCTATCACATAAACACATGTTATGAACTTACGAGCATGTGTAGAGGTGAGAACTCATCCAGCTGTGAAATGGAGGATGTAGTGAAATTCCTCAGCACTTGGCTGTGCTGTGCTTCCTGATGGAAGTGAATTAATTTTCTGATAAATTTCAGCTAAACAACCGCTAGCACTCAGCCCTAGGTATTAAAATAAACAAACACACACATTTCCAGCCTTCCTATTAATTTTAACTAATTTTTCTTGACACAATAGCTTTACTATTATATAATATATGGTTAGCATTTAGACTTCATTTATACTTTCATATTAATATCGCTTTTCTCTGTCATGGAAAAGAGTTCTTTCAATAGTCACTGTATTGATATGAATGAAAAGCATTTTTCCCTCTAGAAAAAACATTAAATTTCTAGAAAAATTATACATAATGAGTCAGGAAAATCAGACTAATAAACAACAAAAATGTTTCCTAATCAGAAAGGCCCATTACATCACAATTTTTCAGGTGAAGGAAAGGATAATTACTGCATAAATAAAAATAGTCATAAATATTGAGCAATAATAAATACCAATGATAAATTATACTAAAACACATTTAAGCTAGTGAGTTACTAAAATGAGCTGAAATATAATATTTCCCCCACTAATACCTTGTACAATTCATTGTATGTATTTTTATTTCTTCATATATTTTAAAGAAACCATTTCTGTTCTCCGATTTCCTTAAGACACCTGGTGAGACCATTTGAACTTCACTTTTTCCTTTTAGAAAATTTTTGCTTTGTGAGATGAAATCAAAAATAAAAAGGCATTTGTGACATTTAACAGAAATGAAGTGAAGGGAACAGTGGCACTTACTCAAGACTGAAACTGAAGGATGAGCACTTGGCATAGACCACTCTCTTTTCTATGACTATTTTCTCTCCTAGCATCCAGATTCTATTGGAGGAAGGTTCCCAGAACCACCTTTCCTCTCTTGTGAGCTGAACTCAATTCTGTGGTCATCCATAATTACAATAGAGTTCTAATTTTCATTATCTCCACCTATTCTCCTCTTTCTCAATGGAGTTCTCTTCACTGTCACAGACAAAATAGACAAGACACAGTAACTGACATTAAATATGAATGATTAGGATGAGATGACTGTTACAAGAGTCACCAGGGAATAAACCTCTAAGAGCACAAATAATAAGTATCCTTCACATTACACCATATGGTCAGGCACTTCAGGTCAAAAGCAGCCACAAGGGTCAAATTGTGAGTTGTGCTGATAATCAATGTAAGGGGCGGGGAAATGAGTTTTTTGCACCTCTAAAGCCTGCTTTCTGGTCCTGCTTTCTTCTTTCCCTCTCCCCCTTCCTACATCTCCCTTTCTTTATTTCTTTCTCTTACATTTTTTATTAGCATTAACTAGTTATACAAAGGGATTTCATTTTGACATGTCCATATATGCGTGTCATGTACCTTGATCAGACTTTCTCTCTTTTTTCTCCTTTTTCCTTTCTTAATCTAATCTCAACAAGCTTCACTGTTCCATTCTGACCCATGTAGATACATTATTTGAATCACATTCACCCTCCATCAGCTTTCCCATTTGCCTACCTAACACCATCACCCTGAGATGAAGTTTCTCATCATGAGGCAATAGGAGACACTCCAACACTTTCACTAATGTCCACACCCCAGGCAGCTCCTATCTCAATATTTCACCTTCCTCTTCCTCCTCCTCCTCTTCTCTTCCTTCATTTTTTAGTCACTATTGTATTTCATACATAATCAAATTGACCCCTCATGTACCCTTACTTTCCCCATCCCCACTAGCCACCATTATTCAACTATCTTCAGTAAATTCCATTTATGTTTTTTATCATTCATAGATGCAATGTACTTTGGTATTGTTCACCCCTCAAACAATCCCACAGTTATAGACATGCTCTGTGTGTGTGCTTGTGTTTACCTGAATGTTTACCTTTTAGGAGTCAGGGTGATCCTTGGCTGACTACATCCCAATAACCTGGATGCTTGTCAAAAATGCAGACGTGCTGGGTGCTGGTGGCTCACACCTGTAATCCTAGCTACTCAGGAGGATAAGATTTGAGGATTGTGATTAAAGCCAGAACAGGCAAGAAAGTCAGTGAGACTTATCTCCAAGTACCTACCAGAAAACTGGAAGTGGTACTGTGGCTCAAAGTGGTCAAGCTCAGGGTCAGCACCCAGGCCCTGAGTAAAAAAAAAAAAAAGAAAGAAAGAAAGCAGATGCCTTGACCTTATTAAATCAAAATGGGACTTGGGAATTTTCATGTTTTGCTGGCTCTCTGTATTATTTTTATGCACATTAAAATTTTAGAATCGTTGACTTACTACTTGTGCCAGAAATAACATAACTTATATTGTTCACTGTTTTAATGATGCATGTAAAATCATGAATCAGACATTAATTCTTTGAAGATAAGGACCATTCATTTACTTCCCTTGATGTCTCTTTGTCCCTAGCAAAGTGACCAGACTCACTCTCTCCCTATCTCTCCTTCTTCTCCTTCTATCCTTCCTTCCAAAACCAGTCTCAACAAGGCTCTTTATTTCATTTTCATACATATATATAGTGATTTTGAGCTCAACAAGAAATGTACTCATTCCTTATTGATATAACTAAAACCTCTCTGTTCATCATCTTTACAAGAAAATAAAATTTAAGAAAAATAATGGCTTTTGGGGAATAAATAATTGCATATTATAAAATTCTGAAAGTGTGAAGAAATAAACCTCCAAGTTTGAGTGGCTAAAAAAAAGACTTTGACATAGCAAAGTTTCAGATACCAGTTAAATACTCAATGGATAGTTCTCTAAACTTGCCTTTGATTGCAAATAATTGGAAACCAGTTAGCCTCATACTTGTATAGTATGATTTACAAAGACAGTTATCAGTAGAATGTTTAGGTGTGTAAAGAGATTTGGTTTTTGATGAGAAATATGTACTCCATAGCAATAGTCCTGTGTACAAATTAAAATGGTGTATAATCAGTATAGATTTTAACTAAAAAAAATCTAAGAAAAATATAAATGTTTTCACTGTTGGCAAAAACAGCCAGGTGTATTTTATTTGTTTCAGTTATGTGTTCCTATTTTCATTCATAAATATTTCAGGTTTGCAGCTCATGCCCATGTGATTTGATTGTCACCGTTAAAAGACTATTATTTGACATGGAATGTAAAACAAGATGACACCCTGACATTCATTGGCTATAAAGCCTTCACCAGTTTGTAATTCTGAAACTCCCCCATGGTGACTTCCTATTCATATATTCTAGATATGTCCATAAATTCCAAAAACCTACAGGAACTGCATGGAAAATAGAGGTGCTACATATTAGCAGGGTTTCGAAACTAGATGCTATTCAAACTAGCAGTCATTTACTCTAGCATTTTTTAATGTCTTTAATCTCTTCAGACAGATTGATCCCTTCCTTAAGATGATAAATCCTCTTGACAAAACCAAAACATGTAGGCAATGTAGGTAAATTGATAAAAGCACACTTGTAATTCTAGCAACTGGGAAGACTAAGGCAGGAGAATTAGGAATTGGATGTTGGCTGGGTAACGTAAAGAGATCCTGTCTCAAAAGTAAATAAATAAGTAAATAATGACTGAAGGGGTGAAGGCTTAAGGGCAAAGGGATATACAAATAAAAGAGAAATGAGCAGCAAGGAAAGTCATAATCTTCGATGTGTATACCTGGAAATGGAATTTGGTCATGTGATGGGAATAGATTGCAGGGAGGGGGGAGAAGGGGAGGGCGAGAGGAAGTGATGGAAGGGATAACTCTGATTGAGATGCACTGTGCACATTCATGTACTGTTAAATGGAAACACTTTATGCAACTATTTGGAAACAAAACTCAAGAAGAAGAAGAAAATGAAATGAGCAAATAAGTAAATGGATAAATAAATAAAATACATTTCAACATCTTAGGAAAAATCATGCAAAAATGTGTTTTGACATCTTTAGTGAGTAACTATTGTCAGTTTTCTCCATTTGTTTCCCAAAACAAGTATAAAATTATTATTTAGGGCAGAATAGTCTAACCCCCAGACTGTAAGTTCAGATATAACTCCCCAAATACATCAACGTCATTTATTAACCACAACTTTCATAATCATTTCTCCAGTGCCAGGAAGTAAATGACTGACTGCATAAACACTGAACTGTGTCCTGAGAGGCAATGACCCTATCTTCCGTGAACCGAGAAGAAAAACAAATTCCTAAAGAGAATGGCCTATCTCCAGCAAGAACAGTGGCTTGCCAGAATATTCCAGCCCTCAAACAAAGTGGCAACCAGCCATAGGCTGCACTCAATGAGGAGAAAGTGTTTTCTCTTCACCAAGCTTTTCCATATTTTATCTTGATTTAGGAGGGAACATTCTAGAACCGAAGCACACTATCAAAAGAAGGATCATCTCATGAAGCTAGAGATGAAGTAAAATAAAATGTATGCATAGTTTATAGAGGATCATATTTTCTTTCTACAGCGTCTGGTTTTATAACCCTAAGGAAACATAAAAACATAATTGTGTTTGTAAATGCAATTAGCTATTTATGTAAGTGAATATAAGTGAATAAATCTGTGGAGTTTCCAGTATATAATGTTCAGCTCACAGATTATAATTTTGAAGAATGAATGTCATTGACAGATTTAAGGTGATGTACATCAGGAGACATCATTCACTTACTTCTGTGTTTGGTACACAAAAGACCATTTTCTAATGAAGTAAGAGTGTGTACAATAAGGTCAAATGATCTCTATGACAAATATTAAGTGCTTATATAAAATAGCTGAGAGAAAATAGTTACTTTTTGTGGTCTGGGTTGTACTTACCATGGATATATATATTTTTGGTATGATTGAGAACCCTCGCCTAATATTTTCTTCATGTTTTAAAAAATCCTGAACTTTTGCTTTTATTGCAGAATTCAGTTTACATTTTGTGGGGAGAATTACATCGTGCAAAATTGGTGAGCATTTTTCATACTTTTAATATTTGGCACATGAATGAATGAATGAACAGATAAACTAGTGAATATAAGAGAGGTTAAAATGTGAAAAACAAAAGAGAAATAGCTACCCTAAAATACTCAGGTTGCTGTTTGCACCTACCCTTTGCCTTTTGCCCCTCTGTCTCTTGTCCAGCCTCCTCCTGTAATGGTCATACTCTAGTAGTCTTAGCCCTGACTGCAGAGTCATAATTCTTATGGTGGCTGTTAGGACATTCAGAGGTGGACCCAGAAGTTCAGGAGTGATGACTAACGATGATTAGGTTTGCACCTAGCTAGGCAGGAGATACAGTTCATGTGCTGAGACCACTTCAGTGACTCCAACAGCTCAGGAATAGAAGTCTATGGCCCATAGCACTGGATAATGTGGTGGCACCACTGTATAACCCAGCTGATCCAGGTGTTTGCTCTTTCCATAAAGTGACTAAGTTCCTATAGGCAGCTAAGTCTGTCCAAATGGAAATGACTTCTGAGCATAACTGGACTACAAAGTCATTATTGCTCCCAGTTAGATGTGTCTGTTTTTCTTTTGCAGGGGAAAATACCATATTTTACCACTCGATATATTGTCCCTTTGAAACATCTGCTGTCCCTGTTTATGACAAAAATGTCAACAAAGTCCCTGATGGTGATTTGATTTTTAAGTGTTGAAAATGGCATTGACACAGCTTACTGTCAACCTGACCCCGTTTTTTTAGAAATTATTTTTCCCTAAGTGTGGAGTATTTCACAATATGTGATTAGCATGAATATGGGAAGAGGTGAGGGTGCCCTCTTGCAGTAATTTCCTGTTGGCATAGTTACAGCATTCTCTTCTTTTCATCACTTGGCTTCTTTTATTATTAGGCTTGGTGGGAAAGTCCACTTTTTAAAAAGTCTTACATTGATAGAAGCACATTTGCAGAGCATTTATTTTCCCATTACATGGTTGGACAGCTAAGCTATACCAATGGAAAGACCATGAGGACTCAGCTCAGTTTACCCTTTTGGATACACAAAAGTTTGTATAAAGTGTAGTTTGAAGTCTGGAGGTTTTAAAAGAAATGAGGCTGATGTAGTTTGATAGAGATTATCCCTAAAATCTTACGACACTGCAAGCTTAGCTATCAGTGTGACAGATTGAATGGTTGTAATGGATCTTTTAAGAGGTGGAGCTGATAAAGAAGTGGTCAAGTCTTGAAGCACCACCCTCTTCCTCTAGAAATAACATTAGTGCTCTCCATATTGGATTGAGTTTTGCAAGAGGTGTATGAATTTCAGGATTAGTTCAGTTACTGTGAAGTAGTTTGTTAATCAAGTCAACCTCTCTTGCCTCTCTCTTGCCATATGGCCATTCTTTAGCACAAGATTAATATCTTTCCACCTTAAGGGCCTTGCCAGAAGCCAGCACATGCTAGTGTTCTGCCTTTAAACTCCTGTACGTCTCAAACAATGAGCCAAAATACCTCTTCTCGTGGTATGGTACCAGCCTCAGACATTTTGTTATTGCAATGGCACATAAACTAAGTGAAAGGCTAATGAAGTAGATCCATTCAGAGCCATTCTAGGGTGTGAGGCCATGTGAATTAGACACTGTTCCTTCCCAAAGGGAAGACAGCCTATACATGGTAAAGAACTCCCCACAGTTTGGTGTAGTAGAAGGCAAATGTTATTAGAGGACAATAAACAGTCTGTTATTTTGCATAGTCTGTAAAAAATTATAAATTCTCCTGGCAAGAGTCTTGCCCTTTTGTGCTTTCCCATACACTCTCTGTGTATATGTGGTGTGTGTGTGCGTGCGTGTGTGTGTGTGTGTGTGTGTGTATGTGTGTGTGTGTGTACTGAACCTTAAACTCAGTGCTTCACATTCTCCCTTAGCATTTTTGCTCAAGGCTACCTCTATACCAATTGAGGTACACTTCTGGCTTTTAGCTGGGTAATTGGAGATAAGAGTCTCCCAGATGTTTCTTTCCAGGCTAGCTTCAAACTGCAATCCTCAGACTTCAGCTTCTTCAGTGAGCCCACAACACCCAGTTGCTTTATGGTTTGCACGTTCCCCACATATTTTTTTTATTAGATCCCAGCTTGTGGTCTTATTTTGGGAGGTTCTGGAAAGTTTAGGAAGTAGGGTGTATCTGGAAGATAGGGGTCAGAGACAGAAGCTTTGACACAGAGGTAAGATCTAAATAGATACAAATATCAAGAGGGAGGTGGGAGGGAAGGAATGGTAAGGGAAAAACAAAGGAGGAGGCAACAATGCTCAATAGGAAATGTACCCATTACCTTCCTCATGTAACTGTAACCCCTCTGTACAGCATTTTTACAATAAAAATGTACAAAAATAATATCAAGAATCTTACCTTCTAAATCATTGATAAGAACTAGAATTCATAGGATCCTTCTTTACAGATCTGAAAAATTATAGCTTATATTTGACAGTTTATTATGAAGTGTAGAACTTCCAAGATTCTCTCCATAAAGCATTCATGGTGGCTATCACACTCTTTCCTACAAAACTATTGCTCAGCTTTTATCTCTTATTTCGACAATCCTTTGCTGACAAACTCATGGCAACCCTGTTCCTCTTAACCTTACTATGCTGACTCTGTTGGCTTAGCTAATGTATTATTATGAATGGGAAAAGGTCACATCTTTCATATGGAGAAAAAAACTCCAGTTGTTTATTAACTTCTTACTAGCTTCTCCAAAAATGTATCAAGCGTGGGTAGTTAATCCGAGTTTTAAATATCCTCCCACTTTCTACTTTTTTAAGACCTTAGAGAGAGCCTCTAATCTAGTTTGAATAAGTATCCCCCAAAGGTCCATGAGTTAATGATTGGTCCCCAGAATGGCACTGTTAGAAGGTTCTGGAGACTGTAGGAGGTGGGACATAGAATGAGATCTATACTTCACTGGATAGTGCCTCTAAGGGGACTCAGGGATCCATCTCTATCTCATTCACTTTTGCTTCTTGATTGATAGGTGAGAAGTTTTGCTCCTCCATATTTTCCCAACCATTGCCTTCTACATTAGTTGAATGCTTAAAGCTGTGGTGCCACTCATTTATGGACTGGAATCTTCACACTGTGTGCCTAAGTAAACGTTTACCCTTAGAGTTTAATTATCCTTGAGAGTTTGTTATAATAAGGTGATGCTGATGTACCTACTTCAATCGTCTTTGCTCATACATGACTGTTTTACGGTCTGCATTTTCCAGATAAATAATTGTATCTTTGAATCCTCCACTCTTCTCCCCTTAAAAGTCAAGGATTTCTATAATGTAATCTCCTCTTTCACCTGTTAGATTCTGTATTTATATGTCAGATATCTATTCAGAGAAACTTTTTTTAGTACAAAAATGAACCTTTTCCTTGAAATAAATGTATAATTCTCAAAAACCTTGAGTTTTTTTTAAAGTAGGCTGTTTCTAGAATTTAAAATCTGTTAAAATGCAAGGGAAACTTCTTAATGTCAATGCAAAAAAATAGGCAAAAAAATGTCTGTATCCAAAGTACTGTAACACAACCCACTGATAGGGTCCACAATGTACATAAGATAAGAGATGCTTTAATACAAGCTTTATAATGAACTATTCATCTGCTCGTCGCATTAGTGGCTGGCTATGAGCACTGGAGCACAGTGAGTTAAACTGATTCCCAGAACTGACTTCCTTGTGCTGTGTTTTCCCTAATTATCAACAGCTACTGCTTGTCTGAGAATGTGTACTTTGAATTGGAGCTACTGACACAAGTAGTCAAAATTAACTGGAAAAAGAAAACCAGAAAATTGGAGCAAAAGCAAACCTGTTCTAGTAAGAGGTCCAAGTCTGATCACTGAGGAAAAGAATACTCCTTTTTAAAACGTATCGAGGGTAACTGGGTATTTACATTAAAAAAGCTCTGAATTTAAATACCTGCCTCATTCTATATATGAAATGATTCAACTCAAAATGAATCAAAGACACAATCAAGAAAGTAAAATACAACTTACAGAATGGAAAGTATTTTTTGCAGAATTTTAAGTCGCTAAAGAACAATTACTCATTTCACTTAAAAAATGATTACAAGCTGGAGCTTGTAAGGAAATTTGCAGCCATGGAGAGAGATGTCAATCTCTTGGAGAGTTTAAGGCTGCTACAGAAAGTAGAGAACCCTTGAAATAAGTGACACTGGATGAATTTAATGGAGTAAGTATGGTATTCCATGATGCTGTATGAAGTTCATATCAGATATGAGGGACTGTGCTAGCAGTGGAGTTATAAGGACGAAGAACACATAATTCTTACCTTTGAGAAACTTCACACCTGGTAGGTGAGGCCAGAAGAAAATAATTTTAGCAATGTGATAGGCATTAAAATTGAGATTTGCAGGGCATCCTGTGGGAATGCATAGGGAAGTTTTATAATTGCCAAGGGGTTGCATTGGGACTAAAGGTCAGAAATGAGCTAAGAAGATGTGGGCATCTACTATATACATGGGAGTATAGCTAGAGGTAAGCTAGTAAAGGGTAAGGCACTATATTAAAGAAAAAACTATATAGAAAATGCATTATCTCACATGATGTATACTCTACTTGGATTTTAGTCTCTTTATGGCCCAATACTAGGACAAGAGACTAGTTCAATGGAACTTGAATGATGGTGGGTTATATAAATGCCAGGTTAAGAAATGTGGATTTTATTCTGCAGCTAGTAGAGTTTTATAAAAAGTAAATAAATAAAATAAAGGGTTTAATTTGGATGAGATGATCTGATTCTGATTCACTTGTCAGAAAGATGATTCTTGGGGCATTTTGTTAAAAAAAATACAGCTCAGTTTCCTGAAAGGCTGCTTATTTATGTGGAAAAAAATGCTGTCACATGTTCAAGAAAAAAGAGGAAAGAAAAGGGATATTTTGAAATCAAAAGGTATCTTTGGTGGCACAATAGTTCAACATGAGAGCCGGGCGCTGGTGGCTCACACCTGTAATCCTAGCTACTCAGGAGGCTGAGATCTGAGGATCACGGTTCAAAGCCAGCCCGGGCAGGAAAGACTGTGAGACTCCTATCTCCAATAAACCACCAGAAAACCGGAAGTGGCGCTGTAGCTCAAATGGTAGAGCGCTCGCCTTGAGCTGAAGAGCTGAGGGACAGCGCCCAGGCCCAGAGTTCAAGCCCCACGACCGACAAAAAAAATAGTTCAACATGAGAAAAAGAGATTCATTCATGTTCTTTTCACTATTATTTGAGTTTTAAAAATTTATGGGGATTAAGTGAAGTAAGCCAAGCCCAAAGAAACATAGGTCCCATGGTTTCCCTTATTTGCAATAATTAGTATATGTCTGAGACAAGCAGAAAAGGTCAGATAAGTTGATGTTAAGCAAAATGGACCCCACGTTAAGGACTCAAATGGTTTTTCTTTCTTGCTGTTGTTCTAACATGTTTATAAGATGAATTTTTTGTATATCCCTCCCCCATGGTATAACCTCTATTTTCACTGTATTTGATGTTGGTATAATTTGTGGAGGGGAAGGGAAAAAACAAATTGTTTAAATAGGGATACAGGTGAACCCATTGCAATAATGAAATGTACAAGTCGTTATGCTAAAAAACGAACCTTATGGGGGGGTGAGGATGGGAGGGTAGGGATGGGAAGGGGTAACAAAGGAGGAGGCTACAATGTTTGATAAGAAACGTACTCATTACCTTGCGCATGTAATTGTAACCCCTCTTATGGTATTTTCACAATAAAAAACTTATTAATAATAAAAAGCATGAATGTTCAAAAATCATTTAAAAAATAAGGAAAAAAAGAAAGAAAAAATTTATGGGGTACTCTTGGATCATTCAATACAAGTGGATATTGTGTAATGATCAAATCAGGATAGCTGGATTGACTTTCTGTCCAGTTAACTTTCTAATCTACATCATATTTCTCTCCATTTCTTAACCTTGAAAGTTCTCAGGACGTTTTTGCTCTCCTCTTCTCTCATATCCATGGACTTATCATCCCCTGACAATCTATCCTTTGTCCTCACTAGTGCCTTTGCACACCCCGTCACTCAGAAGTCCCCATTTCTGCCACTTCTGTCTCCCTATTTGCTCACTTCCCAGGTGCCGAAACTGGATCTGACTTCCTACCTGCTTCATTCCATGGAGTCACGTCTTTGTTTTTGCATTTCATTGTTCCCAAGTTTGACTCTTGCAGATGACAGTTCTCACTACCTCATGACTCCTTGTGCAGAAGTAAAGGGTGACAATAGCTGTGCACAGTAGCTACGGTGAATTGTCGTGATGAGTTAAGGTCTTTAGTTCAAACCTCTTGCACTTACTTTTTAGTCCCTATACTTATGATCTATGTGACTTCAGGCAGATCACTTACCTTTCTTGATAAAAATGATTTTAAAAAAGCACGGGGGGCTATATTATGCTAAATGTTGTATGGTTTATATGGTTATATTATTTTATATATTATTTGAATGCATTTTTATTTTTTTGAATGCATTTTTATTTTTTTGAATGCATTTTTAATTTGACAGTTTTATTTACATGTTTGGAGATGCGTTTGTTGGTAAAGCCCAAATTTACCCTATCCTTAAATCCAGCCAGAATAAGAGGTTGGAGGTTTCTAACATAGGATACATTGAGAAATATTAAAACATTCATCATAGTGTTGGATACCTCAAACAACCCTGATAGAAGGCATTCTCAAAAAAATGTTGGTGGGCTGGAAAGGTGGCTCCGTGGTAGAGTGCTTGCCTTGCATGCATGAGGCCCTGGGTTCCATTCCTCAGCACCACATAAGCAGAAAAAAAAAGGCAGGAAGTGGTGCTGTGGCTCAAGTGGTAGAGTGCTAGCCTTGAGCTGAAGGGCTGAGGGACGGCGCCCAGACCCAGAGTTCAGGCCCCACAATCAGACCAAAAAAAAAATTCAAAAAAATGTTGGTTCTATGTGATTACCCAAGTGGAAGAGCCTGAAGAAGATAATCCGAGGGAAGGGATGGTAGGGGGAAAAACAAAGGAAGAGGTAACAATGCTCGACAGGAAATGTACTCATGACCTTACTCATGTAACTGTAACTCCTCTGTACAGTAATTTTATGATAAAAAACATATACAAAAAAAGAGAATCCAAGGTTCTAGGGACAATGTCTTTCATCACTGAAGATCTAGAGAAATACCAGTGTCTCTAGAGATGGTGTTGAGTGTAATCTTTCAGATGTTGAGTCCAAGGCCAGTGTCTGAGGCAAGCACTGGCAGCAGCTGTGAAGCCTGAGGCAGGCGCTGGCAGCAGCTGTGAACCCTGAGGCAGCACTGGCAGCAGCTGTGAAGCCTGAGGCAGGCGCTGGCAGCAGCTGTGAAGCCTGAGGCAGCCGCTGGCAACAGCTGTGAACCCTGAGGCAGCACTGGCAGCAGTTGTGAAGCCTGAGGCAGCACTGGCAGCAGCTGTGAAGCCTGAGGCAGCACTGGCAGCAGCTGTGAAGCCTGAGGCAAGCGCTGGCAGCAGCTGTGAAGCCTGAGGCAGCACTGGCAGCAGCTGTGAACCCTGAGGCAGCACTGGCAGCAGCTGTGAAGCCTGAGGCACTGGCAGCAGCTGTGAACCCTGAGGCAGGCGCTGGCAGCAGCTGTGAAGCCTGAGGCAGGCGCTGGCAGCAGCTGTGAAGCCTGAGGCAGGCGCTGGCAGCAGCTGTGAAGCCTGAGGCAAGCGCTGGCAGCAGCTGTGAACCCTGAGGCAGCACTGGCAGCAGCTGTGAACCCTGAGGCAGCACTGGCAGCAGTTGTGAACCCTGAGGCAGCACTGGCAGCAGCTGTGAACCCTGAGGCAAGCGCTGGCAGCAGCTGTGAACCACCCCTGCAGAAGCTGCTTTCATCTTCTTCACGTACTGACAGAATTAAGAACTTCATGTAAGGCAACCTGAAAGGGACTTCAATTTTTAGCAAAATGAAATCAAGCCCTGATCCTAATGCTTTCCATCCATTTTCCAACTTGGGTGATGTAAATAGACATTTACAATATCTTTTTGTGCTGGGCTTTTTGCACTTAACATAATGCTTCTGAGATTTAGCTCCATCATTTTATGGTATTATATGTATTTCTCCCCTGCTTTCTCTCTCCATTTCTCGCTCTCTCTCAATACATATCTTTTGTCTAATACATGTCTTCTCTCCAATTACAATATATATGCTGGTCTTTACATTAAAAGCACTCATTCTGCTGTATGCTGGTAATCCTGTAATCCCAGCTACTCAGGCGACTGAAAGTAAGTGAGACTCTTAACTCCAATTAATCACAAAAAAGGCTGGAAGTGGAAGTGTGGCTCAAGTAGTATAAGCAACATAAACAACAACAAATAAAAGGGCTTAGGAATGGTGCTTAGGCCCTGAGGCCAAGCCTTAGCCCTAGCGAGTGCAAACACACACACACACACACACACACACACACACACACACACACAAACATTCTGTTATTTCAAATTTCTTTTTGAGAATTAAGTAGGTACACAAAGAGGTTGCAGTCAGTTTATGACTCATAAACATGTCAGTTTATGAGTACAATGCATCTTGATTAATGTCACCTGGCATCATTATCCTCTGTGTCTCTCCACCCCAGCCAAACCCACATTTTCCTAGTTCCATTTTCAATTTTTTTACAGGATTCTGTCTTTAATTAGAATGACAATATATGGACATAAATGAAGTCTTGCTGATTAAAAATCAGTGATGCTCACATGAATGATGTAGATAAGAGATAAGGAGGGCAGAATGTTCCAAGGACCTCTGTTTAGATGAACATCGAATTTCCAGATAAGTCTCTGCTTAGTGGCTGGGGTATGGAATCAAGTTTCCATGTCTTCTTTTTATCCTGCTCCTTGACATTTTTTAAGAATGTTTTCTTTCATCAATGCAATGCTGAGTTTTCATTGCCCCAATATACATCTTCTACATCTTCTAAGGAAAAGGATAGATTATATAAACCATAAAAAAACACACTCATATTCTTCTTTTTTCTTTTTGTCGGTTGTGGGCCTTGAACTCTGGGCCTGAGCACTGTCCCTGAGCTCTGAAGCTAAAGGTTAGAGCTCTACCACTTGAGCCACAGCACCACTTCCAGCTTTTTCTGTGTATGTGGTACTAAACACTCATATTCTTTTATTACCATTTACTTCTTACTAAAAACAGGAAACATACTCACCAAATTCTATTATTTTTTATTGAAATGCATTGATTTCACGTAATTTAGCAATTATAGGTTATGGACATCATCAAGGACCATGTTTTATTCAAATTACCACTATGCAGTAGAAGATCTTTCCCATATCAAGTACTCGTTAAATGCTTCTTAATTAAATTACAGTAAAAAAACTTCCAATATGCCATTCCTACCTACCACTACTAAATATTAATAACATTAATATTAATAATATTAATAACCTTATTTGGTAGAGTTTAGTGACAGAACCTTGGCCATATATAGCTAGAGGCTGGACCACAGAAATATTGCTTTCCATGAAGAGAATTTAAATATCTTCTTCAAGATTAGGTGCTGGTAATCTGTCAATCTATCCTACATGATCACCTCAGAACCCTCTTTTAGATGAAGAAACATACATGCTACTTTCTAAAGACATTTTTTTTTGTCAGTGGTGGGGCCTGAACTCTGGGCCTGGGCGCTGTCCCTCAGCTCTTCAGCTCAAGGCTAGCGCTCTATCACTTGAGCCACAGTGTCACTTCCCACTTTTTCTGCTTATGTGGTGCTGAGGAATGTAACCCAGGGCCTCATGCATGCTAGGTAAGTACTCTACCACTAAGCCACCTTCCCAGCCCCTCTAAAGACATTTCTGTAAATTTATTTTTTTAAGTGACACACACACACACACACACACACACACACACACACACACATATTCTCTCTACAAGAATATTGTCCTTTCAGAGCGTTCACCCATTTGCACAGGTAAAATCCAGGGGTTTCCCTGACATCTTCTTCAGACCTATAGCCAGTCTACTACCAAATCTTTCTGACTTTATATTCTAGATTATTTTATCAATCTCCAACCTGTCAGTATCACCAGTATCATTCTAACTTACATTATCATCTCCTTTTACCTCTTAGTGGAGCTTTCTGAATTTTTTTTTAAATTGTGAAAATACCATACAGAGGGGTTACAATTACGTGGGCAAGGTAATGAGTACATTTCTTATCAAGCATTGTAGCCTCCTCCTTTGTTTCCCCTTCCTATCCCTTCCCAGCCTCCCCACCCCCCGCACCCTCCCCACTTCCCCGCGCCAAAGTTGTAAAGTTTGGTTTTCAACATACCTTTGAATCCTTTCTTCACACTGTGGAAATTTAGTCATCACTATTCTCTCTTCTTGGTCACCAGCTTTCCCTTGCTCTTAAGGTTAAAATGCAGCTGCTGCATAGCCTATAAACCTTTGATAGATTTTCTCCTCTGTCCTCCTCATACATTATGTTCCCTGTTATTTCCTTACTTTTAACAACTCTGGTCTTTGTTTAGTTCTTTGTTATTACCTGATTTTTGGCCTAAACTCAACCTTCAAGTATCCCTCTTCCTTTGCTTGTAATGATGGTGATACCTCCTCTCTTTTGCACCTAGTTAAGGCCTATTGATTCTACACTCTTAATTTTCTTAGGGAAGATTTTCTTAACTTTGTAATCTTATATACACTTGTGAACTAACTTTATTGTCTGTCCTTCATTAACATGTAATTTTATGAGAAATCTTCATTTTTCTCAACACTTAAAGTACGTGTTCAAAAAGTATTAAGCTAATAAATGAAGAAATTATTATTTCAATCTACTTAGCATGGGTCTTTCTTTAGTGAACTTCTCCTTCTCCACCTGTTCCTGATTCTCACACCTAATAACTCCCCCGGTTCTAATCTTCCCTGACTAGACTTCAAACTGCTTAAGGGAAGGTATCTTCTGTTTTTCTCTATAACTCCACAATTCCAGTGTGATGTTTGAATGTAGTGGATACTGAGGAATACCACTGAGAATGAATGAAGGGCAGATGTGAATGAATG
The DNA here is from genome assembly GCF_000151885.1 of Dipodomys ordii. Taxonomy (NCBI): domain Eukaryota; kingdom Metazoa; phylum Chordata; class Mammalia; order Rodentia; family Heteromyidae; genus Dipodomys; species Dipodomys ordii. The sequence continues at coordinate 4,700,467 of NW_012267264.1, read as the reverse complement.
CATGTCTTACTTTGCCTAGTCATGTTCTGTTACTCTGATGCATATTTCCCAGTCTTTGGCCTTCTAACTTGTTGTAAAGTTGTTTCTATTACATGAATATTACCTCTGTCACACATCTGATCCAGCTTCCTGATGCACACTGATTTGAGTAGATTCACACCACACAGCTATGCAGGATGGACCTGCCCAGACTTAATACCTCTGCAAGCTCCAGACTTCCTGCTCTCCACATGCTCTCTTCTGCTTCCTCTCATACTTACTAAGTTGGTGCCTGTCTTCAGGTGCATGTATGCTATTTCTCTTTGTGAAGTGCTCTCCCTCTTCTCTTCTTCATGTTGGAATCTACATACATTTTAAAAGACTGAATTCCCATACTATATCCTGCTATAAAGCTAAAGAATACATATATGTATGTATGGTGGTTTGGGACCAGAAAAACACATTAAAGTATAAATTCTAGCTTTACTAGTTCTGTGACCATGGTTTAATTGCATAGCCACTTTAATTCACACTATTCTTATTTATAAAATGGGGATAATAGAATAGGTTAGGTTTTTTTCTCTTTGAAAGTAGGAATACAAGGCTTATTATTAGAATTAAAGCAGAGAAAGGACACAAAGTGCTTGGCATAGTGTCTAGTATATTATTCTCAATAAATGCTAGCCATTCTTGTTGTAATGATAGTAATTGATAATAATAATTTAAAAATCTTTGGCTACTTAGCTTCCACTGACTTTTCCTTTCTTGGAGTTTCTATTGTACTGAGAGTGATTGCTACTCAGTACAGTCCTCATCATTCTCTTACTATTCCATAGTTACAGGTTTTGCCTCCTCGGTTCAATTGCAGGCTCTGCAAAGCCCACTGCATAGTAGGGATGCTGTATGAACTTACTGATTGATTGATGGGTTTCACCTCCAGGTTACTGAAATAAAACCTATTCATGCCATCAAGGAAAACAATTAAGATCAGAAGTGGGCCTTTTCTGAATTCTCTGAAATCCAATTAGAGCAGCAACATTTTGCTATAATACCAGACACAATGCAAGAGGAGAGCAATTAATTGTGGTGTTGGAATCAGAGTGGAACCGGTTTCATATACCAAATGCACCAAACCTGGGCTCCAAAGCACCAAACGAGATGTTGTGTCTATAGATGCAATATCTGTCCTGCTTTTGCAAACCTTCATTTATCTCAAGACTGGAACTTTCTTCTCCAAGGCCACTGATTTGTTTTCTGTCAACACCTGTGATATGAAACTCTTTTATCATGTTGACAACAATAATTAAGAATGTAGCAAACAGAATAGATGATCATAAATATCAAGATCACAATGAAGTGTATAAAAATGAACAAAAATCACCTCATTTATTTGTTCCTAAATCTATTATAAAAGCCACCTCATACATTTTAGTGTATATAGTTGAGCATACATAAAATTTGGCTTTAAAGGGATGAATGGTTTATTGGAAGCAATTCTAAGAGAGCTAATTACAGAAATAGCAGAAAAGAAGGAAGTAATCTTCCTGAGGAATCTTCTAAGAATGTCTACTTCACTTTATAAGCAACTCTTGGGTGTCTTTTCTTATTCACCTTTATCAACATCTTCTCTCTCCTGCCTTTTATCTGAGGGAAAATGTAAAGATGCCTAGATGCCAGGTGAATGCTCACTGCAAGGTGACTTAAACAGAAGAGGATTTAAATAACAAATGAACACAATCAGCCTCTTTCTCTGGTTACCCTGTCATTGCCCAATGACCTTAAGACCAAAGTGGGTGTGGTGGGATGCCCAAAGAGAAAGTCTCTCTTTTCTCTCCCACTTACCTCCTCAGCTACCGCCATTTATTTGCCTCATGCTTACTAGGCAAGCACTCTACAACTTGATTAACGCATGAGCCCCTCTAGTTTAGTAATTTTTCAGATAAAGTCTTACACTTTTGTCTGGGTTAGTCTTGGCACATGTTTCTCCTGCCATTGCCTCCTGGCTAATTGGGCTTACAGTTAAGTGCCACAACCCCTAGTTTGCTTTTTGAGATAGAGTCTTGCTAACATTTTTCCTCAGCTGGCATCAAATCACAATTATCCTATGTCACTTCCAAATATCTGTATGTATAGGCATATGCTACAGTGCTCAATGCATATACTTCTTGCTTGAATTTTTGTCATAAATTATTCATGTATGTTTCTTTCAAACTCTAACCATATTACCACACCATTGTTTATAGCCTATAAATTGATCAATAATTGTATGTCTGGCTATTTCTACTTCCAAACAAAATGTTCTCTTCTTCTATGAACTGAATGCAGGCATCTTCCAACTCCTTGAGATCACACACCAGGAGAAAGAAGGCACTATATCAAGAAGGAGCATAAACATTTAGGCCGCTTCATGAAACTTCTTGTACCATCATGGCCTGTTTACACAGATACCACTTGTATGCGAAGATGGTCTACTTAAATTTTATCATTTGTAGGTGAGGTAACACACAAATCATGATGGGAAACACAATGACATAGTAACTTGATGGTATGTGTTTAAAGCATTGGGAGTCTAGTAAGATTTAATATCAGGCCAAGAGGTTTCTCTCAAAAGAGTAGTTACGCACCTGGGATGAAAGGAGCCATATTTTATAATCCTAAGTGACTCACCTCAGGGCTCTGCCAAAGGCTCCAGACACCATCACCATCTGTTGGCCTTTCAGCCACCATTGAATCAGCTGGATCATCTAATCCAAGTGCAGAGCAGTCTACACCACGGCCTATTCTTACTGTTCTGAGCCCCATTGGAAACATAGCTTTTCAGGTCATGTGATAAGTAGGCTGAAGTATCACACCTATATGAGGAATATATTACCCCTACATTCAAGTGAAGCACCAGACTAGGCATTGTGCCCCTTTCTTAGTTTCAGGAATGCCCAGTTGGTACCTTCCAAAGGAGAGGTCACTGTACCTCTTATTATTATACCCTTAGTAATTCCATTCAATTTTAGTTAGATTTTCCCACCCTCTGACATGCAAATATCTTACCACTAAATCTACTGTAATTGGTATTTCTTGCTCATTAATCCCAGTCAATGTAATGTCACCAATGTAACTGACCAGTATCATATCACATATAAAGAAAAAATGATCAAAATCTTTCCAAAATTATAACTTTAAGACTGGGGAGCTGATACATTACTGAGGTAGAACAGTGAAGATGTATTATTTGCCTTACTAGTTCAAAGAAAACTGCTTCTGGTGTGCCTTATAAATAGGGATGAAGAGATAATCATTTTCCAAATTAATAGCTGCATACCAGGGATTAAAGGATCTATTCATTCGCTCAAACAGTGAAAGCACATCTGGTAGAGCAGCCGCAATTGGAGTCATCACTGATTTGAAATTGTGATCATCCATGGTCATTATCCATAATCCATCTGTTTTCTGAGGTGGCCAAATGGGAGAATTGAAGAAGGTGGTAGGAATCTCTTATTATCTGCCTATGTAAAGGTAGTTCTGTATTGGCCTTTCCCTCATAAGATCTCTACCAGACAGGGAAGATGCAATGGGATTCTGATAACTGTGAAACATGTCTATTCTAATTGTAATTGGTGAAACTGGGAAAACAGCCAAAGATGCATTCATGAGCTTGCTTCATCTAATGTAAGATGGACCTGAGAAAAATTTTCATTGAGCACTGATCTAGTAGCTTCTAATATGACTACAGAACATAGCGACCTTTTGGAGTATCCTAGAGTCAATGCCAATTCAGAGCCAGTGTCCTCTAGCCTCCAGTTCTGGTTACTTCCTTTTATTTAGTCTAAATTTATTTCTCTTAGTATCAGGCTGTATGTCTCTTTTAGACAAGCTAGGAGAATAATTAAGAGTAATAATTTCTGGTGGCTTAGTTGTGTCCTTCCTCAAAAGGATCTCCATTCAAGAGGTTCTAGTTCTATAAATTATGAATTGACTGAGATCATGAAACCATGTTTTTGTGATTTGAGGTAGATTTGTTCATTTGATTTGGAAAAGTTCTAATTATTACAAAAAAACTATAATAGACCTATTTGTCTCACTTATATGAATACCTCAGTTAGAATTTTCTGGTTGCTGCTTTGAGTTTATTGTTCTTTATCATAACTATGTCTACTTTGCCTTTGACATCTGAGTCCTGACATTGAGTCCTGATATCCCAAAATCAAAGTATTCTAGTTTAAACTTTTTATTGAGTGACTGCAATTCCTACACAAAGAAGAACCATCATGGAGCTCTTCAAGGACAGTGAGTGCAGCCACTACTAATATATTTCTCAACACTTCAAGGAAAGGCTTCTCTTTTGTAGCACCCAAGGTGTGTGAAATGAAAAATCCATTGTAAATTCCGATTGCTCTAAATCTCTTCCTCTATATGAAGAATCTTCTCCTCTACATTAGCCAAGAAACGCTTCAAATTCTCTTATGGAGAGTTCTCCCTTGATCCGTCTTTATGGCAATCACAAAACAATGGTTAAAGCCATTTGTAACTCCAAAAAATAAAATGGAAACATTAAATATGAAATCTCTATTGAATGGGCTATAACAATAAATTTAGGTTTATGTTCCTTTTGCCATTATCACACACCATAATTACCCATTACCACTCACCTTTCTTGGATTTCTATTTGCAAGTATTACAATCCTGAAGTCTTTTTTTTTTTTTTGATCAGTCATGGGCTTGAACTCTGGGCCTGGGTGCTGTCCCTCAGCTCTTCAGCTCAAGGCTAGCGCTCTACCCTTGAGCCATAGCACCACTTCCAGTTTTCTCGTGGCTTAATGGAGATAAGAATTTCATGGACTTTCCTTCTCAGGCTGGCTTTGAACCTTGATCCTCAGATCTCAGCCTCCTGAGTAGCTAGGATGACAGGCATGAGCCACCAGTGCCCAGCCTGAAGTCATTTTTTTGAGAGTAACATAAACCTTTCATAGGTCACACTTTATACCTCAACTCTGTGGGCATGCTGGTGCTTTAATTTTATTACAGATCTTGAAGCAAAGAACAGTAGTAGAGGTATGTTTTGAGGGAAATCAGCATACTCTTGCATAACAATTACCTCAGAAGAATCTCTTGCCATTTCCTCAGAGATGGAATGGCCAGTACTGAGGGCCACTGAATTGGGAGTAAGCAGGTTACTTCTGTTGTTGGTGGTGAAGCTACTTTGGCTGGAAGTAGGGAGAGCTCTACTACTCGCAGACAAGAACCTTTAAAATTTGGGAACTCAGTGACCTCAGATTAATCAGTATCTTCCCACATAGACCTATTTCAACTTTAAGGATCCTATGATTTCATAACCAATGCTCTCCTTTCAAAGTAGATCTCCTTGTCTAGGTACTGTGGCTCATACTTTTAATACCAGCTACTTGGAAAGCAGAGATAGAGGATTAAGGTTCAAAACCAGCTCTGGAAAAGAGTAAGTTTTATTGCAAAAACCTCTCAATGCATATTGGTCATGCTTGTAATCCTACCTCTGTGGGAGGTAGTATTGGAGGCTCACTGTCCAAAGCAGGCCAATGCAATAAACATACACATAAACCATGAGACTGTGAAAAAATAAGTTAAGCTCAAAAGGCTTGAAATGTGGATCAAGTGATGCAGTGCTTGTTCGTGGAGTACAAGGCCACAACCTCAGTACTGAAAAAGAAAAGAAAGAAACAACTTGTGTTGATGAACCCTCAACCTCAAAAATGTCTACTTCTCTGTGTTATAACGTATCCAATTGAAGGATAAAGGTTCGTGCTTGATTTTTAGCAATTTTATTTCATGACTATAGGCAGTGTTATAAATATGCTCTCCAAAGACCACTGAAGTCACAAAATAGACATGAACATGAAGATGTCTCAGCAAGGTAAAGTTTACTTCTGCAGAAGGGGGTGTAAGCAGCCAAAAATCTGGGAAGCAAGCACACAGGTTGCCCTCTCCTTCTCCCTAAAGCAGCAGGTCCTGACCCTTAGCTCAGATTGGTTGATCTCAGGTTTACCATCTGCTTGTGATTGGCTAGTATGAATAAGGTAAAATGTATTTACATAAAGTGGCTTTAACTCAGATCAACAGTGCACAGTAATCTCAAAATATTCCTCTGCCTTCTGCAATTTCTTGAACAATCTGAGATGTGTCTTCATTCTGTCTTGAAAATAAACCAGTTTAAGACAAAACTTTACCTTTGAAAAAGATCTGTCTTTATTCCAAAGCAGTTTCTCTTTTCCTTAACAAGAGCCAAGCTACCAGGCCAAAGCAGACGTGTTAAAGCAATACACTTTGATAGAAAACTGTTTTTCTTATAACAGTAACATCTAGAGGCTCTCAAGTCATGAATATGACCCTTTACCTGGAATCCTGCATTCTGACCTCACCCTTTTCACTTATTACTTATAAAGTCAGCCAATGTCCAGAAATGTTCAAAATTGTGCAGGTATTTAGATTTGCTTTTTTACATGTAATTAGCAGTTATTTTGTGTATTTTTCATCAGTTCTTCTCATGGACTCTCTTTGTTACTGAAAATTAAACTATAAACATATTTAAATATGATTGAGTAAAGAAGCAAATACCCAAAATTCTAAAATGAATTCAGAAGATTCATCCTTATAATTATTTCCCCCTACATCCATGCTCAGTGGTTTGGTTAATATCAAAATATGAATTAGCAAAAGTATTTCAGGAAAGCAAAAACAATAGGATGCCCCAAAATATATAAGATGAGATGGATTATGGGATTTATGTCATATGATTGTAGCAGCCAAGAAGTCTTTGATATGCCACCTGCAAATTGAAGAAGCAGGAAAGTTGCTAGTGTAGTTGAGGTAGTAAATAAAAGCAATGGGTGGTAGGAAATGTGGAGGAGAAAATTTGTATAATTGCCAAAGTCCACAAGCCCAAGAACCAGGAGCTGTAGATCTGCAGGCTGAAGATATTCTAACTCCTTAAGAAGAGGAATAGAGTAAGCTTTCCTCTACATGTTTGTACTATTTAGGCCCTCAATAGATTAAAGGATGGCTCAGTGAGTTTGGGTCTTCTTTACCCCGTTTACTGATTTGCATGCTAATATCTTCTGAAATACCTTACAAACTCAGAAATAATGTTAATGAGCTGTGTAGGCATTAATTAGCCCAATCAAGTTGGCACATATAACCAATTATCACATAGGCTAATTTAACTCCCTATTGTAAAGTTGCATCGAATGGCCATTTATTAAGCATTAGTTATAAGTCTGATTCTAAAATAGACACATTATAACTATGAAGTAATTATGCTTACTTCCACTGTAAATCCAGCTGAATGCCACATCCACCATGACAGGCAATTTTGTCCCCTGCATTCTGAATTAGATTTTTTCCCCCAACTTGGACTGGTTTGTAGGTTTGTGTTTGCTTGTTTGTCTTTTCTGGTCATAGTGCTTGAACTCAGAGCCATGGCTCTGTCCCTGAGCCTTTTTTGCTCAAGGCTAATACTCTACCACTTTGATCCACAACGCCATGTTTGATCTGGTGTTTAATTGGAGATAAGAGTCTCACTGACATTTGTGCCCAAGCTGGCTTTGAACTGCAATCCTCAGATCTCAGCCTCCTGAGTAGCTAGGATTATAGACATGAGCCACCAATGCCTGGCTCCTTTAAAAGCTTTTTCTTAACATCCATTTATATAGTAAGTCTGTTCTTTCATCCTTCAGCCATTTCTTCCTTGTTATTCTCTCCACTCATTTTTGGTTTATGTGTTCATCCATAGGGTGAATCCTCCAATGCTGTTCTTACCACTTGCAGTCACCACTATTGATAGTCTAGTATTGTAACCTGTGACTGTATTGCCAGCCTTGCCTGCCCTGAGTGCTGCTGTAAAATCACTTACCAGCCAGGAAGGTCTGAGTCTCTGTACAGAATAACATATACATTTTCTTAGCTCTTGACAACCTCTACTGAGCTCTTGCTGCTGTTTGGCAATTCATCTTTCCACCTTTGATTGATTTGCTGGTATCCTTCTTGCCTAAGGTCGTAAACAAACTTGAAATAGTGGGATTTCAAGAAAAAAAATCTACCCTGAGAAAAGAAGCTACTGTGAATTCTCTCCTTTGATTTAAGGGATAATGTTGCTAATTAGCAAGCTATAGCTGAAGACACAGGACATAGCTATTCACCTAAGAGACCATGTGTTCTAGTTTGTATAATTTTTGAACTTCTTTTTTTTGCTAGGGCTTGAACTTAGGGTCTTATGATTGCCAGGCTGGCCGTTGACCTTTGAGGCACACTTGTGGCCCCTTGTGTGTGTGTGTGTGCGTGTGTGTGTGTGTGTGTATGTGTGTGTATGTCCCACAGATGGATATAGCACTGCAAATAAGCCATAATTAATTTCATTTCTCTAATTATCTCATGTTTTCCATTTAAGATGTTTATGTATGTCATACTTCTTCATCCATCACATAAGATTTTTGATCATAGGACAAAATGGACTCTGGAATAAAAATATTTCTGAATAAACACTGGGTTCAGCATATACTGTGTGTGTGTGTGCAAATTACATAACTACTCTGTATTTCCACTCTTCTTATTTCTTTTTTTAAAAAAAGCACTTATAATAGTAATAAAAATACCTATTCTCTAAGATGCTGTGAAAATTAAATGATCTGCGGCATGAGAATCAGTCTGTTACCTAGTACACAGTAATTATAAAACAAGTATTGCCTACTGAAACGACTGCTTTCATTGTTATTAAAAATAAAGCGATAGTGATTGTTCAATAAATGCAACTTATTTGAAATGTAAATATCAATATTTTTAAAAATCAAGACTGCTTTGAATATAGCCATAATGGCTCATGAGCAGATACAATTTTTCAACCAAATTGGGACACTTTTGAGAGTTAAGGGTGCTACTTCACTGTCCATGTGGAAGGAACAGGATTATGCTGTATTTTCTCACTTAAAACCAAAATTCATGCCTACCCTATCGTGGAAAACACACTTAGTGAGTAATTTACTAAGAACTCAATTCAAGAACCCCTTACACCATTTTTTTGACTTGTTTTTAATGTATAATGACTTAATAACTAGCCAAAAAATGTGACGTTGCTTATACTTTTTACCATCCTGTGTAAATTATAAACCAAATTATCAGGCATAACATCATCCATTGTTCAGTGCTGTTTGCTTGCTGGTGTTCTTGCAGTGTGCTATTGTTTGCGCATGTTTATTTATAAGAGAGTCTTGCACAAAGCACCTGGGAAATCAAGTAGTGAGTTCCCTGGCCAATCTTGGGAGATAGAGAATTCTGCCATTATTCTTAGGCATTGCTGTCTAGAAGCATCTGTGTGTGCATATCTTAGTTTTATATATATCTTACATAATTTTTGTTACTCTAGTCTTTCTTTAGAGAATAAATGTCTCCTCATTGAGAAGCCCGTGTTCCAAAAGGAAGCATTGACCTGTAATCTCCAGGCAGAGAAGCACAGAAAAGGTGCATAGCAAACAGGATTGGGCTAGTTTTACCTCTATTACAACCTACCTTTCCCTTACTCCTCATCCTTTCTCTAAGTAAAAAGCACACTAAGGGCTTAATAAATATTTGGTAATGTTGCCACTAAGCTGGCACTGGGGAAAGTGTTATGAACATTAAAAACAAAATCAATTCCGTTTCTGTAGAGCTATTCTCATTCCTGGAACAGTGAAGGAATGGATTGGTGAATTTTGTGAGTCTCTGTGTAGTTTTCATAAAGGAGTATTCATTTACAATTGCAAAAGGGTAAAGAAGCAAATGTTATTTTATTTCCTCTTACAATGATCTCCATCAGAGTGTGCCAAAGTGCTAATTAATTGTAACTGGTAACTTGTAAGTTTGGGAAAATATTTTCTTTTTCAACCACACCTCCATCTTGCCCTAACTCTGACTCCATCACCATCAAAATAAAAAAAAAGGGGGAAAAGAGGAGCATCTTTTATCTTAACTCTGATTCTTATTTTTCTCATGACCGCAAAGACTTGAGATGAACTGGTTTGTTTGTTTGTTTACCTCTAACCAGTGCTGCCCTGAGTGCTAGTAAAACTCTCCACAGAGCAAAAATATCTGTAGATAGTATTACAAGAAAACCAAAGCTGGTTGACTTTTTAAAAACTAGTTTCTTACAAAAACAGACCTAAATTTCTACTATCAGTATTAAGGTTTGTCACTGAAAGCAAATAACAGTTTTCAGTTTTTAAATTATTTTTAGGAAGAGTTACTAATATTTTTTCCATGTCCATGCAAATCCATCTACTGATCTCACTAATGGAAAAAGCTACTTCTATGGCTTGAATGTGTCCTCCCCGACCCCAGAAAGCATGTGGTGAAAACTTAAATCTCCAATGCAACAGAGAGGAGAAATTGGCTAGTGGGAGGTCTTCAGGTTAACAGGGATGAAGCTAATACATTGATTAATATCAATTATAAAAGAGCCTGAGGTTGTAACTCCGATCTCTCACTTTCCACCTGAGTCATGACTCTCTTACCTTCTCACCATCTGCCATGGAGTGACCCCGTAAAAAGGGCCTTACAAGGTGTTGCCTTTCAATCTTATATTCTTAGCCTTCAGAACCATGAGTCACATGAATGTTTCCATAAATAACCCAGTCTATAGCTTTTCATGACAGCAACACAAAACAGACTAAGACAGCCATGTCCCTGGAGTTATTTTTTACTTTTGCTTTTCCAATTACAGTGTCTCTTTGAGTTTCCCCTTGCGGACAACAGCAGAGCTTTCAAGGATAATGGCTGGTTTTAAGGCCACTCTGCGCAAAGCCATCTGCACTGGTGGAGCTGCAGCCCATATACCACACTGTACTCACAGTTATACCTCAACACTCGCTGTCAGGATTTGTGGAGAACGGAGCATACAAGCAGATGCTATTGATATTGACGCACAAATCAAGGAAAAATAGACACAAATAAACAACCTGAAACAGTTCCCATATCCCAGACAATTCAGTTAAAGAGTCCCCTGATCAGATTTAGATATCTATTACAAATCTATTGTAATGCTCCAGATTAAATCAACCCTTTCAGAACTTAATCAGATTTCATCTTGACAAGATGTTTTATGGATTTCTCATTTGTGTAATATATAAATATATAAATGTAATATATAGATATATAAAATATGCACACATGTGTGCATGTACATATATACTATATGTGCATGTGTGAGTGTATGTGTAGAATACACAAATGAATGTATAGAATATACATATGCATATATAGAATACATACAGGTATATGTATATACCCATATGTATACATACATACATACACACACATATGAACATGTGTAGATATGTGACACGTGTATATATACACATATATATATACATATATACATAAATATGACACACATGTGCATACATGCACATGTATATATATATATACACATATATATATATATATATATGCATTGGCTGAGGAAGACAGCTCAGGGAAGTTGTCTGTGTAATGCTGTCTTTACAGAAGTTACTGTGAGGTTTTGTTTATTTGATTTCTTTTTTCAACGCCTAAAACATTAAAAGACACAGTTCAAGTAAGAAGTAAGACCTCATACTTATACTAGTGTGTGTTTCTTAGAATAAATATTTTCTTTTCAATTTTCTCAAGGAAAAAAAAGAACCTTGAGTACTCAAGGCAAGTTCTACATATAAATACAAAGTGGACAAATTTGTCTTGTTCCACTGTACCACTTAAGTTTACAGCCTTCCCTCATGCCCTGCGGCCTCTTCAATCCTAGTTCTAGCTACGCAGGGATCTATTCCACCATGCCCAATTAAAGATAGCAATTCCCTGTCCATACGTGGTGTGTTAACTTCGTGTTACTGTAACAAATACCTAAGGCAATAACCTTACATTTCAAAGGCGCCAGCTTTTATTTAGACCTGTAGTAAGGCAGCAATCACGATGGGAGTTTATGGTAGGATGAAAATGATTGCTTCATGGCCAGAATGACAGAGAAAGGAAGAAAGGGTCCCAGGATCCCACAGTCTTCTTGATGACCTAGATTTCCCACAAAGAGGTGGAAGAACCCTCTTAAAGTTTCCACCATCACCTCAAAATGTCAAGTATAGGATCTAGGGGGGGGACACTATCTATTTATTGATCACATTAGAACTTAAGACCTCAGGGTTGGACATCTGCTAGGTGGGTGCTTTTCTTCTTGGGTTATATCATGAGCACTTTTGTATTTCAGTTGTTTTCCAGATAGGGTCTCACTTTTCCACTAAAATTGGCCTGAATTATGATCCTCCTATCTCTGTCTCCCATATAGCTAGACTTGCAGGATGTGACACTCATCTGGCTTGTTTGTTTGGGCTGGCCTCAAACGATTATCTTCTGCACCTCTACCTCCTGAATAGCTGTTATTGTAGGAGAACACTTTAGAGGCAAACTACAACATTCAGGAATGGCAAAATATAAGTATAAAAGCCAAAGCTCACAGCTAAGTATCTATTTTCACAATATTTCTTTGGCTTATAATTTATCCCAGAGTCAAGGGGGAGAAAACAAAAAACATTATTTCCTTCCCATTCTGCCCATGTACCCCAAGCAAGTCATATATCCCAACATGGAACTATTTTTAACACACTTTGTACTTTACCAAAATTAACATAGATGATAACAACTTAACGTACTAACTCGGTCAGAAATCTTTACATTTGCATGTGACTTGTTATTAACATTGAGTCATAAATAAAGGAAATGCATGCAAATAATTGCTAGCTAGCAAGAAGCAGTTCCTTCATACTCCGTTATTGACTGGCCACACTCCCCCAATTTATGGGAAATTAGCACTTTATTGGGTTTCTACTACAAGGTCACACTTGTATTTCCCTTTTGAAATCATTATTATAGAACGACGGAGGTTGAAAATCATTACACTGATTGACCCTGATGTAAGACATCTTGTCATTCTGCAGGAGTGACTTACGTATACAGAAAGCAAAACGGAAAATCGATGGGACTGTTTTTATGAAACAGGGAGCCAATGATCAGAAAGCTGGTACATCATCCTTATTTTGTGTAACTTCAGGCCAACCACTCAGATTCATTTTACAGAGAGCAAGTACAAACAACAACAACAAAATGGCACCATGCACACAGGTAATTAGGAGCTGGGACACCCCCTTACTCTCTGTGGGGAATGAGGATGCTACAATACATTATGGCCTAATTTCTGATGAAATTGCATTATATTGGTGACATAATAACTCAGGGAGGAAAAAATCCTCTGTGCCAAACTCCAAGCATGACAGCAGCTTTCTGTGGCTCTTGTCACAGGCTCACTAGAGCTTCAGAATCATAGACTGAGCTGAAAGGTTGTCTGGAGACTAAATAACTGCCCCTTCCATACTGTGCTTGCTTTCATAAAAGAACAAATAGGACCTAAAGTGAGCAAAATTGCTTGTGATCATATTTGAGTTTTCATTTACAGGCCTTTGAGGACCTGTTTATCCCAGGAATGGAAATTAACTTGATTTTATAAGGTACTAAGCTGGAATCATTTTATGTCTGATCTCAGTAAAGATGCTGTTAATTTTCATTATTCCTCAACCATGAGAGAGAGGAGAAAAAAATCAGCATCATGCTGTTTAAATTCTAATTATGCACAAGGAAATAACTTGCCTATTTAAAAATCTGCCTATCTCTCTATCTCTCTCAACTTCCTCTTTCCCCCTAACCTTGTTCTGGAGTTATCTTAAAAATACAAAACAACAGTTCTTTTATAGTGAGAGACAAAGAAAAACCAAAAAGGACATCTTAGGAATATTAGAGGCTTTAATAATGGTTTCCTAAGAGGACTAATTCATCGTTTCTGTATTTGTCCACTGCTATATTTTGTTTTCTTTGTCCTTCCAGAACAGAAAATATACTTTGGTTGTATTAACCTGGAAACTATATCTAATAAGATTAAGATAATTGTTTAAGTGTGTGTATGTGCATCCATATGTGTGGGAGTGTTTATTTGGGGGGGAAGAGGAGGGAAAGCAATTAGAGAGTCCAGCCTGAAATGCAGCTACAGAAACCATATATCACCAAATGAAGAGCTGGTCTGTTTCTTCTTCTCAAAACACTCTACATCCCTTGTAAGTAGACTGGGACATTCCTTGATGCCTAATAGAAATGCTATATAATAGGAAGGCATTGCAAATTGTATTAAGATGTTAGATCTTAAATAGATACGGTATGGGATACAAAAAATAATTATATATAAAAAAAGAACTCTTGGAGAGAAAGGCTCCTCTACAGAAGACTGCTGGGCAAGATAACACGCAGGGTTCTGGCCCTACTCAGCCCTGCTAAAATGATTAGATCTTGTAGCTACGATAATAGTCCAAGCACCACTTATGTAGTAAGTGAAACAATGTATTAATGTAGTAATCAGAGGTTTGTAACTTGTCACAGAGAAATCTGTGGGTGCTTCCTGTCAGCTCTACCTTTAAACTGTATTCAGAATCTGACCATCTCTCTCCCTTCCACAGTCCACCATGCGCGGCCAAGTCACCTTCATCTTTGACTGGATTCTTTTTTTATTTTTATGTGAGAGCAATAGTCTTTTATTTGTGCTTCACTAGAACTATATTTTTTATTAATGTTTTTATTGTGAAAATACTGTACTGAGGGGTTACAATTACATGAGAAAGGTAATGAGTACATTTCTTATCAAGCATTGAAGCCTTGTTGCCTCCTCCTTTGTTTCCCCTTACCATCCCTGCCCTCCCATCCTCCCCCTCCTCCGCCAAAGTTGTAAATTCATTTTTCGACATTACGTCTTGTACATCTCATTGTTGCAATGGGTCCACCTGTATCCCTATTTAAACTATTTGTTTTTTCCCTTTCCCTCCACAAATTATACCAACATCAAATACAGTGAAAACAGGGGTTATACTGTGGGGGAGGGACATACAAAGCAACAAAGAAATCATCTTATAAATATGTTAGAAACAATAGCAAGAAAGAAAAACCATTTGAGTCCTTATCTTGGGGTTCATTTTGCCTAACATTAACTTATCTGACCTTTTCTGCTTGACTCAGACATATACTAGTTATTGCAAATAAGGGAAACTATGGGACCTATGTTTCTTTGGGCCTGGCTTACTTCACTTAGTATAATTTTTTCAAAGTCTTTCCATTTCCTAACAAATGGGGCTTGTAACTACTTCCTAAGATCTCCCTGCACCCAAACCTTGCCTACTTCCAATTCCTTTCAGCCCGTTCCCTTCATACAGCTTTTGAAATTCGAGTCAAATCGTGTTGTACCACTCAGAAAACCATCACGCCTTCCCATTGTCACACCAAATGAAAGCTAAAAGTCATGAGCCCAATCATCCAATAGGTCTATGCAGCCCCCACTCTTCCCTTCCCTGACTTCATCTATCTCCTGGCTGTTCACCAAACATTTCATGAATGTCTCTGCCTTTGTGACTCTGCATTTGTGGTTCTCTATGCCTGGAGTTTTCTCCTTCCACAGATACCTCCTTGGTAAAACATCTTAACAATGAAGCCTCAATCGATCTCTATAAAACCAATGCAATTCTTAAATGTCTGCTGTATTTCTTAAAATTTTTCTTTCATCCTGTCTCTTCATGTCTTCATAATAAAAGTCACTTTGTGTTGGGCAGTCCTGGAGGATGCCATTTAGTTTACACCTCTAAGTCTCTTTGATTCTATTCATTTGATACTTCCCTTTGGAGTTCCTCTACATTGCACCAGTACAGTGACATTTTCTCAGAATGTCCTTTTGCAAAGGATGAGTTTCTACTGTGTAACCCAAGTGATGGCCTCAGCTGTACCCTAGCCTCGCCTCTCAACAAGTACAGTAAGAAATCTGGTTATCAATAGGCTAATCTGTTCTCTTAAGAAGCTAATGACAACCAGCTGGGCATAAAATAATACTTGTATGCCCTCCGTCCTGTTGTTTTGTTATTATACTTGTCACCATCTTATACATTGTAAATTTACTGGTTTATTTCTTGCTCCTTACCCTGCCCTAGCATGTAAGTCAGGATAGGAATTTTTCTTTATTCACTGTTATACTCTAGTTCAAGAAACAGTAGACAGATGAACAGTCAGTAAATATCCATTCAAAATATTCATTTAATATATATTAATAATACCCATCAATATACACATATTGTTATATATCAATCTGTACATGTATCTATTTATCTATCTATCTATATCTATCTATCTATAGAAAATTTCAGGAAAGCTTTGTAAGAACAATTAGATTCTTTAAGTCCTTACATATAGATACATGAGCTACATGTGCTACCAAGTTATTACTGTGGAGTGTTGCCAAATACTTAGAGAGCAGGCATGCATGAAACAGTCTGAGCCTGCCCATGTTATTTACTGCTATACTGTCTACCTTCATCTTCATTTTTGCATCTCTTCTTAGATGTATAACAATATCCCGTTACCTTTGCTTTTATGCCTGCACCATGCATGCACGTCACTCATATGGAGTGCATATGGTGCCTTGCTCTGCTGGCACTGAGATTAGAAGAACATACATATGCTACATATGACCAAGTAATGAAATTAATAATTTTGGAATTCAGTAAAACTGTACTCAAAATGTGGTTTAACTAGTTCATCCTTGGGCTAGGGTTTTATGTATCACCCATCCTGTAATGAGAGTTATGAGAGAAATTTTTCATGAACTAAAGACAAGACCAAATACACAACTGTCTTAGGAAAACTAGTGATTCCCAGTGCAGAGGTATGGGAGAAGTCAGAGACCCGAGGCAGAAGAGAAAAATGGGGCACAGGTAAGAAAAATGCAGGGGGAAGATGAATTTGGAGAAGTTTTTTGTACATATTTTTATTGTAAAAATACTGTACAAAGGGGTTACAGTTACATGAGTAAGGTAATGAGTACATTTCCTATCGAGCATTGTTACCTCCTCCTCTATTTTCCCTACTATCCCTTCCATTCCCACCTCCCCAACTCTTCCCCCACCCGAAGTTGTAAAGTTCGTTTTCAACATAGTGTCTTGTACATCCCATTGTTACAATAGGTCAACCTGTATCCTTGTTTCAGCATATGGTTATTTCCTTTCCCCTCCTCACATTAGAAAAATGTATATACAAGATGCAGTGTACCAGAATCAAATACAGTGAAAACAGGGGTTATACCATGGGGGAAGAACATACAAAAGAAGGCAAAAAAATGACACAGTTCATTATAAGTACATTAAAAACAACAACAGGAAAGATAAAACCTCTTGTGTCTCTATCTTGGGATTCAGTTCGCTTAGCATCATCTTATGTGATCATATATGCATAGCTTTTGACCTTTTCTGCTTGTCCTAGACATATACTAGCTATTGAAAATAAGGGAAACCATGGGACCTATGTTACTTTGGGCCTGGCTTACTTAATATAATTTTTTCCAAGTCTTTCCATTTCCTAACAAATGAGGCAGTGCCATTCTTTCTGATGGAGCCCCCAGTTTCTCCTCTGTCATCTTCTTCCAGACTCCTTTGGAGAAGTTTTGAAGAGAGATAACTGGTGAAATCTTCTGAGTCTAGTGGCTAGGGAAAAGAATAGTGAAGGAATGTGAAGGAATAATGAAGGACTCTCAGAGACCAAACAAGTATCTCATGAACATATGGGGGAGAGGGTGGTGTAAATGGTGATTTTCATTGAACCCAAGCAGATCCTGTTCAGTATTCTTATTAATGGTAAGTAGTTATTGAAGATTACATCATCTGAAAAGTATTAGTTTTATCCACCAGAAATATATTGCAGTGTTGTTCAAATGTTAACTGAAATATAGATATTTCTATTTTTCTTTCTTGTAAATAAAGATGGTATGGTTTTATAATATAGTATAATATAGTAATTATATTACATTTTATAATATATTACTATATTATAAAATACAGAGTAATCCATGCTGCTAGTAATACTAGCTATCTGGATATTGAACACCTTCTATGAATCAAACATGTTAAAACTTCAACTATCAATATCAATGCATAAATTAGTAACATTGAAATACAGCTGTGAACAGTTAAGCAGCTCAATCAGCTGTTACTGGTATTTGACTCTAAACCTAAGCCCCAAACAATGAAAGTATCTTGCCTTTAGTTTTCCTTTCTTTATGTCTCCTCCACAATTTGTTAGATTATTAGAGACTTTTCAACACCTCTATCTCTTCTGTAATTTCCACTAACTACACTTGCCTTAATATGTGTTCAGACAAAGCATCATTTTTAATTACATGGAAGTCAAATGTGTTCTATTAATTTATTTGAAGAAATTAGAATGATGTAGATTAATAGCTTGGTACAATAAGAATATTTCTTTTTAATCCTTGCTCTCTAAATTGTGTTTACTTTTTTTCCTTCTCATTTCTTGTGATTGAAATTTTCACACTTAAATATTTGCCTTGATACACATAATTAAATTCAGAATAATTCAAGCTTAAATGACTAAATCTTGGGAATGCTAAATTTAATACATAAACTACAGGGAAAGACTAAGATGGCATATAATTTTTGAATATCGCTACTGAAATGCACTTTCTGCTGTTTGAGCCCACCAGGCTAATTTGATAGATTTAAAAAAGCTAAGCCCTTTGATTTGGAAAGACACAGCAGAAAATTGATGGGCATGAATCTGGCATTTTGTCACTCAACTGAATATGATAATGATGGTGTCATTAGGCAAAATAATAATGTGGCAGCCTCACATAATGAAGGAACACTTCTGTGCCAAAGAATTTAAATGATTAGCACCTGGATCCCCAGATGTTTACCAGTTGCAGCCATGCAGAACCCTCTGCTAACCTGAGCTCTGCTGACCTGTGCTCTCTTAACCATAAGGGTGAAAAGTGTTGGATATTCAGAGAGAATAGACTTAGAATATAATCATTGTTGATGGTGGGGAGTATTTATCTGTTAAAATCAATCTGCATTTACTCAGTCAGCATATCATAACATAAACTACTGCAGATAGACAGGAAAATTCCATTGTGATGTTTATCCTTATATGTTGAAATTTCAAGTATTCTTTTGGAAAGGAGACTTTTGTATCTTATCCATACCATTTGTTCAAATGTAAAAGAGGGTCAGAGAGAGAGGAAGAGAGACAGACAGATAGACTGACACACCAAGAGAGACAGACAGAGAGAGAAAGATTGAATATTACGGGGGAGGGTGTCCTTCAGTTGTAATAGTGAGGACATATTCCTCCATTTAGAAACAGCCCAGCTTCCTCTTAAAGTCCCATGATTACTGGTTTATGGGAGCCAAGTTCCTGAATGGCTAGTAGCTATTCAACCACTTACTATGATTCATAGTCTTGGCACTTGTAGCAGGTAAAAATCAGTAAGCTTCCTCCTTCAATATCCTTCAAAAGACAATGTTCTTGCCTTTTCTTTTGTTGTTGTTGTTAAAAAGCACAAGATAATGACTGAGAAAGCTTAGCTTACTGAGAAAACAGCTTTGTTCAGATGGTCATGAGTAGTTTTTGTTTAGTTCTTCACAACAAGCATGTGGCACACACCTGTTTACGGCCAGTAAACAGAATGCAATGCCAACTTCCATGTGCCCTTTACACAATGACCTTCTCACACAGAGTCAGAAATTCTTGTTCTTTGAGTTTAATGTGAGTGTGGAAGAAAATGTTCAAGTAACCCTGATCTGCCTGAAAGTAACATAATTGGTCCTGCAGAAGGAGTTCAAACATGGCTGCCCTTAGCGACATTTGAGGAGCCTCTCCTATGGAGATTCTGATTTAACTAACCCCAGAATTTAGCCTATTTCAAAGCTTCCCAAGTTGACTCTCCTTGGTTCAGAGACTTGTAAACCATTCAATCAACAATTTTCAGTGTCGGAATCACCTTCCAGCCATTGCTTATTTTCAGCATGTCTACTGACATCACTGACTCAAGTACTAATTTGAAATTCCCAGGGCACACCAAAGCACTCTTTCCAAATGAAGATTTGTTGAAGAGCACTGTATGGCAAAGGTTTGTGTTTTGTTCACATTTCTAAAAGAAAATCTGTCTAAGCTCATTTAAAAGAGATTTTCAAAGTACGTCTGAGTTTCTTGTGAAGATGTTTTTGCTATCAGGTAGAAAGCTTTAATAATAGACAATGATGAATTTTACCAGTTGGTTTAGTATTTATATTTCTAATGTACTGCAAAAAGAGGTGATACAATTATTCAACTAGGCTCTTACTATCCTAGATGTGGAAACTTAGGTCTAACATTCAAAGAACTAATAGAATCTGGGTTATTCATACCTGTAAATATTAGCTATTCAGGAGGCAGAGATCTGAAGATCACGAATTGAAGCCAGCCTGGGAAAGAAAGTCTGTGAGACTCTTACGTGCAAATAACCACTAAAAATGCCAGAAGTGAAGCCGTGGCTAAGTGGTAGAGCACTAGCCGTAAGCAAAAGAGCTCAGGGACAGTACCCAGGCCCTGAGTTCAGGTCCCAGGATAGGCACAAAATCAAAAAACAAAACAAATTTTAAAAATGGAAATATGGATTCCAATAGAACTAAGGGACTTTCTACTTAGATGTAAAGAGGTTGTGGTCATAAAAGAAGCAGGTTCTATTTTGTAAATTCTCTTATAAAACGTAAGTTATATTTATATAATATTTGGTACCTAATGTTAACAGCTAGTGAACCTTTTTTTTAATTTTTTTTCAGCTAGTAAACCTTTACCTCTTATTATTATCTCAACATCTATTTTCTCCTCCAGTTCAACCGAAAACTCTCATATAAATTGATATCCACACATGACATATATTTCGCTTAACTGAATGGTATCTCAGAACCATTTATCAGATTTTCTTAAGTTGAGATTACATCATCTATTTGAGCACAGGGTAAGTTAAATCTCAAATTGAATTTTCTGTATAAATAATATGCCTATCAGCTTCTCAGTTTTCCTAGAAAGCTCAGCAGGGATGTACTTCAAACTGGCCCCTCTGAATTGGACACTCATTGTCAAAGGCCATGGCTCAGGTCAGCAGGAGAAAAAATACTCTGAGAGATTGCATAAAAGCACTCAGTTCTCCCTGCTTTGTTGGAGGCTAGTTTTAAGTTTCTAACACTAAAATTAGGTGATTAATGTTTGTTCACATGTTGCCAAGATTAGAAAGGTCCACTTCTTTATAGAATGTCTACCTTTGCTATAATCACTAGCCACTCCCCCTTTTTGTCAGTCATGGGGCCTGAACTCTGGGCATGGGCACTCTCCCCTCAGCTCTTCAGGTCAAGGCTAGAGCTCTACCACCTGAGCCATAGTGCCACTTTTGGTTTTCTAGTGGTTTATTGGAGATAAGAGTCTCACTATGAGCCACCTGTGCCCACCATTAGGGTTTCTTTGACTTGTGTTAGTGTGACTGATGACAAATAACAACTCTTCTGTAGACTTAGTGATTTAAAGTATCTTATCATTTGGGCCAGTAACAGAGATGAACCCACAGAGAACCTTCCCATAGTGACATTTACTAGATACTAAATGTATAAAATTAAACACTAAAAAGTGTTATGTTTTTATCATCTGAAAGATCAAACATTAAAAAAATACAGGCACACTTGAA
This sequence comes from Dipodomys ordii, assembly GCF_000151885.1. Classification (NCBI taxonomy): domain Eukaryota; kingdom Metazoa; phylum Chordata; class Mammalia; order Rodentia; family Heteromyidae; genus Dipodomys; species Dipodomys ordii. The sequence continues at coordinate 4,678,881 of NW_012267264.1, read as the reverse complement.
ATGTACTTTCATGATTAGATTTCATGTAGTTTTATGCTTACATTTCAATAAATCTGATTGTATAGAGATTTAAATTGCATTAGGGAATGACAGAAACTTCTAAACTGCTCATAACAAGTAAGGAAAACGACTTGCGAACATAAAAAACATAATGAATTAGGTTCTTTTGGTATTATGGCCAGGAGACTTTCCTACCTCAAGAACTCATCGATATGACTGTTAGCTTCAAACCACCATATCCCAAACTAGGGTTTAGAATTATTAGGAAGGCTAACTTGTGAGCAATATATCCTGGTTAGTATGACAAAGCAATTTTCTTTTTGTCTGTCCTGGCTCTGGAACTCAGGGCCTGGGTACTGTCCCTGAACAATTTGGCTAAAATCTAGCACTCTACCACCTAAGCCACAGTTCTACTTCTGGCTTTTGGATGGTTAATTGGAGATAAAAGTGTGATAGACTGTTGCCCAGGCTGGGTTCAAGCCACAATCCTCAGATCTCAGTCTACTGAGTAGCTAGGATTACAGGAATGAAGCACCAATGCCTGGCTACAAAATATTTTGAAAGAGGATTCTATCTGAAAGGTTAAAACTGCCAATCAAAACATTACACTGACTACTACAAAGACATAGTAATAAAAACAGCTTGGTACTGGCACAAGAACAGACCTGAGGACCAATGGAATAGAACTGAAAACCCAGAAATGAACCTGCAGACCTATAGCCACCAAATCTTCAATAAGGGAGCCAAAAAAATAGGATGGAGGAAAGATAGCCTCTTCAGTAAATGCTGCTTGCAAAATTGGTTAAACACCTGTAGAAAACTACAGTTAGATTCTTATATGTCATCCTACACCAGAATCAACTCCAACTGGATCAGAGACCTCAAAGTAAAAGCAGACAATCTGAAAACATTACAAGAAGGAATAGGAGAAACTCTAAGGCTCCTTGGCACAGGCAGAAATTTTCTTAATAAAGACCCAGAAACACAACAAGTCAAAGAAAGGATGGACAAATAGGATTGCATGAAATTGCAGAGCTTCTGCATGGCAAAGGACATAGCTAGCAAGATCAATAGAAAGCCCATGGATTGGGAGAAGCTCTTCACTAGCCATATAATAGACAAAGGCCTCATATCTAAAATATACTTAGAACTCAAAAAATTAAATCCCCCAACAACAAATCCTCAAAGAAACAACCGCCTGATTAATAAGTGGGCTAAAGACTTAAAGAGAGATTTCTCTGAAGAGGAGATAAGAACGGCCAAGAGACTCATGAAGAAATGCTCAATCTCTCTAGCCATAAAAGAAACGCAAATCAAAAGAACATTGTGATTCCATCTCACCACAGTTAGAATGGCTATAATCAGGAAATCTAATAGCAATAGATGCTAGAGGGGATGTGGACAAAAGGGAACCCTACTGCATTTTTGGTGGGGGTGTAAACTTTTTCAACCACTCTGGAAAGCAGTCTAGAGGTTTCTCAAAAGACTCCACATAGAGTTCCCTTATGACCCAGCAATCCCACTTCTGGGCATTTACCCAAAGGATCACAGACAAGACCATAGTAAACCTACCAGCACAACTAGGCTTATTGTATCATTATTCACCATAGCTAAGATATGGGACTAATCCAGATGCCCCTCAGTAGATGAATGGATCAAGAAAATGTACAATGGAATTCTATGCCTCCATTAGGAAGAATGACATTGTCCCATTTGTTAGGAAATGGAAAGAGTTAAAAAAATCATATTAGGTGAAGTAAGCCAGGACCAAAGAAACATAGGTTCCATGGTTTCTCTTATTTGCAATAACTAGTATAAGTCTAGGACATGCAGAAAAGGTCAAAAGCTATGTAAAAATGACCACATAAGATGATGCTAAGTGAAATGAACCCCAAGATAGAGACACAAGAGATTTTGTCTTTCCTGCTGTTGTTTTTAATGTACTTATAATGTACTGTGTGGTTTCTTTTGTATGTTCCCCCATGGTATAACCCCTGTTTTCACTGTATTTGATTCTGGTACACTGCATCTTGTATATACATTTTTCTAATTTGAGGAGGGGAAGGGAAATAACAAAATGCTGAAATAAGGATGTAGGTTGACCCATTGTAGCCATGAGATGTACAAGACACTATGTTGAAAACAAGCTTTACAGCTTGGAGGGTGGAGAGGGAGAAGATGGGGAAGTGGAGAGGGAAGGGATGGTAGGGGAAGAATGAAGGAGGGATAACAATGCTCTACAGGAAGTGTATTCATTTGTTTACTCATGTAACTGCTACCACTTTGTACAGTATTTTTACAATAAAAATACATATTAAAAATAAGAAAACATAAAATATACTCAGATTTAAACACAGACAGAATGGAAAGAGAACTCTGGACTCCAGGTCAAGATTTCAAGACACTCCAAGATGACTGCCTTTGGGGATAAATGGATCTTCTGCAATAAAATCATTGTTTCATTGCCTGTTCAGACTGTGATCCTGAAATTACGTCTTCCTCCAGAGGAGGAAATAAGTGGTGACACAGAGATGGATTCACCGAGCATTTTCTCCCTGATGAAGGCCTCCCCCTTGAGTGATTCCATACACATAGTGAGCCCCTAGCCCGGGCCTGCATGACTCATCCAGAGGGTATCTACAGGTTATGCAAGAGGCACACCTTAGAAACCAAGTATCATCTGTCCAAAGTAAAACTTTTCATGTTTTTTTCTGAGAGCAAAGATTTCCATCTGGCATGCAGCAATGCATATGACACAAGGATGCTAAAATATCAATCTCTTCAACGTTCAATCCCTGTGTACTCTCCAGCATAATTGATCTCTAGGTGGACTAAGATCTAAGATGAAAAAAAAAACAAGCTAGATATATTGCAACATTATGAAGCCTTGTTCATGCCCTACCCTTCAGGGCCACTCTGAAGCATTTCAGGATTTTTTTTTCCAAATAGAAACTTTGTTCTTTACTAGTTTTCTCTTCTTCTCTAAGATATTATTCTCTTACATTGGGTATTCTAGGAAAGCAAACACTATTTTGTGCCAAGGAGTTGGCCTTGTAATTGATTTAACAGATTTCTTTCTATCACCTCCCCAAACCACTGCAACCCGTATCTTTGGGACCCTGAAGCTTTTAGTGGAGCTTACATTTTAATCCTAAAGGCAATGAGATATATTTGGATCAGAAGTACCATGTCTTTTCTGCCATTGCTCCAAGTCTACCCTGTGTGCATAGGTCCATTTCTATCTATAGTTTTACACATTCATGTAGAACCTAAAGAACAGACATTTCATGTGAAGTATTCAACAGTCAATGAAGGTTTATTTTTGCTGTTTTTGAGAACTAGGTTCTGTGGGAGTTTTATCAAGTACAACCCCAATTAAATCATACACATACTAATACTGTTTCTGCCTCCAAACTTCTGCTGTTGAATTTGGTACTAAGAAAGAAGGTCATCCTGCACTTACTATCTTGTCTGAAGATGTAAAGCAGATAACATATTTACTCTAGATTTTCTTTCTGCATAAAAGCAGCAAATTGCAAACCAACCATATGATTGCTTGGGGCAGGTGTGTGTGTGTGTGTGTGTGTGTGTGTGTGTGTGTGTGTGTGTGTGTTGATGTTCATGAATTCACATCCAGAGAGTATTTGGAATATAAGAAAACACCTTTAACACCCTTCTTGCTCTGCCTCTCTCCTTCAAGGTGGTGAAATGAATGCACTGCAATTTATTTTGTAATTTCCATGTGTATCTTAATAGCCTCAGATACATTTCTGGGACACATCTAAAGAGGTAGAGTTGATGCAAACTCATTTCTGTTTACACTGAGCAGCAGGCAACCTACCAAACTTAAAATTCAGTTTCTTCCTTTGACTTGATCATCTGCATCTCTGTTTTTGAGGTAAGTGTTATATAAAATCAGGTAAGAGACTCACTTTTCCTGCATCCTTCTGGAAAATATTTTACTATGGATTCTAAACAAGTGGCACAAATTCCTCATCACTAATCAAATACCATGGATACAATTGTGTACCCATGGGAAAGTAGCAAGTATATTTCCATGTTCTACAGCCAGTCTGTGAAAGGCTCAGTTTCTACACAGAGTGACAGAGGAGGAAAAGAAGGCAACTCTTACATTCCAGAGGCAGATCACAAGGAAAAGAGGGAATTTTGGACATAAGTCAAGAGCCAATGAGACGCATTATAACACTGTGTCCTGGGAGTCTCAGTAGGAAACCTAAAGGAATTGTGTTTTTAATACAAGTGTGTATCACTCAGAGGGCTTAATTTGGTTTTTTGGGGGGGAAGTAGGAATGAAAACATACTAGTTACTAGAAGATTAACAAAAGTAAGTGAACTTAAATTTCTGGCATGTATGACAGGACTTGGAAAGGAAATAAAAAATAAATATTTAAACAAATAACAAGGATTCATTTGGAAGAGATGACTAGGTAATTTCTGCCATACAGAATTTTAGTAAGTCCTGCCTCAGATATGAGACTAAGGGATCAAAAAAAACCAGAAAACATAGGATTTAGCGAAAGACAGTTCCTCTCCTAAGTTACACACTATTATATCAGGCAAATTAAATCACTTTTAAAGACCTAATAGATGTTTGTGTTTCTTTGTTTGACCTGTAAAATTGTTCAGTGCTCAAGTTATCAATAAACAATTTGAAATACAATCTTCTTTTATTTCCCATGTATCCCAGTGAAAGCGATCAGGAAAGGAGAGAGAGACAGACAGACAGAGACAGAGACAGAAACAGAGAGACAGACAGAGAGACAGACAGACAGAGAGACAGAGACAGAGAGAGGTGGAGGAGGAGCAAAGGTTGGGGAGGAGAGAGTGGGGAGGAGAAGAGAGGAGAGGAGGCAAGAGGAGAGGAAAAGAGAGATAAGAGAAAGGAAAGGAGATGGGGAGAGGTGAGGTGCAGGGAGGTGAGAGGGAATGGGAGAAGAGGGGAAGAGGAGAAAGGGGGAGAGGGAGGAAAGAGAGGAAAAAGAAGAGGGAGTGGGGAGGAAAGGGAGAAAAGATGACAGAAAAGGAGAGAGGATTGAGATGGGGTGAGAGAGAATAAAGAGAGAGAGAGAGAGAGAGAGGTGATGCAGGCTGGATAGTACTTTCCAGGACAGCTCATATATATATATATATATATATATATATATATATATATATATAAAATTGTGAAAATACCTTACAGAGGGGTTACGGTTACATTAGCAAGGTAATGAGTACATTTCTTATCAAGCATTGTTGCCTCCTCCTTTGTTTCCCCTTCCCAGCCCTTCCCATCTTAGGACAGCTCTTTTTAAAACTCAGTGCATTCTACATCTCTGTATCAGGCTATGCCCACTGAATTTCAGTATTCTCTGGGAGCAGTAGGTGAAATGGCACAATATCCTACCTCCCCATTTGTTCTCCTTTACTGGCTGCAAAATTGTGGACTTCAGTTTGATCTTTACCTAAATCAACAGATTATAGTAACTGACTTCTTAATTCTTTTTTTTGACAAAAATATAAAGATTTTGTGATGCTTAAGTTTTGGGTACCTTTATCCTATTGACTATTGATGTCACTGATTGGGGTGATTTATGATTCTAAACAAATTAACACTGCCAGCATCACTGAGCTGTATGAAGTGATTAGGTAATTTATCAGCAGCTAAAAGAGCAATGTGGAGAAATCCTCTGATACAAAGACAAGTTTAACTATTCACTAACATTGGTAAATGCAGAAAGCAAATCCCAAAATGTACAAAAAGACAAAGGGAAACCAATGAACCACAGGATTTAGAATCAGAAGCAATTAATAGCAAAAAGAAAAAGGACAAGGTGAAGAATTTTTGGATGAAGTGAGATTGGGATGTACAGGGAATGGAAAATCAGAATGGTACTTGTCTCTGCAAAGGAGGCATGTGACCTTTAACAGAGATTTGCACTCATTTTTACATTTCTCATTGAGAAGATAATGCTCTGCAGACTGTAACAATAACTGTATTTTATATGCTCTCAATGATCTAAAGGAAGAAAGATAACATTTCCATTATTAAGCAAGAAAGATTACAAAGGAAGTCATAGCTAAAGTCTTAACAGGATTAATTGAAATTTGCCAGGGGATCTGGAAGAAGAGTTTATTATCATAAATAATAAATTTATAAGCCAAGCATTGTAATTCAGTGTATTCTGAGCTTTATACCCTTCAATTAAAATATTTGCATTTGAAATATATGAGACAACCCTGAAATAACAAAACACAATTTTCTTGGATAAATGATTAAGGGTGACAAGTAGAAAATGAGAAATCATGCACAATTCTTCTAATTGATCTATGCTATGACAAAAGTTCTAGCAAGTGCACTTTGTATTGAAAATTCAGAAATATGCTTTTAAATTAATAGTACTAATAAAAACAAAAAGTCAGTTGTTTAAAAGGTGTGATCAGGATTTAGACAAGGCAACTTGTTTTTCTACTCCTTTTTCATGTTTTCTCAAAATCGTTTCATCTTATCTATGGTTGAAACTAGATTCTCTTCCCCGCTCAAACTTCTCAGAGAAATATAATTACTCTTTTGGAACTATCCAGACAGTACTCCCTATATGACATTCCTCTGGACCTTCCCAAAGACTCCAAAAAAATAAGCCTGTTTTTTCACTCCTGTCATTATTAGTCTATCATATCACCCACCCAACTATGAGCAATCTGATGCAACAAAAGCATTGTACGCATTTTATACTTGTTGCACGCATATGCTATTATGAAGTCATTTATCTCATTATGTATAGAGATAGATCATGTCATATATATCATAATATGTAGGAGATAATATTCATGTTATCTCATGCTAATACATACATGTGTATATGATATTACAAGCACACATATGCATATATATGTGTGCATATATATATATATATCAACATGCTGTTTATACAATGTATTCAAAATTGGTATTCCATCAAGATTTTCTTCAATAAATTAATACAAGTAAGATAAAACTGTGGAAATTCTATGGCTTGGATATGGTTGACTAAGTCCCCCAAAATATCATGTGACAATGTGGGAGATGATGGGACCCTTTGGAGGTAGATATAGTAGGAGGAGTTTAAGTCATTGGAAGGGATTATGTAACCTTAGCCTATCTCTGCTTCCTGTTTTGAGATGTGACCTTTAACCTTTACCTCCCTCTGTGATGTTATCAGGTCCCCAACAGGTTGATGTGATACAGATGTCCTGGCCTTACTTAGCCATTTGCAAAGTAAAACTCATTGACTTATAAGTTTGTTGCTGGTATTTCCATAGCAAAGACATTACCTAAACTAATACAACATATTTATGACTTATGTGAGTGGCAAGATTCTGATTCAGCCACACAAGGGATGAAAGAACTTACCTTTCCCAGGAAACTACAAATGACAGGATAAACATCACCCACGGTTCATTTGTAACTGCACTCAACCACCCTGTTTACTTCATGGACTTTGATAAAATATTTCACATAAGCATCCATGAATTTGTATGAGTAAATTCTACTTCTACCACTTCTTTTCAATCTCTCTCTGGGCTTTAGAATCAGACTCTAGTAAAGGAACACTGGTTCCATATCTTAGCTATGGTAAATAATGCTGCGATAAAGATAGTTGTGCTGGTAGCCTTAGTGTGGTCTTGTTTGTGTAAATGCCCAGAAGTGGGATTGCTGGATCATAGGGAAGCTCTATGTGGACTCTTTTGAGGAACCTCCATACTGCTTTCCAAAGTGGGTGAACAAGTTTACACTCCCACCAACAATGCAGTAGGGTTCCCTTTTGGCCACATCCCTTCCAGCATCTGTTGTTTTAGATTTCTTGATTATAGCTATTGTAACCTTAGTGAGATGGAATCTCAATGTTGTTTTGATTTGCATTTCTTTTATGGCTAGATAAGTTGAGCATTTCTTCATGTGTCTATTGGCCATACTTATTTCATCTTCAAAGAAATCTCTTTTTAAGTCTTTAGCACACTTATTTATTGGGTAGTTGTTTCTTTGAGGAGTTGTTGGGGGATTTAATTTTTTGAGTTCCAGGTATATTTTAGATATGACACCCTTGTCCATTGTATGGCTAGTGAAGATCTTCTCCCAATCCATGACCTTTCTATTGATTTTGCTAGCTATGTCCTTTGCCATGTAGAAGCTCTGCAGTTTCATGCAATCCCATTTGTCCAACCTTTCTTGATTTGTTGTGTTTCTGGATCTCTATTAAGAAAATTGTTTAAATAGGAATATGGGGGAAATGGGGAAATGTAGTTGAGGAGGTGGGAGGGACTGGATGGTAGGGGAGATCAAAGGAGGAGGCAACAATGCTGGATAAGAAATGTACTCATGGGCTGGGAAGTTGGCTTAGTGGTAGAGCACTTGCCTTGCATGCATGAGGCCCTGGGTTCGATTCCTCAGCACCACATAAGCAGAAAAAAGCCGAAAGTGGCGCTATGGCTCAAGTGGTAGAGCACTAGCCTTGAGCGGAAGAGCTAAGAGACAGTGCTCAGGCCCAGAGTTCAGGTCCCACGACCGGACCCCCCCCCCAAAAGAAATGTACTCATTACCTTGTTCATGTAACTGTAACCCCTTTGTACAGTATTTTCACAATTTAAAAACTTATTTAAAAAAAAGAAATAAATTGCCATTTCTTTTCTCTGTGCCTACAAAAGCACTAAAGCTTTCACTGTCTGTGGTAGAAATAGGTGATCATACTCTTCCCTACATTATCGTCCATCATGATTTTTAGATGGTGATTCTCTAGGTACATAGCTAAATAAATGACTATTGGCCAGAGGAAACAAACAATATAGTTTACATTACCTATTATGTTGTAGTTGGCAAGTGATGTTTCTTCACATGTAAATTGGGGACAAACCTAGTACCTGTTTTCATCATGTGCTGTGATGGTAAAAATAATAAAACTGACACCCACGGATCTACGTATTTTTCATAGAATATGGTGTGCACTTTGCAAGCTCCACATCAATCTATCATTATTACTATCTCTGATACCTAATAGAGTGCCTAAGAAATAAAAAAAACCTTTGAGTATATTTTGAGGTTTGTCACACTTAATACATGTGTCTAACACATGACATATATATGCATATACAGTGTTCCCAATATATATTTATTTCATTTAATATATCTAGATCTTAGAGAAATGCATTGTTCTATAGATTTGAAAGTGACATTCTAAGCATAAACATAGGCTGTTTGGCAAGGCTTGATCAGTAGATCAACAGCACTTCTTGGAGAATTTTGAAGACAGGACTGTGTAGTTTGTCTTTAATTCTGTTGTGTCTATTTTCCTCTTTCTATTTCTCTCCTTTCTGATCCAGTCACTTCTCCTTCATGTAAGCTGCTTCCTTTGTTTCATTTTATCCCTTCCAAACTAACCACGTGCCCTCTCCAAAACTAAAGTTCCCAGAGTAGACTTTCACCAACTTCTCAAACTTTGCCCTATTAACCATTCTTCTTTATGGACTTTTTTTCTCTGTGTTTAGGAAAGTTTCAGCTGCTGGACTAACATGAGCTAAGATTAAACACTGAAAATGATTGCATAGGTTATCCTATGCACACAATTACATAAATCATTGTTATTTGAATATCATAACTTACTTTATTTGTTCACTAGTTTGCTCTACTAATAAAGGCCATATGGTCATAAATGACTCCTGCTTTGTTCAATAGTTAATCTTGGTCACCTGCAGAGTAGCTGCTACATAGTGAAAGTGTGCTCAATCAATTCTCTGGAGAGGAATAGTGGTAGAAATCTCAAGCTCAGCGAAGTGTGGTCAAGGGGGTTATTGGTGTGGTGAGAGCATCTGTAGTACATTTTTCACTGACTCATTCATTCAAGTTTTGTTGTTCATGACTATGTTCTGGGTAGCATAGTGAAATTTATATTGGAACTAAAATTTGGGAGAGTTAATGTTAAAAGTTAGTAAGCCTGTGTCAAAGGACATAAATTAGGTACTTAAATTATTCACTGTATTACATTATGAATATATGCCCACCCTAAATTCCAGTACTTTGGACAAACATCTTATTTTGAAGATAGCATATAGATACATTGTTAGTGAAATTTTAAAAATGCAGTAGGTCCTAATGCAATATAACTTGTATACTTAATGGGGAAATTTGGAGGATAGAAACAAACATGTAAAAATAGGGAGAATACAGCACTTACAAACTGAAGAATGTCTGAGGCTACCAGAAGCATGAAGAGACCTGGAGTGGAGCCTTCCTTGATATCTTTCAAAGGTAACCAGTATTGGACTAGGGGGTGCCCAGTACTGAAGCTCTTGTTTAGGACTGACAAATAAAACTAAAAATAAAATAAAATATATAAAATGAAACCAACTTTCCCAATACCTTGATTTTGACTTCTAATCTCCAGACAATAAATTTCTAGAGTCTTACCTGCCCAGATTTTGGTACTTTGTTATAGCAGCCCTAGAACACTAATATAGTGAGTAAGAATGATTGAGCAACCTTGCACTGTTTTGATTTAGAAATCTGAAGCCAGGCTGGGCGCTGGTGGCTCACGCCTGTAATCCTAGCTACTCAGGAGGCTGAGATCTGAGGATCGCGGTTCAAAGCCAGCCCGGGCAAGAGAGATCGTGAGACTCCTATCTCCAATAAACCATCAGAAAAACCGGAAGTGGCGCTGTAGCTCAAGTGGTAGAGCGCTCGCCTTGAGCTGAAGAGCTGAGGAACAGCGCCCA
>NW_012267264.1:4654153-4665083 GCF_000151885.1 Dipodomys ordii | reverse complement strand
CGCTTGACTCACACATATGCTAGATATTGCAAATAAGGGAAACCATGGGACCTATGTTTCTTTGGGCCTGGCTTACTTCACTTAATATAATTTTTTTCCAAGTTTTTCCATTTCCTAACAAATGGGGCAATGCCATTCTTTCTGATGGAGGCATAGAATTCTATTGTGTATATATACTAGGTAAAATTCTTGTAGTGGTCCTGTTTTGCTTTCTTTCTCTGGAAATACATGCCTTCAGCTACTTACTGTATTCTGTGAATTCAAGCAGCCTGGTCAGATCTGTGGAAATCAATATCCATTGCTAGGGAATGAAAGAAAGAAAACCTGTTTTGTATATGTATTTAATGATGTACAAATCATGTTAATTTCCAATGTGATTAGTAGTACATTTCACTTGCATCTAGAATTTTCCATCGTCTTTTTTGCAAAATACATAATTACATTTAAAAACTACAAAAATTCTCAACAACCTTTATATTAAATTGTTGGAAACTCATGGACATCTGAAAAAAAATAAGTTAATTTGGGTTACATTAATTAGAAACAAGAACTAATCAACCAAACAAGAAAACAAAGGCAAATTCTTCACAGAAGAGAAAGATTTAGTGATTTGTGGAAATCCTTTGAGAAGCATTTATTACATTATGCTCTGATTTGAACATATCCTGCAAAGGTCATAGTTCCTAATGCAGTAATGTTAGGAGATGGTATCTTTGATAGGTGATTAGGCCATGAAGACTTTTCTTCAGTAGGTTAAAGCCACTTACAAAAGGCCATCAGGCTATGGGTTTGATCTTATGCTTCTACTCTGTTGTGATGCAGCAAGAATGTCTTCATCAGATGTAGCCTCTTAATCTTAGGTCTCTTTGTCTCCAGAACTATGAGAAATAATTCTTAGAAATTACCTAGCCTGTGACATTCCATTTGGGCAGCATAAAATGGACTAAGTACCATTGGAACAATGGAGAAGATGTAGATAGGATCATTCTATAGCTACTCTTACTTTGGTTCTCTTTTATTGACATCTGGTGTAATTATACTTTTCTCTTGTCTTTATTGTATTTTCCATGTAGTCATTAAAGTAACCAAAAAGATGACCTTTATCTTTTTTTTTTTTCCGTTGGTTATAGGACTTGAACTCTGGGCCTAGGTGCTGTCCCTCAGCTCTTCAGGTCAAGGCTAGCACTCTACCACTTGAGCCACAGCACCACTAAAAATATGACTTTCATAAAGCAATTACTGTAACCATTTTCCATACTCAACCTCATTTAAATACTTAGTAAACCAAGAGCAGTTTTCTGCAGGTAATTTTATTTCTTATGCGCTAAGTCTTTTCTGTAAGGGACTTAAATATCTCAATGATGCAATCTATATAATCTTCATCACAGTTCTCAAAAGACCAAAACCAGTTGGATATTGATGACTCATGCCTGTAATCCTAACTATGTAGGAGACTAAGACTTGAGGGCTTGAGGATTGTGGTTTGAAGCCAGCCTGAGAAGGAAAGTCCATGAGACTTTTTTTTCTTTCTGTTTTTATTTTATTTTTTATTTTATTTTTACTGGTTGTAGGGCTTATACTCAAGGCCTAGGCACTGGCCCTGAGCTTTTTTGCTCAAGGCCAGTGTTGAACAACTTTGAATTGTTCCGTTTCTGGTTTTCTGGTGGTTAATTGAAGAGTCTCACAGACTTTCTTGCCTATGCTGGCTTCAAACCATGATTCTCAGATTCTAGCCTCCTGAGTAGCCAGGATTACAAGATTCAGCCACCAGCGCCTGGCTTACATGAGACTTTTATCTTCAATTAACCACCAAAAAAGCCAGAAGTGGAGCTATAGTTCAAATGTTAGAGCATCCTTGAGCAAAAGGGTTCAGGGATAGCACTGGCCCTGAGTTCAGTCCCAGGACTGAACACACACACACACACACACACACACACACACACACACACACACACAAACACACACCAAAATCAGTACATATTTTAATATCACTCAATTTTAAAACTACCAAATGAATCGACTGCACATGTTTTTTCAAATGCCCTAATTACAACTTTCATTTTAAGCAGAAATTCTATCCTCAATTTTGAGGAAAATTCCTGACTTAATATTTTCACTATTACCTATATATAAATGTTGAAATATCTGGTTGATAGGAATCTAGTTGGGTTCTCTAGTTGGGTTCTGAAGACATACCTGCAGATACAAATCAGTGTATGTTTCACATATACACGATGATAGCTACATTTCAGTCCACATGATTCTCATAGAGTCAAATGCATGAACTATTAAGAAAAGAAGAGACATTAGATAGCATTTATTTTAGTTTTGTTTCTTGGTAAAGCATTACAGAAATATGGAGATTTTTTTTAGAGAAGGGAACTGAAACCAAGAAAAGCATTAGAGCTAAGACAAAATAAAGTTATGACAGAGAGACATTGGAATTCCCCCTTGATTTTGTACTTATTGTATTGATATCGTATCAATATAATAATATAGGTAAATATAAAATATATATAAGCTCTTAGAACTATAAGTTTATAACACAACATATCAGTTCCTTGTCATGCTCTGTCACCATTGAGTCCTCTCATCCTGCAGAAGAAATCCTTTAACTCTTGATAGTTTTAACACTATTTGTCTCTGAATTTCTAAACAATATTTCTATATGGCTATTTCTCACTTTCTAAATTGTTGAAAACACCTATTTGTTTCAGGGTCACACATTGCTGGTTTCCAAATAATAGACAGTCTTACTTGTTTGTGTAGTAGCAGAATTCCTATTTATCTGGGCATGTGGCCAGCTAGGTCGAAGATTACATTTCCCAGGCTCCCCTCAAAGTTCCTGGTAGCCATGTGATCAGTCATGCATTGAACTAAAGACTATTTTGTAAGCTTTTCAGCTAGCTTCCTTAAAAAAATGAGCCTTGCGGGAATTCTATTTTCAGGCTAAGTAATTCACAAAAACAGTAAAAAAAAAAAATCTTTGTATCAAAATAAAACATTAAAACTTTATGAAGATGTCTTAAACTTATGAGGTTAGATCTAGGAAAGGAAGGCATCCCTGAGAACTGGGCATAGAACTGGAGTTTACCTTTTCCCTATGGGCATGTGTGACAAGAAGCAAATAGTAGACTCACAGGTATAACTAGAAAGTGCTCATGACCAAATTATTGGGATAGCAATAAGAAAGAAATGACAAAGTAGATAAGGTTGCAGACAGTAAGAAGCTACCAATACCAGAAGTCTAGAGAAGCAAGAGAAGTATTTATATTTGGGAAATAGCTATATCTGTAGATAGAAAAGCAAAATAATGGCCTAGGAGAACCAATGGGACAGAGATCACAGGACCTCTGGAGGTTCCGTGAGAGTTCTCTGGAAAGTTGAATAGAGTTTTTGATATAATGCTGGGCTAAAGGAATAAACCTTGGAAATTAAGGCTCACCAAAAAAGAGAACGTCCTTAAACCACCAATATTTAAGTTGAGACAGAACTAGACTTCAGGGGAATAAAAGGAGAACCAAAGGTAGATCAGCCCTGTGGGTTAGATAGAAAATGAAACTCTGAGTTATTCTTGTTTCACTAATGTACAATAGCCCAGCATTTCCAGGGAATCTAGTCCTCTACATCTGAAAGAAAAGAAGAAAGAAAATTAGAGATTAGAGAAAAAAAGGAAAGAAAGAAAAACTTGTCTCTGAAGAAATAGAGCAACATCTTAATCTTCAGGTGTGATTGGCAAATTAACTGTCTAATGTATCAAAGTAAATAAAAAATAAAGACTCTTAAAAGGAACTAAGTTAAAATACTTATACTAAATATTATGGGTACTGAGATCTCAACTGATAGTTTAATAGTATATTATGTATAACTGCAGAACAAATGAATGAAGTAGGCATTAGGTCAGAAGATGCTATTAGGAATATGGAAAAAAATGACAAAATATGGAAAAACATAATAGGCATAGGACACATACACTAACCTGTGTATAACTGGAGTTAAAAAGCACAAGAAAGGGCTGGGATGTAGCTCAGTGGCAAAGTGCTTGCCTAGCAAGTGCAACATCCTGGGTTTGATCCCCAATACCAAAAAAGAAAAGACAAAAAAAATACAGTTAAAAAAATCCAAACAAAAAAAAGCACAAGAAATAGCAAAGGAAGAGGGAGAAAGAGGAGAATGAGAAAGAAGAGAGGTCAGATGCGGCAGAAGAAAAGAAATGTGAAAAGAAAAAAAGAGAGGCATTTTCAAAGAAATAAGCACTTACAGTTTCCAAACCTGATGAAAGAAATCAATCTGTTAGTAGTTCCCGAGATTCACTAAAATCTCAAGCAAGATAAATTCCAAGAAAGGTAACCCCTAATTTATCAAAGTATTCAACATGAGATTAGTTAATTTAATGAATTAATGTTTCTTTTTCTTTTCATTAATTTTAAAATTTAATACCACAATGTACAATATCAAAAAGAAGAAATATTAGACAAAAATATACTTCTTTCTCCAAGACACATTTTGATGGAGACTTTGCTCACTTCCTTTCTACCTGCTTTAGTACAGAGTTGACTTTTGGCCCTTTCTAATTATAATGTCCCATACAAAGATCTCAGTCTCTATTTCTAAAAACAACTGAGTCATAGTGTATGTTCACCAGTTAGGATGATTGAGTCATCCTGGAAACACAAGCAAAAACAAACAGCAGAGCTTTAGAAATTATCTACCGAATGCTGATTACTCTTTGAAAATTAGTTTATCATAAGAAACGTTTTCAGATAATCCTCAAGTTTTCATACAGATTTTAATATTTTAAGTCCATCCTAGTAGATTTTTCAAAATATTAAGGGCTTTATCAAAACATCAGAATAATAAGGAAATACAATATAGAAGAGTATCTGGTTTGAATTTTTCCATGTGCTTTTAAGTGAAAAAAAAATTCCTTAGAATAAGTTTTATTTAAAAAATGAAGAACATACTTCCAAAATACTGACAATAGCTCCCAGGTTATAAAGTTCTAGTTAGTTTTTATATCCTTACTTATGCTTCTTTTATATTTTTATTGTTATTCAAGTGCAATTATTGTTCTTTCAAAATTAGAAGGATGTGCTATCACAGAAAACTATGAAGATGTTATGAGGAGAGACCTCAAGGCTAATACAACCACTCTGGGCTCCCTGGCAGAACAAGACAGAAGCTAACACCAGGCGCTGTACATCTGCTTGTGCTATTTTATGTAATAATTAGAAAATGCCAAGGGAAAACATTTAAATATCTTGAAACAAAAGCAATCAGAATCTTAAACATTAGGACAAAAATGCCCAATTAACTTTACAAAAAAGAAAGAAAGGAAAGCTTCCCAGTTGAATTTTATGTTGCGATTAGAACAAATATGACACTTATGTGTGCCCAGACTATAAAACAGTTAATGCAGCATTTCAAACTATGAAAACAATATGAATTCAAATTAATTTGCATAAATCCATGTGGTAAACATCAGCTGAAAGGCATTATGATAAAATATAGCCCACAAGCTATGTGTTAGGTTGAATGGAGGTATTTCAAGTTCAAATGAAGCATTTGGACCATCTATTAAAAATATTCATAATAATGTAATTCACAATGTACTCACTAACTTCCTGCTGTGTGAAAGACGTGATGCTAGTCCCTGTGGGAGATGCAACACTTCAGATTTTCAGCCCTAAAAATGCTAATGATTTTGTATGGAAAATGAATACAACTAATTCTATGCAAAGTAGTCTGGGAGAAGACAGAGGGAAAGTAGAAACTATTTTAAAGGAGTTAAGGGAAGAAGACACACTTTAACTTTGTTGCTAACACAAAACAGGAAATGACCTTCACAAAAATCTCTGATAGCTAAAGATTCCTAATTGGAAGGTGCTTTACCTAGAGTGGAAAGAAAATGAATTTCCCAAAAAGCTTTGAAAAAAAAAACAGAAGTAAACAAAATGAGATTCAACTTGTTAAATTAGAAGAACAAAAGGTAGCCTGGTAATGATGACTAATGCCTGTAATACTAGCTACTCAGGAAGCTGAGATCTGAGAATCACAGCTAGAAGCCAGCCAGGGTAAACAAGTCCCTAAGACTCCTGTCTTCAATTAACCACTCAAAAACCAGAAGCAGAGCTGTGGCTCAAAGTGATAGAGCACTAGCCTTGAGCACAAAAGCTCACCGACGGTGCCCCAGGACCTGAAATCAAACCCCATGACTGACCAAAAAAAAAAAAAAAAGGTGTGAGGGAGATAAGATGTATAAACAATCACTCTAAGTGACTCCAATGTATAAGATCCAGTGAGCAAAAGCCTAGAGAGCAACATTCTCTAAAGCCTGTGGGTGAATAGATCACCAGCAGTTACAACTTCCTATTAACAGCCCAAAGGCCTCAAGTCAATTCAAGTGAAGGCCAGAGTATAAAAGAGAAATTCACTCTAACAATGATCAACTAGAAAAAAAACAAAAAGAACTCTGTAATGTCAGGATAGGGCATAAATCACTGACACATCATCAAAACTCCCAAGAGATCTTTATGGAATTAAAAAAAAACAAGGAAAAAAAACTATACAGATAAATATATGGTTTATGTAAAAGCAATGTATAATTATAATGGAAAGAAATACTAAAACACCAGAATCACATGAGCAATAGTCAGCTAACCACTGATATTTTTGTCTTGCACTTACAAAAATGATAAAACATGTACCAAAGCAAGATTAATTCAGAAACCATACTTAAGTAATTATGGGCTAAACTGCATTGCTCTCCAGTCAAATTAAAGGTGGAACCAAGCCAATCTAATGTACTCTAGATGAATGGACTTTTTTTTTTTTTTACAGGATTGTAATAAGTAAAGTGGTGGTTTAAAGTCGAGAGTCTACCTAAAACAAAGCATAAATTAAACTTACCACAGTGCCTAATAGGACCTGGAATATTTCTTGGTCAGTAAGACTGTAGTTAGCTTTAGATAGCATCTCAATTTGCATTTGTCAGGGACCAGATAAATTCACTATTGCATGACCACAAGCTTTGAGCCCTGGTGACCTCTCTGTAGGTATAGGATAGAGGGAATGTTAGACTCTACTTCTGAGCATTACAGATCATGACCAGAACATAATAAACAAACTTCTACTCCCTCTTTTGTAAATTTCACTTGTTGCTGCAAATTAACACTATGTTAAGAGTCATGTATTACTTTTTTAAGTTAAATTAACACTTGGAATATAAACTTTATGGTCATGCAGCATTTTCCCATTCAAAATTGTATTTGTTTCATTCATTCAAAATGATATATTCTAGACATAACCAGTTAGCCAAGCCTCAATACCTTCTGAATGCAAATTGATTATTAAAAATCAATCAAACAGCTTGCTCAATCTCTCTGCTCAATCTCTCATCATCGAAGAAGCTTTTCCTATCTATAGCCAAAATCCCATATTGAGGGAGCCAAATACAACTGAAATCCTTCCACATGTCCAAATTATCCTTTGGATACCAAACCTATGAGTCTGAACCACCAATAGGATTCAATAACATCAGCTTAACTCTGAAAAATCAAGAAAATTTTAGAAATAAATTCAGGAAGTGAAGTCATAACCTAATGGTCTCATAAGGTCAAAAAGCCTTGATTCCGTAAGAGATCTTTGTATATGATAGTCTCCTTTGTCACCAGGACTCAGCTTCTCCAAGACCTCTTCTGTAAAGTTTCCTTCTTCTGTGCCTCAAATATGAGTATTTGTTACTTCTCATATTTTGTAATACCCTGGTTGTATTCTGGTGCTTCCACTTTCTAATCTCAAAAATCCTTATAAATGCCCATCATTGTAGTTTTACATTTTATCTTTAAATTTACCAAGAATTTAAACATGTCCTAGCATAGCACTTGTTAATCAATACCTCTGTTTTTTTTTTTTTATGAAATGGGAGCCCCAAGGCATTACCACTTCAGCTAACAGAAATTATTTCCAGGAGACTCCACTGGTCATTTTAATAATGAACAAATAGATTAAAAAACCCTTGATTTGATTGTAAGACTTTAATCTAAACCACAATTAAGTCTTAGGTAACAGCTGGCCAGATTGTCCTTGTTTTGACCAAGAGGTTTTCATCTTAGAGCTGTTATTATAGCTAAGACCTCCTGTTTCTATCTGACTTCTGAGATTTTGGGCTCATAGGCAATTAAGAAATATGTCTTTGCTCTCAAATAAATACATTAAATAAATACACATTCACTCAAAACACAGTACTCAGAAACAATGCATAAGGACAATCATTAGACTAGCCTTTCTGAAGGACTGACCAAGTTAGCCTCCTGGGACATTTACTCTGTTACTCCCTATATATGTAAACTTATGTGGATTATATATGACTGAATTTATTAATGTCTGCAACTAATCCAAAGGTCAGGTGAAAAGAACAGGGTCACTGCAAGTGGCTGCAAGGAGTTTTTTTGAAACAAAAGATGAGAATCTACAAGAATAGGTTGTGGAGACACTGAAATTTCCTGGGAGGTTTGTTCTTGTAATGTTAGTTTAAAGATAAACACCACAGAAATTCTTTTTTATTTCAATCAATCCCTTTTCCTCTGAGGAGGCCCAAATCTTTACTAATATCATCTTTATTTACCAGCTGTTCTCCCCATTTTGCAAGAGTAACCACGTTAAAATACAGCAGCAGACAGAAAATATTAAGGAAACTTCAGCAGTCATTTAATAGTCAGTGTTCTCTTATAACCAGGGTGAAATTCACCAGCTGTGAATGTCAGCAGAAGATGTAAAAATAATCTGATCAGACTGTTGACAGAAGCCATTGGAAAGATTAGTAATTGTGAGATTAGAGATGGCAGAACTAAGTATAAATGCCAGGGTAGAAAACTACTCAGAAAAATAGGAATTTGAGTTCTGCCTTCTTAGTTTGCAAGTTTCTAATATCAAGTGTGAATCATATATAGCCAAGAGGCACTACGACTATAAGAACTTGTCAGTGACAATTATGTTATAGAAAATCCCCTTTCTATAACTGAAGTGGGAAATTAACATGTGAATAGTTTAACTTTGATTATAAAAGCTCTAATTTTCTACTTTCACTCTGATAGAATGCAGTATTCAGCAGAGGCCAAGCTAACTGTCAATATTCAACTATTTTTTCTATAAAAATGGAAATTTCTTTTCTTAGGGGCTTGAATTCAGGGCCTGGGCTCTGTACCTGAGCTTTTCCACTCAAGTCTAGCTCTCTACCACTTTGAGCCACGGCACCACTTCTGGTTTTCTGGTGGTTAGTTGGAGATAAGGGTCTTTTAGACTTTCCTGCCCAGGCCAGCATTGAACTGCATTTCTCAGAGCTCAGCCTCCTGAGTAGTTAAGATTACAGACGTGAGCCACGAATGCCAAGTGGAAATTTCTTATAGTTCAGCATAAGAGCTAAGGACACATTTTCTAAAAGCTTGTCTTTATAAAGAACAAACATGTGAAATATGATATGTAGACATGTGCTCACTTTCAGAACTCAAATTCTTTCCAAGATCCTTTCTTTTCTAGAGTCATCTAAGTTTCCAAATCATGTACATGCTCACGGGAATATACTTTATAATTGAAGTGGTTTTTCAGCATATCTGTCATTCCTGAAGTGTGATCAGATTTTTGTCATAAGTAGCCAAGAAATTACAAAACAACAAAAGGATTAAAGCCATGTGTGCATTGCACTGAATTTAACAGTTAACCAGAGAGTCTTATGTCAAATCTGATTCTGCAACTCTGCATAAATGTGGATATGGGAAGGATGAATGAAAAGGAAAGAAAGATGAAAATCTGCACCTAATTCATATGTTTTTTTCATGTTACAGTTTTATAGATTTTGAATATATTTATACTGATCAGTCTAGTAGTCACCCTGAACTTTTGAGTCTGTTTGAATGACTAAGGATGGCACAACATTCTTAAAAAACATATTCAAAATCAATGACTGTAACTGCTATGCACAGGGTACCTATCTGATGGTAGTGCTATAAACAAGGTCTTCCGTGAATAAGAACAATCTGTGTGTTTTAATATATAGATTTAAAAATTATTATTGAAATATGGCAAGGCCAACAGACCAAGAGAAGACAGCTATTGAAAAGATTGTTCTATTCACAGATCCCTTGAAGTCCTTGGGGACTTGGGTCTTCACCGTGGAGGCACCTAGCTTAAGCATAGAATTCTAGCACCAAGATAAGTCTTAGAGGAAGAAGAGAAAATTGAGAGATGAGCCTTTATGGTGCTATTCACAAGAAGTAAGGAGAGAAGCATCTTCAATAGACCAACCAGTTTGAATCAGTTAAGATCAGCCAATTTGAATCATTACAGTGAATTTAGGACTCTCCCTTTGTCTGGAATGCAGCCCTGGGGTAGTTAGGGCAGAAAGATTGTAGCTCAGAAGTGTGATAAGTTTATAGGGAGTTTGTCAGTGTTTGAACCTCTCAATCGTTTTATTTGCATATGAAGAATATGCTAAAAGTGAATAGGTCATTGATCTCTAGAACTTGCTAAATCTGCCCAGGATAGAGAACTCTGGGAGCAGAGATTTTAATGCCAAATGCATTAGAATATAGACAATAAGAGGTAGAGTTAATACAGTCTGTTGCCAGTGTACTTACCAAGTATTAATAGCCCTACCACAGCTCATTTTAAAGCTCCTTAGTCCACTTGTTAATTCCTGCACTAGGGAACTCAGGAAACAAGCATTTCTTGATCATTAAAACTTCCATATGACAATAAAAGACCCCGAATAGCAAAAACGCTCCTCAACGGAAAGAACACTGCTGGAGGAATATCAATACCAAATTTCAAACTCTACTCTAAAGCCATAGTAATCAAAACAGCTTGGTATTGGCATAAGAACAGACCTCAGGACCAATGGAATAGAATTGAAAACCCAGAAATGAACCTACAG
>NW_012267264.1:4652906-4654103 GCF_000151885.1 Dipodomys ordii | reverse complement strand
TGTAGCTCAAGTGGTAGAGCGCTCGCCTTGAGCTGAAGAGCTGAGGAACAGCGCCCAGGCCCAGAGTTCAAGCCCCACGACCGACAAAAAAAAAAAAAAAAAGAAATCTGAAGCCAGGAGTTAGTGATTGTAACTTGTGTAATGAGGAAAGGCTTTATTTAGTACATGAATTTGAAGTTTAAGAGTGAGTATCATCGGACAAAGGCTTCAGCAAGAACTTTGTCAAGAAGGCTTCTTAGACAAGCTGCATCAACGATGGCCGAGCAGTGGAAAATGTAGCTGTTGTGCTAAAGACTCAGTCTCTTGATGTGGACACTGAAGAATAAAACTTTGGGAATATTTACTGTCCCTGCGTTCTGGGTGATTCAAGTTTTTTTCCATAGGTCTACAGCTCTGTAGCCTTGACCATACCTAGCTTTACAACAATGAAGGAATTGAAAAGGTGATTTTTTTGAGTAATCAAATTTGTACAGTCTGAAACTCCAATAATCTTTCTGCCTTATTGGAGCTGAGTGGTAACAAGGAAATAAAGAAAACTTAAGAAGAGTGAAAAACCATAGGAAAAATGAGGCTTAATTGTAGAAGCAAGAAGAAATTGCCCCTTAAAGCTTTGCTTTGTTGTAAAGCTTCTGGGGGGGGAGGGGGGTGGGAAGGGGGAAGCTGTTATGGAGAAAATCAGACAAGGTAAAAACTGTGGTCAGCTATTAATTGTATGGCAATGATCACAAATTGTAGTAGAAAACGAGAAAGAAACTACAAAAGGGAAATACAGCATAATCTAGAGTTTGGTTATTGGGACCCATTCTACTTGTACACCGAATTTCAGATTTAATCTTTTTATAGTTATTTCCTTGTAAATCCTTTTGGAAATTTGTAAGGTGAATACAACAAGGACCATATGTTCTTTTCACAGACGAATCAACAAAAGACCTCCAAAGAGACATAATCTAAACTTGCATTAATTATCACAGTCAAATGAAACTGTAGCATTATTTCTTATGTTCTTCTGATAAATGGTATCAAGCCGAGTAACGAGACCAATTCAAAACACAATATATAGAAAGCTTGAGAATGTTAACAAAACTGCTCAAAGGTTGATTAAAAAAAAAAAAAAGAGGCCTGGGAAGGTGGCTCAGTGGTAGAGCACTTGCCTTGCATGCATGAGGCCCTGGGTTCGATTCCCCAGCACCACATAAG
>NW_012267264.1:4623202-4647323 GCF_000151885.1 Dipodomys ordii | reverse complement strand
GTAAACCAAAGGAGGAGGCTGCAATGCTTGGTAAGAAATGTACGCATTATCCTGCCCATGTAATTGTAACCCCTCTGTACAGTATGTTCACAAATAAAAAATAAATTAATTAATTAAAAAAAAACTTCCATATGTTTTACGTATATATTTATCATTCTTTGAGTTACTATCACATATCCAAAGGAGATGTTATTATCTCTAGTGAATTTTGTTTAAGGTAAGAATGTTAGGTTGGAATATCCTTAGCTTTTTTTTTTAGCCTATCTCCAAAATATTCAAGTTGTTGTGGCAACATATAATCTAACAAATTATGTTTTAAAATTTAGAGTTGTTTATAACTCATAGCTTCTTTACACAGAACTCATCTACCCTCCCATTTAAAGTCTCCTTCCTTCACCTATACAATCCTGCTTTTACTGATCCTTGACATATTTCCATTTAGCCTTTTTTCTAGCTTCTATAAAGCAACAATAAATTGAAAACAATAAATTTAGGAATAATTACCAGCAGGCAGGCAGACAATTATATGAATGTGGTTTTAAAATTACAAATAACTCATGAATATTGTTTCTAACCATGTAGGAATGTCTCTGAGAAATAGTCATACTTATTATCTTTCTAATTATTTGGTATTGTTATTATTACCTTTAACTTTTCATTTGCATTGAAATAATGAAGGAACTTCTGATTCGATATTATTTTACATCCTCATTCTTAACTCTTTCCAATTTCATTTCCACTATGTTTAGTTTTGGAGGAAAATTAAATCACAAACACTATTAATAATATGATTCCATTTTTGTAAGAAACAAATATAATTTAAAAGCCCATAAAATTATGTACCCAAATTCAAACTTCTCTTTCAATGATGAAATTATGGTGATTTTAATTTTTCTTTATACATTTTTGTATCTTTTAAGTTGTTCACAATGAGTACACATTCCTTTTATAATGGGTAAAATGAAGTTATTTCTGTTTTGCAAAACAGTTATTTCCATATACGTAGGGAATTATTTTGTGAAGATATCATTGAATATGACCAAATTTATAAAATCAAAATCTTCACTTTCCTCTAGATATATAAATCACTATTCAGATTGCGTAACCATTAAAATTTTAACCATTAAAATTTCTGTTATTAACCATTAAAATTTCTGTCATTTGAGTAATATTTAAAGCATTTGAACAAGCCACCATGATGAAGATTGTGAGCAAAAGTTGCTCTCAATTATAGTGAAGCAGCCCTACCTTCTGAGGTGGTAAGAAGTATACTGAATAGAGAAAATTTTAATATTAAAAAAGAATTGAAATAGCTCATTAGGTACTATCAAGGTCTTAGTTCAAATCATGAGCCTCAGATACATGGGGTTCATTTTGAAAACATTTGATGGTTAGAGTCAAAATATTACCATGTTGATAAGAAGGCCACAGTAATGAGGTCATTGTCTCTGGACCACTCCTTTTCCCAGATGGTTTTAAATGAAGAAACAACTTCTTTGCAGTTACTAATTGGACACTATCTCTATGTAGGCTTTCTGCAAAATCAATTTTCTCAAACAGAACAACCCAGAACCATGCTCGTGAGCAGAGCAACAGAAATCTGTAACCCCTGTTTCTAAAGTGCTTAAAGTTTGCTCCTAGGATAACAAATCAATAACAACAAATAGTAGGTTTTATAAAGTGAGTCTTACATAGAACAAGTGATTCTCAGTTTTAGCCTGAAGTAGTCCACCTAAACTGCTCTGCTCAAAGGAATAAGGATGGCCATGGGGCCATTAAATCATTTACATCAAAGAAGAAAAGCAAAACAACTCTGTGAACTTAGTGTTTTAGATGTCTATCCTTACTTCAAAGTCAAGTGACTTTTTGAGGTGATATGTAACATTTGTGAAAAAGAACAAAAGAGCAGAATGAAGTCCTGCATAAGCAATTGATGTGGCAGCCACTCTTACTGTAACATCTTTGTCTTCACTTCTATTCATCATTTAAGGAAGGCATGTCTATGTCAACTTTAATCATCTGAGTTTTACCCAAGAGTTTGTTATAAAAGAAAATATTGGAGAAACTAATTATGTTGGAAATTTTTGCAAGAAGATACCTTAAAGGAGTGTGTGTGTGTGTGTGTGTGTGTGTGTGTGTGTGCGCGCGCGCGCGCGTGTGCGTGTGCCCACACAGGTTTACACATGCCTCAGTCCTGGGGCTTGAATTCAGGGCTTGGGAGCTGTCCTTGAGCTTATTTTGCTCAAGGCTAACACTCCATCGACCATTTGAGCCACAGTTCCACTTCCAGCATTTTCAGGGTACTTTATTGAATATAAAAATCTCATGGTCTTTCTTGTCTGGGCTGATTTCAAACTGAGATCCACAGATCTCAGCCTCCTCAGTAGCTAGGATTAGAGGAGTGAGCCACCAATGCCCTGCTTGGTTTTGTTTGTGTGTGTGTGTCTGTTTTTATAGGAATACTTACTAAATATTTTCTCACTGCCTAACAGCCAAGATTACTATCTAAAATTACCCTTTCCATGACTCTTTTAAAGTGATTATGTTCCTAGAACAAGCCATATGAAAGAATGGAGTCTAGTAGGTAAAGTCAAAGCTACAATGCCGAAGAAGTGATTTATGGACTATGGCTCTCAGTATTATCTAGACAATACTTTTATAAGTTCAAAAGTTCAGTCATATCCTTTAGATATGTCAAGTACGGCATAATCTCACCAGATAGAATAAGAGGCAATTTGAGTGTGCATTGATAATTAAGCTCAAAGTCTCTGTCCATTGAATCAATTTATGACACGTAGTGTCCTTCTGGTAAAAGGACATTATTTGGGGAGTAAAAAAGTAAATGTGGAGAATATTATATGGATAGTACACTGGTAAATGAGATATTTCAAAACATTGTACTATGTATAAACGAAACTAGCAATAATAACACAGCCTTCAGTAAATTATTAAATAGGCAAAATGGTGACACATTACCTTTATATTTAACCTTAAACTTCTGTTATGAAAAATTTCAAAACAGAAGAGCATGATGAATCCTGTGCTCTCATCGTTTCAATTTAATCATCATTAAACCTTCCCTTCTCATGCACTGGAAGCAGGTTGTCATGTGATTTTTGTCTGTGAACATTTCATATACCAGCACAGTTCAATTCATAGGACTTCAATATTAAAATACTAGAATGGGGTAAGCTAATAATATTTAAAGAATGAAGAAACAGTTTTTGATGATCATCAAATGACTTAGCAGTTTTCACATGGCTAGTATATATATATATATATATATATATATATATATATATATTATAACATTTATTACATATTATATATAACATTTGTTATATGTAATATATATATAATGTGTTTCTCCCCTGTTGTGTCTTTGAATGAAGATTTAATTAGACCCACCAGGTAATTTGTTGCATGTCTGTTAATTCATCAGGCCCCCCCTTCTTTATCCTTTCCTTCTTAATTAATAAGGAAAGTAGATTGTTTATATTACACCCTGGACTTTGTCACCATATTCTGTTGTCATTTAACATGTTCCAAGTATGAATTAAT
This sequence comes from Dipodomys ordii, assembly GCF_000151885.1. NCBI lineage: Eukaryota > Metazoa > Chordata > Mammalia > Rodentia > Heteromyidae > Dipodomys > Dipodomys ordii. The sequence continues at coordinate 4,643,762 of NW_012267264.1, read as the reverse complement.
AAGTAATCCATACTTATTGAATGTGTAGTTAGATCTAAAAGGTTAAAGCCAAATCAGGGTTCATTTTATTTCCCTCAAGAGCACTTCACAGGTGTGGCTACGCCATTCTTTGAAAGGCACATACTATCCAGTGTGGTCACATTCTGTCATGTCTTATCAGTGATAAGCATTGCCTTATTCAGTATTTCATTAACAGTTCCATTAAGGTCTTTACTGCTACTATTTCATTTTTATTCATTAACTGGAAGTGCTTTATAGAAAGAAAAACCTCAGGGTTGGAGGCATAACTCAGCAGAATCATGCTAGCCTAGCAAGTGCAGGGCCCTAAGTCCAAACCTCAGTAACACCAAAGCAGCAACAAGAAGAAATTCTGAGCTTCTTCATGGCAAAGGACATAGCTAGCAAGATAATCAGAAAGCCCACAGATTGGGAGAAGATCTTCACTAGCCATACAACAGACAAGGGCCTCATATCACTTCATGTAATTCTTTATAATTCTTTTCATTTCCTTAAGAATGATAGAATATCATTCCTTCTAGTGGATGAACAAAATTCTATTGTGTATATGTACCACATTTTCTTATTCCATTCATACATTGAGGGACATCTGGGCTGATTAAATATCTTGGTTATGTTGAATAGTACTGCAATGAATATGGCTGGTTTGTGACCTATAGGAGTAGAATTGCTGGGTATTTCTATGTTTAGTTTTTTGAGGACTCTCCATGCTGCTTTCCTGTACCAGCTCATATTCAATAGGGGAGCCAAAAACCTAGGCTGGAAGAGAGACAGCCTCTTCAACAAATGCTTCTGGCAAAACTGTATCCCCATGAAGGAAACTGAAACTAGATCCTTCTATATCACTTTCCACTAGCAACAATTCAAAATGGATTGAAGACCTCAATGTAAGACCAGAAGACCTGAAACTATTACAGGAAGGAGGGCAATCTCTAAGGCCCTTGGGCACAAGTTAAACTTCCTGCATAAAGATTCAAGAACACAACAAATCAGTGAAAGACTTGATAAGTGGGATTGCATCATACTCATCTGCATGGCAAAGGACATAGCTAAAAAGCTAAAAAGAAAGTTTACATCATAGGATGAGATTTTTACCAACTATACTTCATCTAAGGGCCTAATACCCAAAATATACTTAAAGTTCAGAAAGTTATACACTCAAAAATTAAACCCTCAAAAAAATAACAATCCAATTAATACATAAGCTAAGGATTTAAAAAGAAACATCTCAGAAGAAGTAAAAATGACCAATAGACACATGAAGAAATGTTCACCACCTCTGATCATAAAGGAAATGTAAACCAAAACACCACTGAGATACTACCTCATCCCAGTTAGAATGGCGGATATCAAGAAAACAATATATGATGAATTCTTGGTACTTCTCGCTTTCCTTCTCCAGTTCATCCTTCTGTCACTCTCCACATAAACTGCTTTGTTAAAAGGAAAAAATATTTAATACATAATCCAAATTAAGATAAGTAAGGGAAAGGGTAGATTGTTGAGGTGAGTGAGAATGTTGAAAGGGGACATTGATCAAGATGCACTATGTTCATAAACTGCTTTGGTGAATGGCAACTCCTTTGTAAAACTACAGAAAGATAATAAAGATATTTTTTAAAAAAGAAAGAAAACAGAAAATAATAAATGCTGGTGCAGAGGCAGCCTAAAGGGTATTCTAATACACTCTTGTTCAGAATTTAAGCCTGGACATCTGCTCTGCTGATCCTAAGCTTTATGTCTTTAAATAGTTAAAAGAACTTTTTGGAACTAAACTTCTTGTCAGGTTATCTGCCTGTGAGTTTTCCCTTTGCACGTAGCACCTCTCCTTCAAGGTAGCAATATGATTATATTTGCATGACTAATTAAGAACTTAATGAAAAGTCTCTCACTTGAGAGAATGGTCTCCCTAAAAGAAGGAGCCTTGCAACTAGACTGCTTAAAAACATTTGCCATCTGAATAGATTTCAGAAAATGTACTACTTCTGAGTGTGCCATAGACATCAATACATTCAGAATGTAAAAAAACTTTTACTTCACTAATATACTGTAGTAATCTATAGAACTTTCACTAAGGAGATTTCATAATACCTTGGCTTGTGTTCTTTTCCCCTTTGCTTTCCAATTATTTGTTTCTCTAACAATTTATTTCTCAAACAATTATTTGTTCCTCTAAAGTGAATCTGAGTATAGATTATGGCCTCCTTAAGCATTTCTGCCTTACTAGGTCCCTCCAGGAGGCCAGGGTCACATAGTTATGGTAACAGGTAAACAAGACATAAGCCCAGTGTGATAAGTTTTGGGGGCCTGATGTAGGCTAGTCAACCAAAAGAACATTCATTAACTTACAGTAAGAAGTATGTCAGGGAAAAGCATTTTTTTACACTAGATTATATTTTCTTCTGAGGGAAAAATATCTTCTATACACTTTGCTTTTTCAAAGTGAAGTACAAAAAAAGCATTATCTATGTAATTTATAAATGAAAAACATGTACAGGATGCTTTTAAGATCAAATAAGTTTCTTAAAAAGATGATTCTAACTTTCATGTGAATGTATGGGGAACTGATATTTGCTAAAATGGTAAAAACAATCAATATATTGTATAAATGTAAATAGTTTCCAACCCCTCCCCCGTACATCCAAAAAAAAATCCAGCAGCAGTTTTTAAACATGATGTGACATTGCACACCTGTTTCTAAATCTTCAAGACCTTTTCCCCAATTTTTCAGTCAACAAATGCTTCCTCTGTGGGTATTCTCTGGGAATCTCTCTCACAGATGGACCCCTGCAGAATTCTTGATGTGTCAAGCCCATAAGTATTAGAAAGAGAGTGTATGTAGGACATCTCCAGCCAGTGACTCACTGGTCTAGGTCTTTGAAATCTTAGCTTTAAACTTGGGCTGAACCTCAAGAAGCCAGAGAATGCAGAGTGTTTTCCTTGCACTGTTGGGTCCTACGCTGCTGTGTGGTTGTCCACAGGAAATAGCTATGTGAAAATCTAACAGCCTTTCTAAAACAAAATGGGATACTATATTCACAAATGCACAGGACTGAATCATCAACCAACAGTCTCGTGCAGTAAGTCTTTATCAACCTGAGACTTCATTAATGATTATCATAAAATCTAAAGCAATAATTATTGAAGTCCGCATCAGTATCTACAAGATCAATTGATTAAGGACGAATTTCAGAATACTTTTCCTGTACCTAAGTTCATTTCAACTTACAGTGTAATTCTCATGCTGGTTGTTGATCAGAGGAACCTCTGAGTTTGAGATGTCTTACAATTACATTTCTCCTTAATCACATAGGCTGGTCTGGCTGGGTAACTGAATCTCCTTCTATCATAGAGGCAGTACGAAATCCATGGATTTTGGGTTACTTATAATAATCAAGTACATAAAGTACGTATGCCTTTCTGTATGTGTTTCTTACGGCCCTCATTCATCATATTTAGCTTGTGTATCCCATTAAACAATGTTGGCGAGGTTCAGGTTAAACTTTCGTCAGGCATTATTGAATGAGGAAAATAAGTAACAGACACAAGCCCATGGTTGAAGGTTTCCTTCCTGTTTTCTATACAAGGATCCTTGAAGTCAATAAAAATAACAGTAGGAACACACCTTCTGAAAGCTGTTGTGCTTTCTTTTAATGATGAGGAAAATGATGTAATTCAGTGTTTGCCCCCCTTTTATGTGTACATAAGCTTCCACAAAATCCTGCCTATAAGGAATGCATACCTGTTAAACTATTTATAACTATAGTAGTCAATTTCCCAGTATCAAAAGGAAACACATGAGGCTGTGTAATTTTGTAAAGAAAGAAAGAGGGTTTATTTAGTTCACAGATCTATAGATACAAAGGTGTGACAGAAGGTACTGGGCTGGGAAGGTGGCTCAGTGGTAGAGCGCTTGCCTTGCATGCTCAAGGCCCTGGGTTCGATTCCTCAGCACCACATAAGCAAAAAGAAAAAAGCCGGAAGTGGCACTGTGGCTCAAGTGGTAGAGCGCTAGCCTTGAGCTGAAGAGCTGAGGGACAGCGCCCAGGCCCAGAGTTCAGGCCCCATGATAGGACCCCCCCCCAAAAAAAGAAGGTATTGCCCATGGCTCATGGCAGATCACATTACAATGGTAGAAGAATAGATGGAAGAGAGAAATTACATGGAAAGAAAGGAAGCTAAGAAGCACCTACAAACCAACTAGAATCTTACTTAGGAGATCCCATGGCTCATAGTCAATTTATACACCAATTTGTGTTGCTAAAATTTAGAAACAAGACAGTATGTTTTAATTTGTATTTATTGGTATTGTTTCTTGGGTGGAATTAGTGCCTTTGTGTTTGTTGGTTCTTTCTAAGAATATTAAATGTTTTTTTCACTTTCCAAATATAATCTATCTTCTATGTTTTAAAGCTTTTTTTTCCTATCTTTTGTTTATTTGTTAACTCTATTTTATTCTGTCACTTCTTGCTTTTGTTATTCCTATTTATTCAGAGTGACACTTAAATTCTAATCTCTCTCCTCTGTCTGAGATGAACAATTAAATATATATAGGTGACATATTTGTTAGCAGTCCCTTTACTAAAATCATCTCTTACTGGATGAAAACTGCCATCTAGCAGACAGATTCTGTAAGAATTTATGAGTATTGTGTTCTTGAGGTCTTAAGTAGTTTAAAAATGTTATTTTTCCCCAGCTGTGGAAGCTGAGGATTGGCATAGTAGAACAGTGTCACGTGATCTTAGGTTTCTGAAACGTAACTCTGTCATTGGATGCTGCTCATCATAACTTCTAGTTAAAAATTTAAATTTCTAACTTGTGGCTGTCTTTGCTATCTGCAGAAACTTGTTTAATTATATCCAGTTCCTGATTCAGTAATGTGTTACAGCTTTCCTTTTCTTTATATTTTTCCCCTCAGAGCAAAACAATTACTATTTTCCCATAAAACTCCTCCATTTTCTTTTCCTTTTTTAAGTTCAAAAGTGAACAAGTGAATAGTGCTTGCTAGCTCATCTGCTGCAGGATAAAAGACAGGTCAATATCAAAGTTAAAAGTGGCACAATTTCCTGTTATTACTTTGCCTCTCTTACAACTTGATTTTTGCTCTCTGGGACTTAGATGTCTCTTTGCTATCAAATAAACCCTCCGGGCTGCTGCTTGTCCATTAGCTATTTTCAATTATTCTTTCTAATGCTGTCTTCAGTATAAGAAATGATGAGAAATGGAACAGTTCCCCCCTTGGAGAACGTAAGTTGGCCCTATCTTGCTAGCTGAGCCCCTATCTATCCAAAATCAATAATCTCAGTTTCTTCTCACATTCCCTAAGATATAAGGAAAAATTAGAATGCTGTAAATAAATGCTGTACCAGATGTACTCCAGCAAATGATAGCTCTTGGAATAGCATCCGAAATGACAATGTGTACTCACTTGGAATTCAGAAATGAAAATGTCCCAGAGCCTCGCTTCATTACTGAAGGGAATCAGTCTCATACCACAGCAATTGCCTGTCCCCACCAGCTGACAATGAAATGAATACTCTGTAGGAGCTGAGATGATTGTGGCATTAAACTTTGCAGTCTTTCCATGATCCTACAAGACTGCTTCTGAATCTAAACTAATCAGTTCTGAGAAGAATCTGTATAGAACTTGTTCATCGTCTAAAATCTGGAGGGGGGGCAGGAATGAGTGAAATCAAATGAGTTGGGAAAGATTATCAACTAAGAGACAGTTCAGGCATCTGTTTAAGATCAGCCTGAAAAAATAGGACAGAAACAGTCCAGCAGCTTGAGGAGAGTTGTCATCATCTGCAAAAACCCTGAAATTGTTTTATTATTGTCATCAGTCACAATCAGGATGATAATAATAGTGATCTAGTGTTCAGTGAACACAAAACAATGCACTTACAATTGTACTGGGGATAAAATAAAAAGAACAACACAGGATTCCTGACTGGTAAGCTTGGCATCTGTTACTTGTACTCAGACCACAACAGGGACAGTGAGGGTACCTGAGACAGGGGAAGCATTGGCATGTACCATGCATGCTCTGAGAGGCAGACGTTGTGGTTCATAGACCTCTTATCTAATCCTATGCTTGGAAAGGTAGCAGGTGAGATATTAGGAATTATGGGGATATGGGGAATTGGGTAAAGAGAAGAATATTAATATACATGGGAAATGTTTTCTGGATATTATATCTCATTTAATATTCAAACCATGCAATCAGTTAGATACTATGATTTCTATTCTCAATGTCAAGCCATTGAGCTTTAGGGAAGGTTAAGAAATTGTACAACTGCCAGGAGATGAGTAGACAGCTGGATGCCCAGTGAGGCAATCACAGTGTACCAAAGCTGGACAAGGACTTGAAGATGCCCAAGGATGTGCATTCCTCTTATAGACCTCTTCCTCATCAATATGAGCCTTCAGTGCCACTCTTGATCTTAAAGAGCTGAGATTCGCAGGAAGACTGGGCATCACAGATGAATTAATCAACTTGTCTGATGTTTTCATGATAAAATTGGCTTCGGAATTTCAAACTCTACTACAAAGCCATAGTAATCAAAACAGCTTGATACTGGCACAAGAATAGACCTCAGGACCAAAGGAATAGAATTGAAAACCCAGAAATGAACCCACAGACTTATAGCCATTTAATTTTCAATAAGGGAGCTAAAAAAATAGAATGGAAGAAAGACAGCCTCTTCAGTAAATGGTGGTGGCAAAATTGGTTAACTACTTGTAGAAAACTAAAGCTAGATCCTTATATATCACCCTGCACCAGAATCAACTCCAAATGGATCAAAGACCTCGGAGTCAAAGCAGACACTCTGAAAACATTACAGGATGGAATAGGAGAAACCCTAGGTCTCTTTGGCACAGGCCGAAATTTTCTTAACAGAGACCCAGAAACACAACAAATCAAAGAAAGTTTGGACAAATGGGATTGCATGAAATTGCAGAGCTTCTGCATGGCAAAAGACATAGCTAGCAAGATCAATAGAAAACCCACGGATTGGAAGAAGATCTTCACTAGCCATACAATGGTCTCATATGTAAAATATACCTTGAACTCAAAAAATTAAATCCCCCAACAACAAATCTTCAAAGAAACAATTACCCAATAAATAAATGGGCTAAACACTTAAAGAGAAACTTCTCTGAAGAGGAAAGAAGGATGGCCAATAGACACATGCAGAAGTGCTCAACCTCCCTAGCCATAAAAGAAATGCAAATCAGGGCTGGGAAGGTGGCTCAGCGGTAGAGCGCTTGCTTTGCAATGCATGAGGCCCTGGGTTCGATTCCTCAGCACCACATAAGCAAAAAGAAAAAAAAAAAGCCGGAAGTGGCGCTGTGGCTCAAGTGGTAGAGTGCTAGCCTTGAGCTGAAGAGCTGAGGGACAGCGCCCAGGCCCCACAACCGGACCAAAAAAAAAAAAAAAGAAATGCAAATCAAAACAACATTGAGATACCACCTCACTACAGTTAGAATGGCAAAAATCAAGAACTCTAATAACAACAGATGATGAAGGGGATGAGGACAGAAGGGAACCTTACTGCATTGTTGGTGGGAGTGTAAATTTGTTCAACCACTATGGAAAGTAGTATGGAGGTTCCTCAAAAGACTTCACATAGAACTCCCCTATTACCCAGCAATCCCACTTTGGGGCATTTCCCCAAATGTTTACAAACAAGACCACACTAAGGCTACCAGCACAACTATGTTTATTGCAGCATTATTTACTATAGCAAAGATATGGAACCAACCTAGATGCCCCTCAGTAGATGAATGGATCAAGAAAATGTGATACACACACACACACACACACACACACACACAATGGAATTCTATGCCTCCATCAGAAAGAATGACATTGCCCCATTTGTTAGGAAATGAAAAGACTTGGAAAAAATTATATTAGGTGAAGTAAGTCAGGCTCAAAGAAACATAGGTCTCATGGTTTCCCTTATTTGCAATAACTAGTATATGTCTGAGACAAGCAGAAATGGTCAGATAAGTTGATGTTAGGCAAAATGAACCCTATTGTTTCTAACATATTTACGAGATGGTTTCTTTGTTTTGTATGTCCCTCCCCCATGGTATAACCCCTGTTTTCGATGTTGGTATAATTTGTGGAGGGGAAGGGGAAAGAACAAATGTTTAAATAGGGATACAGGTGGACCCATTGCATCAATGAGATGTACAGGATGAACTTTACAACTTTGGGGTGTGGGTATAGGAAGGAATGGGAAGGGGAGACTAAGGAGGAGGCAACAATGCTTGATAAGAAATGTACTCATTACCTTGCTCATGTAATTGCAACCCCTCTGTACGATATTTTCACAATGAAAAACTTATTAATATTAATAAAAAATTCACTTCAGGCAGCATGGCATGGAATTGTTAGGATAGTCTCAGAGCATCCTGTCAGCAGACACATAGTTTTCCATCTCATGTCTGGTTATGTTGAATTCAGTTTCTTGAATCTGCCATGTTTCTGTACTGTAAAATAGCCACTTTAGGGGAAAGAATGATGAAAATGAGTGGGCTGGGAAGGGTATATTGATCAAGATGCATTGTACTTATTAAACCTACTTATTGAATGGTAATGCTTTTGCATGACTAAAGGAAATAACGATATAATTTTAAAAAGCATGCAGTAATGAATTATAAAACTTTAGGTCAGTACAATTTTCCCTAAGGGAGCAAGTATTTTGCGAAGTGAACTTTGGAACTTATACCAGCTTCTCATCTGGTAGTTTTAGTATCCATCTGCAAAATGTTTGCTTGAATTGATTAGTACTCTGATAATGGGGATGCTCTCATTTTATCCCTTTGTGCATTGATAATTTGTCATTTTACTATATTTTATCTCTGTTTATTTTATAGTAAGATAGATAAGATAGATTCTTATTTTATAAATTCAGTTACAATACCATCTTTTGTTTATTCATTCATTCTTTCATACAGTTATAATTTGCTCAATATTCCTAGATTAGGCCAGTGCAATTCTCTTCTATCTGCCCACTTCTGTGTCTATTTGATATGAATCTATCAATCTTGGAAGATTTTCTTCTCCTTTCAGCGTTTCATCTTGTACTTTCCCTAACCATAGCTCCAGCCTCAGCCATTTCTCTGGAGATCCCTGACCTTCTAATAAAGATTGGTGCTTAGAAACCAATGTGTCAGTGGTAGAATGCAGGTTTTCTAGGAAAAAGAAGCAACTCCATATGGTATTGTAATATGGCTTAATGTGTTTCATTATATCCATAAGCTGTACATAAAGAATGAACTTGAATGTTAATGGGGATCTTTTGGATGATTATGATATGTCAATGTCGATTTATGTATGAGAGGCCAGGAAAAAGATGGGAAATGTCTTTACCAATGGTCCTTAGAGATTCAACTTACAATTTCTTTAGAGTGCAAAAGTGATATGTATCTAAATGAAAACTATTTCAAATTTTATCTAGGGCTACTTATATGTAGTAGGTTATTTTCTGTGATACTGGAGAATGGCAGGGGCTACAGATTCCACTCAGCCATGTGATCATGAGAATAAACACCCAGTGTGCTACAGCATACAACTGTAGGCTTAGCTAGGTGTTTTTGATGCATTTTAAAATTACAGCTTTTTCAGCTTACAGTATTTTCATCTTAGGAAGGGTCTATTAGGATATAATCACAGAGAAAATTGAGGAACATCTGCAGATGTAATCAATTTTGCTTGAATCAAATTTTCTGTAAAAAGAAAAAAACTAGCCTATATTAAAAAGGAAACAATACATGCACCTGAATGGGTGATTATTACAACTGGGATTGCATTGTTCTTCTAGGTGGTCTTCTCAGACGTCAGATGTAGCTGAGAAATAGAAATACTCAAAAATCTTACTTCTTTTTCTTATATTTCCCCGCTCCATTTCTCTCTGGTTATTTTATTTATTTTGTTTCTTATTTATTCAATCAGTAAATACCTTAACATCTATCTTGTGACAATAGTTTTGGTGCTGGGGAAGAGATGTTGAATAATGCAGGTACCTTGCTTTCTGGTAGCTAATTTTCTAGATGCCTTAGCCTGTGGAGACTACTTAATTAGGGAAAAATTAAGAAAAAATTCTCCAAGTCGGGCTGGGAAGGTGGCTCAGTGGTAGAGTGCTTGCCTTGCATGCCTGAGGCCCTGGGTTCGATTCCTCAGCACCACATATGCAAAAAGAAAAGCCGGAAGTGGTGCGTGGCTCAAGTGGTAGAGCGCTAGCCTTGAGCTGAAGAGCTGAGGGACAGCTCCCAGGCCCATAGTTCAGGCCCCACGACCAGACCCCCCCCCAAAAAAAAGAAAAAATTCTCCAACTAAATATGAAATATAGTGTTTTACATATTTAGCAGCAACACCGTGTTCTTTCTTTCTTGTAAAATAATATTTAAGATTCAATTTTTTTGCTTTAATTATCACTTTCATCTTAAATTTTCTTTCAAGTGTTTAGGACTATATTCCTAAGATTATAAGATGAATGTTTGCTTAATTTGTTTATTAAGTTTATAACCACTTCAAAAATATTCTACAAACTAATATCTACTTAAACTATTACGTTGGCCCTTATCGTCCATACACCTCAATTTATGCATGGGATAAATTGTTATTATTTCAGAAACATTCTATTACTGTTTTCTTGATTTTGTCTTATTTTCAACTTGATTGAGCTTTTGGTCCAGTTGTCAATTTTGAAAACACTTTTCATTAAAAAAAATTAACATTCTTTACCTATATTCACTGTTTTCTCTAACTTTATTGAATGCTATTGAATGTATCCTTCAGTTTTTTACTTTTTCCATTTAGATGGATTTCATTCTCTGTTATACAGGAAATTTTACTACGTAAACTGTATACTAAAAACATATGGCTTGTATAATCTACAAATTTTGGTAAATAGCAATTATTTCCTGGCATGGATTAGTAACTTTCTCTATTCCCATTTTATTTGGGCTTTGACATAAATTGTGATGAGCTGAAAACAGTAGAATGTGTGTAGAGCTATTGGATTCCAATATTAGATGAACTATTGATGAGACCATCAAATCTACTCTATCTGTGCCTGAGTCTCATTATTTGAAAGATGGGCTTAATAGTAGGTTTTGCTTCCTAGTGTTTATGGAGAATTAAATATTTAGAAGATGCTTTTAAGACATATACACAAACTCAGCTCTATACAAATGGTGACTCTTATTACTATATTTTCTTTTTGCTGCACTTTTCTTTTCCATATTCAACTTATTTTTAATTCTTTTGCTTTAGTGTTATGTCATAGCAATATAATTATTTCATTTTTGTGTTTGCTTAAATATGACATAGTATCTTTAATGAGTGATTTAGGCGTTTTCACTCACATGAATAATTACTATGGGAGTGCCATCTTCTGTCATTCTGTTTTTGGTTTATGTTAGTTACCTTAAGTAATAGTCACATTTTCTATTACCTGTCATTGAATTTGCTGCATGGACCTTTCTATCTGCTTTATTTTGTAACATGCTATTTTTGAAAGCTTGTTTAAAAATCATGTAACACAGCTGGGCACCAGTGGCTCACACCTATAATCCTAGCTACTCAGGAGACTGAGATCTGAGGATCACGGTTCAAAGCCAGCCTGGGCAGGAAAGTCCGTGAGACTCTTATCTCCAACAAACCACTAGAAAACCGGAAGTGGCGCTGTGGCTCAAGCGGTAGAGCGCTCACCTTGAGCTGAAGAGCACAGGGACAGCGCCCAAGCCTTGAGTTCAAGCCCCACAGCCGACAAAAACAACAACAACAACAACAAAAATCATGTAAAACTACCCACCAATTTTCTTTCCAAGTTAATCATTGATCTTGTTCACAAATGTATTCATCAACTTTAATCTCTTTTCCAAGGAAAAATCTAACAGTTTTGGTTTCTCTCTTTTCTTCTGACCTAGTCTAATCTGAGAGCATGAGAGAGTTTAGTTGAACCAAGAGTTTGGCTTAACAGTTATCTCAAATAATCAACCACAATCATCCCTTTCTTTAATCTTTTAATTCTGAGTATTCCATTGCTATGTATTCTTCCACTCTGTATTATTATTAGTAGTAGTAGTAATAGTAGTAGTCATAACATTTCTTCAGAAGTAATGCAAAATGGTGCTTCTAAAAAATGACAGCTATCTTTGATGAACAAGGCTAAGTAGAAGCTGTTCTTTTATTTAGAAGAGAGTTTTAAGAGTACTGGACTTGATGGAATGAAAAAGAAAGAAAGAGAAAGAAAAGAGGTCAGGAAGGAAAGAGGAAGAAATGGAGGGAGGGAGGACTGGAGGAACAAAAGAAGGAAGGAAGGAAGGAAGGCAGGCAGGCAGGAAGGAATGAAGAAAGGAAGGAAGGGAACAATGATGGAAAGAACTATAGATCTTGTAGCCAAAAATACAGTGCTGTCTGGGGTTCCTTTTCTCTTTTGTATGTTCAAGGCTACTAACAGTCCAGCCTTTTCAACTTGAGGATTTTAATTAGATAGTCTTCCTCAGATTGAAGGTTATTGTTTTATAACCCTGCCTGTCAGAAGTATACCATACTCGAACTCCGCTAACTGTGAGAGAGAGGAGAGAACAGGAAGGAGTAGGAAGGGAGAAAGACACAGAGAGACAGAGAGAGAGAGAGAGAGAGAGAGAGAGAGAGAGATTAATTTTTCTCTGTGAATCTGTCAGTCAATACTGGTAGAGTTCCTTTCATTTCAATCTAGATCCTAAAGGAGTAATCACAAATATCAAATGAGCTTTCCTTCAGGAAGTTTCCATTCTTATCAGCTAATGTCTTTGGTATGTAATGAGTATTTGTAAAAGCACAACATTGAAATAACTGTAAAGGAGCCCCCCATGGTCATTGTGTTATGAAAGTAGAGGTCCATTTCATCAGCATTCTCACCATACTCAACAACTCAACTGAGCCAGTAAAACCACTCACTCCCTTTTTTCCTGCTCACATTCTTTATACAAAAGTCCTAGATAGAATTGCATAGTATTAAGTAGATCTTGAATTAGAATACCTGGGCTCTTACTTTTGATGAATTGTTCTGTTGCTGTATGTTCCTTAGTTTCATTAGCTATTTGCTCATTTTAATGTCTAAACACACAGAGAAGGTCTGAGTATTAGAGAACAGTTTCAATTCACATAAGCCAATACTTGCCACAAATACTCTACAAATAATTGATATATCCATTACTAATAGGCAAAGGTATAAAAAAGACAGCAGAATCATTCACCATATTTTTTTCATAAAGAGAAACAATTACATTACTCAAAAAATATCTTTATTTACACTTGACTTTATTCATAATAGCCAGGATGAAGAAACAGTCTATGATCCACTCATGGATGAATGGGTAAAGAAAATGTGATAATATACACAGCAAATTACTATTCAGCCATACCATAAAAGGAAGGAAGAACTGTCCTTTGTAACAACATATATAGATCTGGAGGACATTATCTTCAGTTAAATAATCCCAGTACAGAAAGATAAATGCTTCATTATCTAACATATTTGTAATTTTTTAAGTTGGTCTCATAGAAATAGAGAATAGAATTGTGGTCACAAGAGGCCGAGGTGGTTTGTTTATGGGGAAGATTGAAGAAATATTTGTCAAAAGATAAGAGGAATATGTTCAAGAGATCTATTATACAACATAGCACTGTAGTCAGCAATGATGTATTGTGTTCTAGGAAAATGTGCAGAGTATATTTCAAATGTTAATACAAAGAATGGTAAGTGTGTGAGGTAATGCATGTGTTCATCATTCAATTTAGCCCTACAACAGTGACTACATATACCAAAAGATCATTTATTGTTGTGCTCAATAAATGTATGCACTCTTTATTTGTTCATTGAATAATTATTTCAAAAATTAGTCTCCAAATAAAACCAAATTTACCTATGGTTAAATACAGGAAAAAAAACCTCTTGCTTTTTCTCATGTAGGCAACTTGGTTAATAGTCATACTGAGAAAACTTGGAGCTAGTTTCCAAGTGGGTTTCATATAAATTCTATTCATTGGTTCATTGCCTTTTTCTAAGAGACAAAATATGTAACAAACTGAACAGCACATTTGGAGAAAGTAGAAATACTGTACATTTATATGAGTTAAAATGGACATTCAAAATGTGATACATACCTGTATGAATTATATTATAGAGATATTTAAGTATCTAATATCAAATGATAAAGCTCTTTATTGAATTTGAATTTGCAGTTAGTTGCTTGGCTATATCTACTGTAACCCTATACCATAACTTCTTGAATTTGTTCTCATGGATGTCTCCTTTTTTTTTTTTCTGGGTCCAGTCATGGGGCCTGAACTCTGGGCCTGGACGCTGTCCCTCAGCTCTTCAGCTCAAGGCTAGCGCTCTCCCACTTGAGTCACAGCACCACTTCGGCTTTTTTTGTCTGTTTTTGCTTATATGGTGCTGAGGAATCGAACCCAGGGCCTCATGCATGCAAGGCAAGCGCTCTACCACTGAGTCACCTTCCCAGCCCTCATGGATGTCTCTTTTTGATGCAGAGAAACTCCTCAGTTAAGAAGGGGTTGTCTCATAAAACTCCCCTCTGACCCAGCAATCCCACTTCTGGCCATCTACCCAAATGACCACAAACAAGTCCACACTAAAACTACCAGCACAACTGTTTGTTGTAGCAATACTCACCATAGTTAAGATAAGGAACCAACCCAGATGCCCCTCAGTAGATGAATGGATCAAGACAAATGTGATGTACACACACACACACACACACACACACACACACACACACACACACACACACACAATGGAATTCTTTGTTTCCATCAGAAAGAATTGACACTGACCTATTTGAGATGGAAGGACTTGGAACAAATTATATTAAGTGAAGTAAGCCAGACCCAAAGAAACATAGGTCCCATGGTCTTCCAAATTTTTAATAATTAATATATATCTAGGATAATCTTAGCAGATGAGCAGAATAGCTCAATAGCTATGTACATATGACTATATAAAATTATGCTAAGTGAAATGAACTCCAAGACATGAACACAAGAGGGTTTTCTTTGTTGTTATTCTTAATGTACTACGTGATTTCCATTTACTTTTGTGTTTTTCTCCCTATGGTTTATCCCCTGTTGTCACTGTATTCAATTTTGTCCTCTGGGTATTGTATATACATTTATCCGAATTAGGGAAGGGAAGAGGAACAACAAAATGGTGTGACAAAGGACAAAGGAGAAATGTATGTAACAGGGATACTCACAAGACAGTATTTTGGAAATGATCTGTACAATCGGGGGGGGGGGAGAAAGAGGGAGAAAAATGAGGGGGGTACCAAGTTAGACAAGAAATATACTTATTACCTTACTTATGTAACTGTAACCCCTCTGCACATCATCTTGACAGTGATATTTTAAAGAAAAGAAGGGGGTTTCTGAATGATTGAATTTTCTAGAAAGAGATTTTTACCTATGAGGGTGAAAGTCCTCATCTCTAAGGAGTTTTTTTACTTATTATCTTCCGATACATTCCTTTAGGCAACAGAGAACAATATACAGTCTCTTGGGGCTCTCAGCAAGATATCCTGAAGTGAGTGAGGCTCAGGACTGGCCTTCCAGGCCAGTCTTCAGTATTCACATTTTATGTAAATAACAAAACTCTTCTTCGGGACTGGAGGCAGAGACAGGAGGATAATGGTTTGAGGGCAGTTTAAGTTAAAAACTAAGCTGGTGTGATGGTGCATGCTGTGACAACAGCCACTTGGAAAACATAGCACAAGACTCGATTTGAAAATTAAATAAAAAACCCAAGAAGACTGAAGGTGCCATTAAACTTGTAATGCACTTGTCAACCCTGTATTCAATCCCCAGGACCAAAAGTGGGGGTAAAAGCAGGTATAATACTAAATAGTAAGGATTCAGACATAGAAGTTTCATAGATTTATACTCACTGAAAAAGCAGGGCATTCTTAGTCAAGGTTCTCATTCTGGATATGTAAAGCTTGTATATCTCCTCTAGAAAATTATTGTCTTAGTAGGTGTTGAGATGCCATGAATTTATCAAATGATGCAAAGCATCCAAACTAAGAAAACTGCATGGAGATTAAATGCTTAAGAGTTCAAGAGAAAGAATCACAGGGCTGAACATTTAGGAAATTAGGAGAATTTTCTAAAATTACTCATCCATTAACTTGAAGGATTTTATCAGCCTGGAATAAATTAGTTCTTTTTTTTCTGTAGCAAGGATCCAGGAACATGATGTTCCTCATTTTTGTCTTTGTGCATTTAATATTGAAGAAATAAAGATATATAACAAACTTGTTTACTTGCTTAGGTGGGAAGAGATATTGGAAGGAGTTTAAAGCAAGCTAATTTCTTTGCAAATAAGATGGCTAATCCTTATTGTCAACCTGATTGCATTGAAAAAGTGCCTAGAAGAGTAATAAAGCTTACTTCTTGGTGCCAAGGAAAACATGAGTGGCACTAGCCAAAGAGAGGGGCCATGTGGGCTGCTTAGAATAAGCAGCCTTGGGTGATGCCTATTGCACCACCATGTGCTGCATATGTGGGACATGGTGCTGTAGAATTTAATATTTGTGTTCTCAGATGTTCTTTTTTTGGTCCCATTTCCCCTTTCTCTTCTCCCACTCTTCCCTTTTTGAATGAGAATATTTACTCTGTGCTGCCATATCTTGGAACTATAGAACTTACTTTTTATTTTATAAGGATTTGCAGTGAAGCATTTGCCTTGAGTCTCAGGGGAAATTTTGAAGTTGAACTTTAGGACAATAGTGGATTTGTTGAGACTTCAGGGAAGGAAATAGTGAATTTTCATTTGTTTGCAGCATAGTTATATCACATTAGTTGAATTATGACTAATTGTTTTTATCTGGAGATTAGTTATGGCTTAAGGAGATATGCTTGGCAACAACAGATGTTGGTGTGGATGCTTGGGACAGGGGAAGAACCCTAACACATTGTGGTGGGAATGTACACTTGTTCAACCACTCTGAAAAGCGGTTAGAGATATATAAAAAATGAAACCCCTAACAGAATTATCCTAGGATCCAGCAATACCACTCTTAGGCATTTATCCAAAAGATTACAAATCAGGATATACTAAAGCGCCAGCACAACCATTTTCATTGCTGTACTATTCACCATATACAAGGTATTTCAATCAGCCAAAATGTCTCTAAATGCATGAATGGATCAGGAAAATGTGATACACACATACACATACACACACACACACACACACACACACACACACACACTAGAATTTTTCATTTATCCACTAGTAAGAATGATATTACATCATTTTCAGAGAAATGAATGGGGCTGGAAAAATTATGTTAAGTGGAGTAAACCACACTTAGAAAGACAAAAGAAACATTTTCTATTATATGTGGAAGCTAGAATGAATTTATAAATGTACAAGTAAACACATATAGGGTTGTATGCAAATGTACATAAATGTATTAACTGAAGTATGGTATTTGCATTGGAGAATTCAAATGGTGTGATTTTCTTTTTAGAAAAACTAATCCATAATCCAACAAAATGATTAGCAGAAAATTGGCAGTTAAAAGGTGTGGGGGTCAAGGTGAGTGGGTAGAGGAATGAGGAGAGGAAGAGGTGGGGAGAATGTAAGCACAATATTCAATACACATCCTAGGAAACTAAGAAAATTGAAGGGAGGATTTGGGAAGGATGGGGGAGAATAATGAAGAGGCTGACATTGATCAAGATGTATTGTGCTTATAAACTGACTTGGTGAATGGCTAACTCCTTTGTGAAACTACTTAAAGACAATTCAAGAAATAAAGTATGTTTGCATGTCTTATTGGCAAGGGAAGTAGCTGAGATACTGTCTTGTTTGTCAGTCTTGGATAATGGTAATAGATGCATAGGATGCTAATGACATACACTTTTAATTCTGACACTTCCTAGAGTAAGCTCACACCTTACAAGCAAGTCTCATGAGACTTCAGACACCACTCATAAGTCCCAGATTGTCTCCTGTACTTCTGACCAGCCCTCTGTAAATTTGTCTTCTCACAATCTCTCTACCTCAGTTTTATTTACTTGTTAGGATCACAAAACTCAAAAAGCACACTATTGCTCTGAATTTTTGTTTCTCTTTCCAGCAATTTTTAAAAATTTATTTTTGGGGCTGGGAAGGTGGCTCAGTGGTAGAGGGCTTGCCTTGCATGCATGAAGCCCTGGGTTCGATTCCCCAGCACCACATAAGCAAAAAGAAAAAAAGCCGGAAGTGGTGCGGTGGCTCAAGTGGTAGAGTGGTAGCCTTGAGCTGAAAAGCTGAGGGACAGTGCCCATGCCCAGAGTTCAGGCCCCACAACCGGACCCCCCAAAAAAATTATTTTTAAGTAGCTGTACAAAGGAGTTGCCATTCAACAAAGTAGTACATGAATACAATGAATCTTGAACAATGTCCTCATTTTGTAGAATATGAATTATATTTTATGACTACCTAACAGTAATTACTTTTGGGTAAAAAGCACAGATTCTTTACTTAGGACCCAAATTAATTAAAAGCAGGAGGTATCCCTGCTTCCACTTTATACTTGTCTCCTTTACTCTGGGTTTCTCTTTACTTCATTCACCTTGGATTAAGACAGAACTGATTAAGAATATCTTCAGGATTAGGGACTGAAACTACCCTCAAAGGAATGGAAAAGCACATCCTGGCCAGACATACCACAAACTAAGGGAGATCAATGACCGATGGATGGTGATGAATTTGCATCTGGGAGCAGAAGTAATAATCTTTTAGGAGCCAGAATGCTCTCTTAAAGTGATGACAGTGATGACAATTTCTCCAAAACCTCAAAATTGAGATAACAATCAACCAGACCAAACTTCGACTGGAATTGCATACTTCTTGTCCCTTGACCCAATTCTTCCCCTATTTATATTTAAAACTGATATCTGTACCCAGAGGTTGGGCTGAAGTGCTTACTTTGTGTCTTCCTGGATCGTGCCTATATGATTTTTTTGTTGGTCATGGGGCTTGAACTCAGGGCCCCTGCACTGTCCCTAAACTTTTGTGCTCTAGGCTTGTGTTCTTTGAGCTATGCAAAGCTCCACTTCCAGTTTTCTGGTGGTTAATTGGACAGAAGAGTGTCATGGACCTTCTTTCCTAGGCTGGCACTGGACCATGATTCTTAGATATTAGCCTCCTGATTAACTAGGACTATATGATCTTTTATTTTTTATTGTCTGTCATGGGGCTTGAACTCTGGCATCCCTCAGCTCTTTAGCTCAAGGCAAATGCTGTACCACTTGAGCCACAGCACTAGTTCTGGTTTTCTGGTGGGTAATTGGAAATAAGAGTCTCACAGACTTTCCTGCCCTGGCTGGCTTTGCACTGCCATCCTCAGATCTCAGCCTCCTGAGTAGCTGGGATTATAGAGGTGAGCCATGGGCACCCGGCTGATTGTAATAAAGCTCTATTCTATTGTCTATTATCATTCTTCTTCTCCTTATTGGCGTATTGAGGTAAGGGCTGCATCTGACATGTGGAACTCCTGGACTTTTTCCTCCAGTCTAGAATTCTCAGTTACATTGCTAGTTTATTATAAAGGATTCAACTCTGGAACAACCCGATGAAGAAGATGCATAGCACAGGAGAGCGAGATGGCAGCGGGGTCTTATGTCCTGTCTAAGTGTGCCACTTTCTGGCCCATATAATGTTTTTGCCAGCTGAGAAACTCCCCCAACTCTGTCATTTAGAGTTTTAACTAAAGAGATTTATATAGAGCTTTTCAATTACATAAGCATAAATTAAATAATTAGCCATTTGAGATTAGATGAACTTTCTCTTCCTCCTGAAGTCTGGGAAAAAGCCAAAAGTTATCACTCACCAGTCATACCTTTGAGTTCTCTCACAAAGAGCCTCTATTCCAAGACTATCTAGGTGCTCAGCAGGATGCCACATCCATATAAACTCAAATATGATTTGAGTTGGGTTTGTAATGAATAAAGATGTTCTTGTCACTCAGGAAGATCCAGGGTTTCAGAACCTATTCAAGGACCACAGATTGAGACCAAATGTGTGCTGCCTCAGTGTCGCTACCACCTCGACCAGCAAGGAAGACGCGACACCGAACTCTTCTCTCTGCAGTTTATTCAGGACCTTTGAGCAATCTTCTGACCCCAACCCCGGGGAGAATTCCCCACAGCCTTAAGTACCCGCTGGGTAGCCAACCCTGATAGGCCATGTGGGAACCACCAATAGGTTCAGGTGCGGAAGCAAGCCAGATTCTTTGCCTTAGCCATATAAGGAGTTGTTTACCACAGAGAGCACTCACCATCAGGAAGGCGGAGGGCGGAAGCCGGCACCATCTTCCAGGTGCTGCCTCTCAGCAGCTCCCTACAGTTCCCCCTTTTTTGTTTAAATATCACAGATGAGAACAGAGGTCTGATCCCTGTTGTGCAATGCAAGGACTGCATACAAGCCTTCTCCCAGAGGGCGCCTTCTCTAGGGATGACTCAGCCTGTCCA
>NW_012267264.1:4622345-4622694 GCF_000151885.1 Dipodomys ordii | reverse complement strand
GACAACTGTTTAGACAAATTTGCAGTGTTTTTTGAATAGGTTTTTTTCCTGGGCCTGGGCGCTGTCCCTCAGCTCTTCAGCTCAAGGCTAGCGCTCTACAACTTGAGCCACAGTGTCACTTCTGGAATTTTTTCTTTTTGCTTATGTGGTGCAGAGGAATCGAACCCAGGGCCTCATGCATACAAGGCAAGCGCTCTACCACTGAGCCACCTTCCCAGCCCCTTACTTTCCCAGCCCCTTCTGATCTTTCTTCCTGCAGCATTTCTAGGGCGGCCTGACCATTCTCTACCACCTCACTGCAGCGCTGGTCCTTGAGACAGCCTCTTATCAGTTTCCATATTGGCCTCAC
>NW_012267264.1:4551579-4621840 GCF_000151885.1 Dipodomys ordii | reverse complement strand
TCGCTACCACCTCGACCAGCAAGGAAGACGCGACACCGAACTCTTCTCTCTGCAGTTTATTCAGGACCTTTGAGCAATCTTCTGACCCCAACCCCAGGGAGAATTCCCCACAGCCTTAAGTACCCGCTGGGTAGCCAACCCTGATAGGCCATGTGGGAACCACCAATAGGTTCAGGTGCGCGGAAGCAAGCCAGATTCTTTGCCTTAGCCATATAAGGAGTTGTTTACCACAGAGCGCACTCGCCATCGGGAAGGCGGAGGGCGGAAGCCGGCGCCATCTTCCAGGTGCGGCCTCTAGGCAGCTCCCTACACCTAAGGTATCAACTTACCCTACCCAAATTATATTTAAGTTCTAGGAACTGCCACTCCAGCACTTGCCTGAAAAGAGAAATGGAAGAGGAAACCCATTGACAAGATGTACCTGAGGTTCACATTGACATGGATATTGAAATTCATTCTTCAGTTCCTTAGAATCCTGTAAGAGCTTTTTAAAAATGTTTTTTAATTGTAAAAAATAGTGTACAGAGGGGTTACAGTAGCATGAGTAAGGTAATGAGTACATTTCGTATCGAGCATTGTTACCTCCTCCTTTGTTTATTCCCTACCATCCCTTCCCTCCCTACCTCCCCAACCCTTCGCTCCTCCCTGCCCAAGTTGTAAAGTTCATTTTTAACATAATGTCTTGTATATCTCACTGTAACAATGGGTCAACCTGTATCCTTATTTCGGCATTTTGTTATTTCCCCAAGGTACTTTTAATTCTTTGGGTTTATATGTCTTTTTGAAGAATAGGAAAAATGAACAGAAAAATGATTACCAATTCTAGTTCCAGAGATGTGCATCAACATAATCCACCTCTAGAGTTCTTTTCATCTTGCATAATTGAATACCTACATTATTTACTTAACAATAAAAACCCAGTGAGACTAAACTACCATTCTACTAACCAGCTTTTACCAGCTTCTATAAATGGGATCATATTATATTTGCTTTTTGTGACTTATTTCACTTAACATATGCTGTAGCATATGTCAGAATTTTCTTCCTTTTGAAGCTTAGATGATATTCCATTGTACCTATGGACCACGGTTTAATGATATAGTCATCCACCAGTGCATACATGGATTGATGGAATTTTTATTTTGGTTCACTGCCATATCACCAGCACTCAGCAAATTTTCTAACACCAGCAAAGAACAACACAAAACAAAAACCAAATTCCTGCCATAAGCTTGGTGCTTAGTGATTATTTGTTTTTTGATTTTTGGGGGGCCCGGTCGTGGGACCTGAACTCTGGGCCTGGGCACTGTCTCTCAGCTATTCAGCTCAAGGCTAGCACTCTACCACTTGAGCCACAGCGCCACTTCTTTATGTGGTGCTTATGTGGTGCTGAGGAATCGAACCCAGGCCTCATGCATGCTTGCAAGCGCTCTACCACTGAGCCCTACCTTCCCAGCCCTAGTGATTATTTGTCAAATGATGAATAATTAACAGTTAAATATGTGGTCTACATGATTCTTATGCCAGCAAAATAGTTTGCAGATCCTGTGATAAGTATACATGAGAGTCAGTGTGCCTTTTTTTTTAAATCTCTTATTGCCTTGCTTTGAGGTTCCTTCTTTTACTATCCCTTTAGTATTCACTCTATTGACTTTCCTCCATCTTTTTTCAATTCTCCATCTCTCAGACAAGATCAATAAAACACTGCAACATTTATGTAGCAATGCTGGATAGAGACAAGGAGGATTGATTTCGTGAATAGTTTCTGAACAACTACTTTGTGCTGGCATCCGTGCCAGCATTGGGACCATTATACTTTATTCATTTTGACTATCAAATCTTAGTTGAGAGTTGTGCCTTCAGTCATGTCTATAAAAAGCTCAGCACTACTCAGAATTGGTGCTTGTATGTATTTACTAAAAGTGCTTACTTAATTCACACCACATTCAGTAGTAAATCTATTCTGAAGATAATACTCTGTGAAAGGAGCGATGAAGTTTAATTTCTACATTTATCCAAATTAAAGTACCTCAGAAGAGTATTTCAGCACACTTATATAAACCAAAAATGTGTCTGAAAGAAATCACCTTCAATCTTAGGTCAAATGAGGTTGGGTACATCTAGGGTAGCTTGATGGCAGAGCAATTTACAAAGCCTAGAGTTAAAAGTGATTGAGGTACATTATTCAATTTCTTTCAAAATTGCTTGCTGGCTGGATTCTAGTGTATTTTGTTTCAGGACTAACTGGATTTTATAAACACCCAAAGATGGGGATATGTAATGTCAACACTGACAGAACAATAGCTCTATTGGGTGCAACTATTCAGCCTTCAAACTGAATTTCTTATTTTCCCCTCTTACTTTTTTAGACCTTTTGACACTAAAACTTACAAAGAAAAGAAAAAGAAGAGGCTCTCTTGTATTTCTTTACTGGACCTAGAAATATTATTTTGTGCCAGTTTCCTTTCTCTAAAAGGAAACCAAGATTTCATTTTGTCAGAGGCCCAGATTTCATGAACAAGGCCTTTCTTCATCTCAGTAGAGCCAAGAGAAAGTAATCTGCATCCCTCATGCTAACCATGATGCCCTGGAGGCATTGAGAAGGGGCAGATCTAATAGCTGCATCCCTGAAAGTACATCAAATCTCATCAGTATTTTAACACAATGGACCATCTGCATGAAATACAGAAGAAGGCCACTTAGCTCAGAGCAGGTATGGTATGCAGATGCAGATCAGACAGGAAGGATCAAACCCAGACAAGCCAGTGATGAATTATACTTGCTAACTATTTATCACCCATGTAGTCAGGCTGGGTAGCAGCCAACATAAAGCTGTAAGGGATCCCCAAAGTACCTTGCTCATTGCTGAAGTATTATCCTTACATATTGCCATTTTACTCCAATTTTTCTCTCCTACTTAGTAAAAATCTCATCATCTTTTTTGGATTATACCAATATTTACTTGCTTAAATATTAAAATTATCCACCTTACTCACTATGAAAATTTACCAAATGGCTTCAGAACATGAATTATTATGTAAATTGGCTTATATTTATTTAAGCACATCAGAGGTCCTAAGAGACTAAGAAACCTAGGGTATTAAGTGGGTATGTACTTCAAAAATATAGGACTGCTCTCATTCTTTTTTTTCTTTTTTTAATACTTTTTTTTCTTAATAATCACTTCTTGTTGAATGTTAGACACAGAGTATGAAAAATTCTAGAGGAATTTTGCTTTTGGTAAGCAATTAGGGTAAATTCACCATAACCCAGTTTGAAATAGAAGTTAAGCTTATCTGGTTTTTGTTTTTTTAGATATTTTTAAAAACTACAAAGGAAGTATCATATACCACAGCAGTTTATGAATACAAGACATCTTCATCGGTGTCACCCCCTTCAAAATCTGACACACCTTCAACCCTCTATTTCTCTTTCTTTTCTTTTATTCTTTTCTTTTGTGGTATATGCAATAAATTATTGGCTGAGTTCTTCTTTTCCCTCCTTCATATGTCTAACCCTCTCCCCTTGGTCCTACCTCACCTCTTGGATGTACTCATTTCCTGATGTTAATTTTATTGGGCTTTGACTTAGCCTTTCTAAAAGATGGTACTATTTGAGCTCTCCATAGAGCCTATTGTACTTCAGTTAATTCATTTGTACCAGCCGCTTGCATACAGCCCATTCTGACATGTTTACTTCAGGATTTAAAGGTACATTCACTCTACCACAAATGAGGGAAACCATGCAACCCTTGTTTCTCTGGGTCTGACTTATTTCACTTAACATAATTTTCCCAAGTCTACTTCCTACACATGGTACAATATCATTCTTTCTAATGGATGAGTAAAATCTCAGTGCATATATATGTATATTTTTTTCTTGATCCATTTGTCCAATGAAGTGTATCTCATCTGATTCCATATTTTGGCTATAGTGAGAGTGCTGCATGGAACATGGCTATACTGATGGCTTTACTGTGATCTTGTTTGCATTCTATTAGATTAAAAACCCAGGAGTGGGATTTCTGGGTCATAGGAAAGCTCTATGGTTAGTCTTTTGAGGAACCTCCATACTCCTTTCCAGACTAGTTGAGCAAGCTTACTGTATTAGAGTTCCCTTTGGTCCAAAGCTTATCTATTTTTGAGTAGGTTGATCTATTTGTACTACTATTAAGAAACAAGTCTTATATGGTGATATGTACATAGCTTTTGACCTTTTCTGTTTGTCCTAACATATAGTAGTTATTGCAAATAAGGGAAACCATGGGACCTATGTTTGTTGGAGCCTGGCTTACTTCACCTAATATAATTTTTTTTTCAAATCTTTCCATTTCCAAACAAATGGGACAATGTCATTCTTTCTGATGGAGGCATAAAATTCATAGATAGATAGATAGATAGATAGATAGATAGATAGATAGATAGATAGATAGATAGATAGATAGATAGATCACATGTTCCTGATCCATTCATCTATTGAGGGGCATCTGAGTTGGTTCCATGTCTTAGTTATGGTGAATAATGCTGGGATAAACACATTTGGGCCACATCCCCTCCAGCATCTGTTGTTATTAGATTTATTGATTATAGCCATTCTAACTGGGGTGAGATGGAATCTTAATGTTGTTTTGATTTGCATTTCTTTTATGGCTAGAGAAGTTGAGCATTTCTTCATGTGTCTATTGGCCATTCTTATTTCCTCTTCAGAGAAGTCTCTCTTTTTTAGCCCACTTATCAATTGGGAGGTTGTTTCTTTGAGGATTTGTTGCTGGGAGATTTAGTTTTTTGAGTTCTAAGTATATTTTAGATATGAGACCCTTGTCTGTTGTATGATAAGCCCCAAGATAGGATTGTTTTGAATTTACTTATGTGATATTTCCCAAGATAGGATTGTTTTTAATTTACTTATATTATGTGATTTTTTTTGGTTTCTTTTGTATGTTCTTCCCCCATAGTATAACCCCTTTTTTCACTGTATTTGATTCCGGTGACCTACATCTTATATATACATTTTTCTAATTTGGGAAGCGGAAGGGAAATAACAAAATGCTGAAATAAGGATACAGGTTGACCCATTGTAACAATGAGATGTACAAGACACTATGTTGAAAACGAACTTTACAATTTTGGGGAGGAGGGAGTATTTGGGAAGGTAGGGAGGGAAGGGATGGTAGAGGAAAAACAAAGAAGGAGGTAATAATGCTAGATAGGAAATGTACTCATTGCCTTACTTGTGCAACTGTAAGCCTTCTGTACAGTATCTTTACAATAAAATATATATTAAAAATAAAGAAATCTTTGGTCTTATTAGACTAGTTTAAAAAAAGAAAGAAACAAGTCTTTAGGAGTTCTAGCTAAAAACTTAGCAAGTAACTAGATCTATTCTTCATATTGTTATATGAATTTCATTTTTTGTCTAAGTTACATAAAACAGATTTTTAAGATCTTATCTATCAGTTAAAAATTAATAGATGAATTCAGGGGAGAAGGGCACCTAACAGTTGTACTTCTTCACTTTGCTTCCCTTCTCTCCAGTAAGTAAGTTGACCTTGCTGCCTAGAAATCTTTCTGATGTCTTCAAATATTTTGTGTGTGTGTGTGTGTGTGTGTGTGTGTGTTAATCTAGCTTTTCAATTTTTCAGTTTTACTTGGAGGAAAAATTTCTATACTGTAAGAAATAATTGCTCTACTGTAGCTATTTCTGTTATAGCTGAAATAAATCATAGTGGATATTTGGAATTGAAGAACTCTACGAAGAAGCCATAGAAATTATTATTGCTAATAAGATAATTATTAAGTATAGCAATAATTCTATTATCAATAATATCTGTTATTAAAGATAATAATAATAAACATATAAAATATATACTTACATTTTTGTGTTTTGTTTTATCTGAGGAATTTGTTTTTCTACTGGTTGGTATAACATTTTCTCATGATACCGTTCTTCCCTCTGAGGTCCAGACTTCCAGATCCATTCAGGTTGCTTTAACACCTTGACTGTGATGAATTATTGTCCTTTTTTCAAATCTGTCATCGATTTCTGTTTGTGGCCTCTGGCATTCCTGGTGAAGAAATCTATAAAGATATATTGTTCCAGTGATTTTTAACAACTAAGTTTATATAAGTAGTAGTTCTACAACAAGCTTGGGGGGAAAAATCTGACCCATGGAGATAGGAGAGATTTTGAGAAGCCACAGTTGACTCTCATAAAGAAGCCAACTGCCCAACCTCCCCCACTACTAAGCGATAGAAACAGTAAGTACTCACTTCCTAAGCAGTTCATTTTCAATAGTCTATTGTTGGTGAACTTTTTCATAAATATAACTTGGGTACTGAAGATAAAAAATACTCTTTGGAGGGAAAAAGGCTTTTATGATCAATTTTCTCTAGTAATCTCACTATCCTGTAACCTAAACTTCTGCTTTAATATACTGGTTTGGGGTGTTAAAAATGATGGATTTTCAAATTTAAAAATTAATGTGTTGGCTGAGAATGTGGCTTAGGGGTAGAGTACTTGCCTTGCATGCACGAAGCCCTGGGTTCAATCCCTCAGTACCAAATAAACTGAAAAAGCCAGAAGTGGCACTGTGGTTCAAGTGGTAGAGCACTAGCCTTGAACAAAAGAAGCTCAGGGTTGGTGCCCAGGCCTTGAGTTCAAGCCCCAGCAAAAAAATATTAATAATAATAATAATGTGACCGGGCACTGGTGGCTAATGCCTGTAATTCTCAGTACTTACTTAGGAGATCTGAAAAGTGAGGTTCCAACCAAACAGGGCGGGAAAATCCATAATATTTTATCTCCAATGAACTATTCAGAAATAGCTGGGAGTGGAGCTGCGGCTCAAGCAGTAGGCTTTGAGTACAAAGAAGCTCAAGTTCAGTGCGCAGGTCCTGAGTTCAAGCACCAGGACCTACAAATACATACATACATACATACAAACTAAAAATTGATGTGCATATGAGGATGCTGTTCTAACTCAATTTCTCCATGAAATTGATATTTGCATACTGGAAGTTTGTTAGGAAAATGCTACGAGAGTTTAGGAAGTGGGAAGAAGGAAGATTTATTTCAAATAATTGTAACAAGATCTAGTGGATCATATCGGTTCTCTGATGCTGAGACTACCATCAAAATTGCCATACCTTTGATCAGGTGGTCAGGAATTTGCACCTCTATATGAATGACTAGTAATAAGGGTATGGCCTTGGACTGAGTGACTCTTGAGATTTTCTTTCTTTCTTTCTTTCTTCTTTTCTTTCTCTCTCTCTCTCTTTTCTTTTTTTTTCCTTTTCTTGATGGAGCTTAAGTTATTTTCTCACAATTCTGACTGGTCAGATTAGATCTAGGTATTAGTATACCGCCCGAAGCTAGGTCACAGATGGTCTTGCTATATCTCCTAGGGTCTTTTCATTCTTGTTTTTTCTTTTGATGGTCCTGGGGCTTGAACTCAGGTCCTGTGTGCTGTCCCTGAGCCTCATTGGGTTCAAGGCCAGAAATCTACCAATGGAACAGAGCACTACTTCCAGCATTTTCTGAATGGTTAATTGGAGATAAGAGTTTCACTGACTTTTCTTCCCTGGGCTGGCTCCAAACCATGATCTTCAGATCTCAGCCTCCTGAATAGCTAGGATTATAGGAGTGAGATACTGGTGCCTGGCTTCATCTAAAGGCATTTTTAAGAGAAGACTTTGAATAAGAATCAACATCTGATACCTCATTCCTAGAAGGAGAACGTGGAGGGCAAATTACAATATCCGCTATAAAGAATAAATAAATCCAAACTCTATAGCAAGTACAAATTAAAAGGGAATAAGTAAAAACAAAAAACTAAATAACTAAAAGTTATTTGTCTTTATCTGTGTATTGAATTAGTAACACAAACAGCAGATAATAACTGAATGGGAAGTGAAATAAATGAACGATTTTATTCATGAAGATGTTGCTGTTCTTTAAAAAACAAAGCATTATGGTATGCAAATTTCCCATTCATTTTGTCTCATAAAAGGAGGGAGATTGTCAGAGTTCAGGTAATTACTTTCTAAAGAGTACCGATATGGCTCTCTTGTGTTTTGTGCAAGTTTTGCTGAGAGGCTTAGTAGAATAATGATTCTGGAGTCAAAGGAACCAGCGAACAGGCACTACCCTCTAGTTATGCACTTCATTATGTTTGGAGTGGAATAAATATTCACTTAATAAGAAAATTACTATACAGTCATAAGCAATATTTTTACTTTCCAGTGGCAATGATTGTGAATACCTATGAATATACTTAATGAAAGAAGTTAATGTTCTTTAACAGAAGATCTACCATGGGAGTTTCTTTGTTGAATTAATTTAAGGGTGGTAATCAAGCACATGATTTCTGAAACTGTCAAATTTGACAAGTTTGAAGATATAAATTTGAGTGATAAATGCAGCAAAATTTGTAAAACTGGTTCACTTAGGTACATTTTTATTTGTTTCAGCTCTTGCCAAAATGGATATGAAATTAAATTTTTATTGCCTTCTTGAAATTTTAAAGCAAATCTCCTATTATATTTAAATACCTTCCATTAGATGTGGGTGGACATGTCATGGTATACAGAAGTGAAGATGATAAACATTTGAAGTCATAATGATTATAAACAGAATGGAAGGGGCTGGGAAGGTGGCTCAGTGGTAGAGCGCTTGCCTTGCATGCATGAGGCCCTGGGTTCGATTCCCCAGCACCACATAAGCAAAAAAAAAGCTGGAAGTGGTGCTGTGGCTCAAGTGGTAGAGCGCTAGTTTTGAGCTGAAGAGCTGAGGGACAGCACCCAGGCCCAGAGTTCAGGCTCCAGGACCAGACCCCTCCCAAAATAAATAAATAAACAGAATGTAGAAAAAAGTATTCTCTAATGAGAGTACCAAATAAGAAAATAAGCAACAACTCAAACAGATAAAATACCTATTATTTAAAACCACCTATTAGCCAGGCGCTAGAGGCTCATGCCTGTAATCCTAGCTACTCAGGAGGCTGAGATCTGAGAATCGAGGTTTGAAGCCAGCCAGGGCAGAAAAGTTCCCATGAGACTCTTTAGTTAACCATTAAAACACAGAAAGTGGAGCTGTGGCTCAAAGTGGTAGAGCATTAGCCTTGAGAAAAAAGCTCAGGACAGCATCTAGGCCCTGAGTTCAAGTTCCACAACTGTCACAAAAACAAATCCTATTAATCTACAAGTGACATCTTGTCAGTTAATCCTTATTTTGCATAAACAATAGAGTAAAATCTAGACAAAAGTCTAGAAAGAAATATTAGTGATTGGAGGACTGTGAGATTAAATTATCTATTAACTTATTTTTCAAATTTTGATTTATAAAAGAATTTACATATAATTTTAATATGTAAATATAAAATATATTTATACATGCAACATATGTGTCCATATATGTATGGTAGTATGCTGTGGTTAAGGAATATCTCAAGGCCATAATTGATCTCAGATACCTTTTCCCACAAGCTCTCACATTTTTCTTTACAGTTTATCCCAAATTCTTTTCTATTGGAGAAATTACTGAGAATGTTGTAATCATGACATATGACACTTGGAAGAAAGCCCAGCCTTTGGGATAATTTGTATGTACTTAGTGTCCTGTGCAAATTTGATACTTAGATATTTTATTGCTGTTAAGTGAACACAAAGAGATTTAGCAGATTATCACTTGGGGAAATCTGAGGAGATGAATAGTGCATAAAAAGGAAGGACTGTAAAATAATTAGCAGAGGAGGGGATCAAGTAATCAGTGGAGGAAACTTAAGTTGGCATGCCCAGAAATTGTAGTAGGAGCCTAAAAACTGACTCTGTGAATTCCATAGGTCTTTCGGATGTCAACCATACCCATATTCATACACCTTTTCTTTCTATATTATTTCAAGTAGTAACTTTCTCTGATTTTCATTTTTCACATTTGTATATTTGAGAATGCTATTGTGCCTGTCATTCTTTTTGGTTCTTAGCTTTGAATGCTTTTATTTATCCTTGAGCAAAATCAAGACTGTCACTAAAAATTAAAAAGTGAAAATGTCACAGAAACGAAGGAACAAAGGGCGAACAAACTAAGCAGTGGTATTCAGTAGACATTATGTTGAAAATGCATATAATATGCACATGTGGTTTATATTCATGTAGATATTACAAAATAGCAATTATTAATGAACTTATCCCAACAATTTGAGTATTTATCTGTGAGAAGGTAGCATCTAATCATAGATTCCACCATGGTCTTTAGAGGTGCATTAGTTTGTTAAGCCAACATAGGTGTTATACAGTAGCACATCATCTTAGGCACCACACATTTTATCAGAAAAAGGCAACTGTCTGAAGTTTTAAGAGCTAAACTTCATATGCACAGTAGAACTTTGAATGTTCTGAGATTCAATATGAGCATTTTAGCATTTGCCTTCCTCTTTTGCCTGCTAAGTAAGTCATTTACTGCAACAGGCAATTTTTTCTTTTTCAGAAGAGTTTCTTTTGAAAAAAATCAAAATAGATTTGAAACAGGAGCACTGTGTACTTGCTCTAGATAAAGACCTACTGAAATAGTTATCTATTTTACTTCAGCCCCAGTAGGAAAATGAGAAAATGAGTTTTAAATAGGAAAAAAAGAGGCCTAAAAGTTCTTTCTACTAAATAGAAGGAGAACTACACATTATTGGATGGACACAGTGAAAGCTTTGATCTATAAGAATATGTAAGGAAACGCTTTGTGACCAAAGGTCCTAGAAGGTAAAATAACATAGATCATTTGGGACTTGAACATCTATATGTACCAGTTCCTTCCACTAGGCTCTAACCATAGATCAACCCTTTTGAGACCTGACATTGTCTACTCCCTGATATCTGAAAGCTGCATGTTGTGATCATTTAACAATGTATCACGTCTCAAAAATCAACTATTTTCCTTTCCACTCTATTAATTCATTAGCTTATGATAATCCTAAATAACAGGTATCATGTTTACCTCCACATAAATGGATCTGTCTGTAATATTTCAACATTCACTACTCATATTTTCTATTTGTGTTTTTTTAATAATAGTAGCCTCAGAACTTGTACTTTGAGGTAATAGAACCTATCCTATTCCCTTCTCCAGGTTTCTGGCAGTGGTCAGTTAACCTGGGATTGCTTGGCTTCGCTCCTGTCTCTGAATTACTTTCATCTCTGCCTCCACTCTTACATGATATCTCCTGGTGTCTCGTGATGTTGCATAGTGATGGATCAGGCTGGTCTTTGGCCCTGGATTTATCTTCTTATGGAAAGCACTCCATTTGCAAGATATTTTAATCTTCAAGAAAATGGTGAGTACCTTGCCATTGGTAACTAGGAAAGATGAATAAACCCTCTAGGCATCCAAACTAAAATGCCCCTTAAATAGCAAAATGAAGCAAAAGAAAATGCAATATGCAAAGTCATCGGCTAAGGTATTACAGCAAACACCACCAGAAAACATTGCGTTAGCACAGCCATCAGTCATAAATGAGGTTACATCATTTATATTCTTGTCCGAAGAGGTCATTTAGAACTACCTCTGCCAGTTCTGGCTGAATCCAGATTGATAATCATGAAGTCAATGGTGAATAGATGCTTGGAAATGAAGAACTTACCCTGGACTTCTAGGAGTCCAAGGACAAAAGTAATAGTCATTATAAACCATTAACTTTAGAACAGAAGTATTAATACAGTCTACCAATTTGCTAAGCATCAATGGCCATTAGCCATGGAACAGACATCTAGCTTACTTAAAGAAAATAAACTATCTCTGATACATAATCTTTTTTTCTTCCTTTCTATGGACCTAAACCTACTCTGGATATTCTAAAGTGGCAACTCAATATGAATTCACAAGAAAAGGAGAAACAGGCTAGTAAAAACACTATAATAATCTCACAGCAAGAAATATGTACTTAAAATAGGATTTATTCTTCCTTATTGCGATTAGAATGGACACTTAATTTTCCTCTCTAAAATGAAATGGAACTTGGAGAAGATTTATGGCTGTTGCAAGAGTAGTTTTCATATGCCACACTATGTTAGCAAATTTGGGAATAAATCATGAAGGAAATGTGACCGGTACTACACTACAGCTCCTGCAAGATAATATTTAACTTTACATGCACATGAGAGGCAATGAAGGCAGCTACCATTGAGGAGCTCACTGAGACCGGTGAAGTAGTATCCTTGAATCATAGACATGGAGCATTTCTCTGTTTGCTCTGTGCTCTCATTCATCTTTTGGTACTGTCCCTTCTGGTCCCCTCTCCACTGCTGCTTCTCTAAAAATAAGATTTTTGTTGGAAGATTTGTGTCACTCTCCTCATGCCCTCAGTTTTCTGTTTATGTTACTTTAAAGGTGATATACAGAGGGGTTATAGTTACATAAGTACCTGTCAAACAGTGTTACCCTTCCCTCCTTTTCTCCCACTTTCTCTCCTCTCCCCACCCCCACCCCTCCTCACCTCCCCCCCAGTTTGGAAAGTTCCTTTCTAACATGTGTCTTGTGAGTAGTGCAGTTGAATTGGTTCACCTTTTGTCCTTTGTCTCATCATTTTGTTATTCCCCTTCCCTGCCCCAAATCAGATAAATGTACATACAAGACACTGGGTACCAGAATCAAAAAACAGTGACAACAGGGGATAAACCAAAGGAAAAAAAGAAAGAAAAAAGAAAAAACTTCACACAGTGCATTAAAAAAAACTTGTTTCTATATCTTGGAGTTCATTTTGATTAAGATCATTTTATATGGTCATAGTCACATAGCTATTGAGCTATTGTCATCCTCTGCTAGTACTCTCCTGGACATACACTAATTATAACACATGAGGGAAACCATGGAGCTTATGTTTCTTCGGGTCTGGCCTGCTTCACTTAATATGATTTTTTCAAGTCTTTCCATTTCCTTATGATTGAGGGCGATACCCTTCTTTCTGATGAAAGCATAGAATTCCATTATGTATATATATCACATTTTCTTGATCCATTCATCTACTGAGGGGGATCTAGGTTGGTTCCATATCTTAGATATGGTAAATAATGCTACAATGAACATAGTTGTGTTGGTAGCTATATTGTGACCTTGTTTGTGATCATTTGGGTAAATGCCCAGGAATGGGATTACTGGGTCACAGGTGAGCTCTATGTTTAGTCTTTTGAGGAACCTCCATATTGCTTTCCAGAGTTGTTGAACCAGTTTCCACTCCAGTCAATAGAGATCCCTTTTGGCCACATCCCACCAGCATTACAGATATTGATGGTATTTCCCTGGAAGCCTGCCCCTTCATTGACAATGATAAAAGGTGTAGGTAGATTTGTCCTCAGTCTTTCTGAACTATTGGTACAGCATGGATTAAATGGCATTATTCCTTTAGGAAGAGAATAATGATTAATGGTCTTCTTACAAATAGCCTTTGCTGTCTATACTTTCATTTGAATATATTTTGACGATTTTTTTATTCAAGTGAGTTGAAAATATTTGAATAACAATGAAAAGTTTTTAAAGGCTTTCTAACTTTCCTCTATTACCCCATCGCCCTGGCAACCAATTATAAAACTTTGTGAGCCTGACTCCTTAGCAACAAGGAGAAGGGACAACATCACCTCTTGGTTTAGGATTGAAACAGATCAGATCATTCTGACCAGTGTGCCTGCCTGCTCAGCTTTGGGGAGGGTAACAGTGCGCCCTTCTGTGTAGAAGTAAAATAACTTGTTGAAAAAATGATATTTGAACAACAATTGGAAGTTTTTTAAAGAGCTAAAATGTAGGCTTGTGTTTGACATATGGTGGCTTTTTATTAATATCACTGTTGATTGGGAGAAATCACTGGCCAATAACTGTGCATCGAAGTATGGTATACATAACAGTATGGTATACACAGAAGTGGGATTCCATAGTGTAACCTCCTTTGGGCAATGAATTGTTGAACAAAGTGAATATGAGGAAGCTGAAATGTGCCTTGTCTGAGGGGCGTGAGCGTGAACAGAAGGTAGAGCAGGCTCATGGAGAGGAATGGTGGACAACTGCAGTCATAATGCCCAGTGTACCTACCTCGCAAGGGAACTAGGAAATTTGATGAGTTGGGTTGAGATAGGATAGACGGAGGATTAATGGAGGGAGTGGCTCTTATCAACGCGAATTGTAAACAAGGATGAAATTGTTAAATTGAAATTTCCTGGACAATTAGTTGAAGATAATTTGTTAAAAATCTATGCCTCATGGAGATTTATATGTAAAAACTTGGTCAGTCAGAGCAGAGTCCTATTCTAATGGAAAAATAAAAGGAAATAGAATAAAAGCAGTGTCTATAAAGGCTCAAAAACTTCACATTTGTTACTGAACACACACACCACTCTATGACAGTTATTTCTCTGTTATAGCAATGGGTGCATTCAATCTTGGAGAAATTATGTCACTTGTCCAAGTTCTCATGTTCTCTTCAGCTTTTCTTCAAACATAAAATTTATTTTATATGATCCCCATAATGTCATAATATATTGAGCTAATTTGAAGGATGTTGTTTTGTTAGAACATAACCCATTCGATGGGAAACATTTTATCACAGATATTTACTATCATTTCTACTTCACTTCTATAATTCTGACTAGTAAGTGACTCTGGGTTTGATATTCATCAGTCATAAGACTTAAGCCATAAACATTTCATTTTTTTCTTTGATGTGCTTACAAGCTTACATATTTCAAGAAGGCTGAACTTGCCTTAACAGTAGGCTCTGACGAAAACAAAACTTTACTAATGCAGGATAAGTTTAGCTCAAGAGACACATAACTGGAGAGATTCATCCTTCACTATCAAGGTGTTGATTCTATGAGGGAGAGACATGCTGCGGAGGAAGATATACAGCTGGGAATCTAATAGTTTGCCCCTTGGAAGGAAAAATGACCGTTAGCTTTTTCCAGGAATTCAGCTG
Organism: Dipodomys ordii; assembly: GCF_000151885.1. Classification (NCBI taxonomy): domain Eukaryota; kingdom Metazoa; phylum Chordata; class Mammalia; order Rodentia; family Heteromyidae; genus Dipodomys; species Dipodomys ordii. The sequence continues at coordinate 4,606,896 of NW_012267264.1, read as the reverse complement.
GGTCACAAGACAGTCATGTGAAGATGAAATCAAGTTAATTATCTCTTTCTATGAAAATGTACTGCTGTACATGTTAGTTAAACAGTAAGACTTAGTCAAATTAATTTTCTAAGCTGCCTACTTCAGAGAATTATTGCAACGGAGGATAAGTGTATTAAAAGTATTCAAGAGTAAACTCAGGTAAACAGAAATGGAGCCCTTGTATTCACACAGGATATGTGGATCATTTGACAGAGATTCTGTGGTATACTTAACTCATTTAGCTGAAAGCTGGTAATGATTCTGAAGCTTAAATTCAATCAAGGAAGGCATGAAAATGCTATTTTGTTCAGAAGAACAAAAGCCCTGATTCACCTTAGTATTGCCAGAGTCTATCATAGAATAGAGTGAGACAACCATAGTAAATGCATAGAAATAGCACATGTATTTGAATATATACCTGTATATGTGACAGAAAATATATTGAATACATGCTTATTATAATTTACATGTTTAGTAAAACATTTGTGTATATGTTTAGTGAATCTTTTATGTGCTTATTAATTGCATTTTCATAAATTAATATTTTTTCAGATTTTTACTACAATGGTTATTCAGTAAGAGATAGGAAATACTTAAAAGAAAAATTAACATTTGATGCTGGGCACCAGGCATCATTCCTGTAACATGAGCTACTCTGGAGGCTGATATCTGAGGATTGCAGTTCAGAGCCATGAAAGTCCTCAAGAAGTGGAACTGTGGTTCAAGTGGTAGAGCACTAACCGTTGAGCAAAAACGCTCAGGGATAGTGCCCAGGCCCTGAATTCAAGTCCCAAGATCACTACCAGCATGCAAACACACACACATGCACGCGCAAACACACACACACACACACACACACACACTTGAATTACTCTCTAAAATATGTAATTTTTAATTATTAATTTACTTTATTGTTATTATAGAGGTGATACACAGAGGGATTACAATTACATGAGTCAGGTAATGAGTGCATTTCCCTTCATACATTGTCTTCTGTAGCCTCACTCTCTTCCAGTCTCCCCTTCCTGTCTCCATCCACGAGTTGTATAGTTCACTTTATCAGTGTCCAGTGAGCTCCACTGCTGCACTTTTTCACCCTTTCTCCCTGACTTCTGTACTGTTCCCCAAAACCTTCCAAAGATGTACACTTGATATACCATGTGTAGGGTAAAGAAGACAGAATCATGAAAAAATTAAAAATAAAAACAAAAAAAGAGAAAGGTCTCTTGTTTCCATATTGTAGAGTTCATTTCAGTATGTATATTATTTTATATAAATGTGAAGAGGCGCTTTGGCATTGTACCTTTGTGTTTCTCTCCTGAGTATCCTCTTTTGGTCTCACTGTGATTACATACTACTTTTGTGCCCAGTATTATAGAAGAAAAAATTGAGACAAAAGTTTAAGTCACATCTTCCAAATCACATTGCTTGTGATGGGCTCACCTGAGATTTAAACCTAGGAATCTCCTGTCCCAGAATCAATGTTCCTAATCAGAGAACTAACCTTTCACTCAAAAGTCCCATGCAGTTATTTTCCTAAAGCACCACATAATACTTGGTCAGAAATGCAGCTGTAATTTCCCTTTTTGTGCTCTGAACTCAAACTCCTTCAGGAAGCATCTGAAAGCTACTCACCTTTGAATCTAATGTAGCAAATACTTGAATATTCTGGATTGTTTGTAGTTGAATAAATTCATCAAAACAAAATTGTTCACAGATAGAAGGATACTACAGTAGATATCTTGACTGGAGCCCAGAAATATGAGTCGCAATTACTCCTGGGATTTGAATTGTTGGAGACAAAGGCACTTGTTCATTTGGTCATAACATGACTAAAATCCTTTAAGATGAGAAAAATAAGGATATTAATCAAAGGAGGGCCTAGACAAAAGGAAGAAGCCATGAGACTCTAGGGAGAAAATATGAAGCATAACAGTTTTCTAGGGTTATGTTTAATATGGAAACACTCCAAAGAATGTGTTTACAAAGAAGGCCAACACCTGCCAACTCAGAAATCACAGCCAATGGCAATATACTGGGGATCTTTTTTTATTTGAATCTTTTCATCTTCTCCCAAAAGCAGATTGATTATTAGTTTATCAGAATAGTCAGCATCTGTGGAATGAGTGTTTAAAAGGGGAGGAGAGGAGGGAAAGTAAATGGTACCAGAATAAAACCTTTCACATATCCAGGAGCCTGATGGATATAGTGTGTTGGTCTCAGCAATCTCTGGTGTATAGGGAAATAAAAGTTACCAGTTATGTATATCTGAATGTACGTGTTACAAAGAATTTTGTAACATATGCAATGGAAAATATACTTTACTAACTATACAAAGACCTATCTTTCTACATATCCCCTAACATTAAACAAGTGACTATAATTTGGTGAATCTCAAGTTTTCTCATCTGTAAAATATGAGAGGACTGGGCTAGATGATTCTTTAGGTGTGATGACAGTAATGTCATAAAGATCAAAGGCTAAGATCAGTTTAAAGCATTTGCCAAATTAAAGGAGAGGGGGAAGAGAGAGATGATAGTGGAGAGAAAAGAGAATTATAGAAAGAAGATAGGAGAGGAAGAGGGAAAGGGAAGGGAGAGAGAGAAGAGAGAGAGAAGCAGGGGTGGGGGGAGAAGGAGAGGAGAAATAAGCTGGTAGTGTCTGACAGTGCAGACACGCTTTGTCCATCACTTCCTGTATCCTTCAGTTGGCTGTTCTACTGTGTTTAAAACCTTCCCAAGGACCAGGTATTATAACTATCTAAACAACAACAATGACAACAAAAGAAAATCATAACATTGGAAATTATTGAAAAACCTAACTGTTCTCCATGTTTGCCATTGTGTCACACTGAGGTTTGGAACCACATCAGTAGACAAACTGAAACATTGTGTTATGGAGCCTACAAGGCTACAAACTTAAACAAAGAAGGAGGCAACGATGCTGATAAGAAATGTACCCATTACCTTGCTCATGTAACTGTAACCCCTCTGTACAGTATTTTCACAAAAAAAACTTAACAAAAAATCTTTTTCAAAGGAGTGATAAATTTGAAATGAAAACAAGTCACAGTCACAGAAGGAATCTAGACACATGCTCTATTTATTTACAACTATGTACTGCTTCTGTGCCATATGCTTTGAGCAGAAACAACAAAAAGTGAAAACAACAGCAGGTCTTGGGCAGAACTGCCATGGAGATCGCTCTGTTTCCAGGTCTAGGCTATTCTCAGAGAAACATCCACTCACAGTCTGTTCAGCCATCAGTACTTTTGTTTTACAAATGTTGTCTATAGGATTTGACACTCTCATTCCTCCCCCATTAATACTTTACATCTTAAATTACTTCCTTATACAAATAGTCTTTCTTTTCAAGGTGAATACATTGGGCTGGGAACATAGTGATTTCTTAGCAGGTGTAAGCAACAACAAAGCCACTTTGTTCCGATATTCAAATTCTGTTTTAAATGACATGCAATGAAGGCCAATCAGATCTGAGTTGGCATGCAAGCATTTTGTCTGCTAAAACACTCCCCACGTTTTAGCTCTTCCGTTTCTTACTCTTTCTCCTAGTTGTTCCAGGGTCTCTTGGTAAGTCTCCTCTTTTTCCATGCCTCACCATGATGCTCCTAAGAGCCACATCTCTTTCTTGCCAACCACCAGCTGATTGGGGATTAACATGCTCTTTCAAGATAGAAAACATAAATCAAGAAATACAGCTTCTTTAAATTGTGTGTGTGTGTGTGTGTGTGTGTGTGTGTGAAAATACTGTACAGAGGGGTTACAGTTACATGAGCAAGGTAATGAGTACATTTCTTTTTTTGGGGGTGGGGCCTGAACTCTGGGCCTGGGTGCTGTCCCTCAGCTCTTCAGCTCAAGGCTAGCTCTCTACCACTTGAACCACAGCACCACTTCCGGCTTTTTTCTTATATGGTGCTGAGGAATTGAACCCAGGGCCTCATGTATGCAAGGCAAGCGCTCTACCACTGAGCCACCTTCCCAGCCCCTAATAAGTACATTTCTTATCCAGCATTGTTGCCTCCTCCTTTGTTTTTCCCCTACTATCCCTTCCCTCCCCACCTCCTCAGCTTCCCCCTCCACCACTCCACCTAAATTGTAAAGTTCGTTGACATTCTCCAAGTAGGAGGCTTGGATTCCCAGCTCTTAGTGTCACTGCTCCTTGGTAGTTGAAGCTAGTAATTCTCAGCAGATTTCAACAACTCTTCCCCTGCCTAAGAACAGGGTCTCAGCTCTCTGTGCAGACCTTCTTCCATGCCCTAGCTCTCTACCATTTCTTATCTTCCTCAGCACTTTTGGAAATCCTTGATCATCTGAACTCTCCACAGTTCTACTCCTGGGCTGCTTTTTGGAACTATACACCTGCCTTCTAGCTGCTGCTACTCATGGTGGTTGGGGCTGACAACCACAAGAATTGTCCGCTCTTACGGTTTCTACTGTAGCTCATTGTATCTGTGATAATGACTATTAGGAAGAAATAAAATATTCAGCTAAAGCTTTATTGGGGCCTCAGCTGAAGGACCAGGTAGAACTGCTCAGGAAGGAGGTCTTCTCTTCTAGTAGAAAGTGAGGAGTGCTGCTTATATAGCCAGCCACATTGGAGCACAGCTTTCTGTCTATCACAACCCCTTTTACCTGTGGAGGCTCACTAGGCCCACCTGTCCTAGCTGTCAGGGTGGAGAAGGCAGTCCTCCACAAAGAGAGGAGAGATGTCTAGTGTCTGCGAGCATCCTCATCTGGAGCACCAGCAGTTGAGGGTCATTTAAGGATTATTTGAAGCTGCCTCCCAGAACCATTGCAATGCTTCTGGGATGGGCATGACTAGAACAATGTCTCCCCAAACAGAAGTCCTGGCAGCTGCAGTGATTCCTGCATATATGAATGTTTACTGGGCAACCCAAAACTTGTTGAAGTCTCTCAGGTGTTGGAGCAGAATTTCCTTGAGCAATCTTAAGGTATTTAAAAGCAGCCAAGCATGGCTACCATGATGACAATTCAGGAAATCACTGAAGAAGCAGCTGCTTGATTTCCACCTCCCACAGTTTCTACAGCAATGACACAGGTCGATATTATGGTCTCCCCTGACCACTTCTGGATCTTCATGAATGGCAACAGTATCCTTTGCAGCCCCACTGAAGTTGGGAACCATGGAAATAACAGCATGGTTCCCAATCTTGCCTTGATCTCTGCTTGACCTAAGGTAGTCACGGAGCTGTGCTCCTGGAGCAACAGCTGCTGTTATAAATCACACGGCAGAACTGTTCATGCCTGCCAGTTTTAATCATTTACAAAGGAAAAAAAAAGAAAGAGTACTCACAACAAAAGTTGAACAGGAAATTAACACTCTTCTTCAGTTTGATTTATCTAATAATACTTAACCCCTAGCCAAACATGCTTAGGAAGTGTTAGGTCCTCCTTATCTGTCTTATTTTTCCTAGCCTGCCTAGCCCATGAGAATTTCAAAACTTCCCTGTTTATGTTCTAAACTTCCAATCTTTGACAGCCAGTTAAGTGACCTAGCAAAGGTATTGTATAGAAGATATAAGTGGGAGAAAATGATTGAGAGAGTAACAATGTTTAAGAAGAAATGTAGCAGGGTGCCAGTGGCTCACACCTGTAATATTAGCTACTCAGGAGGTTGAGTTCTGAGGATTCAAAGCCAACCCAGGCAGGAAAGTCTGTGAGACTCTTGTCTCCAATTAACCACCAGTAAACCAGAAGTGGCACTATGGCTTAAAGTGGTAGAGCACTAGCCTTGAGCTGAATTGCTCAGAGAAAGCACTCAGGCTTAGAGTTCAAGCCCAGGACTATGACTAATGAAAGAGGGGGGAGGGAGAGGAAAAGAAAGAAAGAGAAATATACTCATCACCTTAAGTAACTGTAACCTTCCTGTTCATCACTTTTATGATAAATTTAGAAAAAATAAAGACATAGCTTGAGACAAAGTATGTGAATTGCCTCTGTAATCAATCACCGTAAGTGTTTACATTATTTTTTATGATATGGTAACTTTTCTTCTACTGTCTCTAAACTTTATTAGTCTCTTGTAAAGTAATCATTATTATTTCAGATTTACTGATGTTTACTATGGAAGATAAAAGCATCTACATGCATTATCTCATGCAATCTTCACAACCGCCTTATAAACTATGCCTGACTCATGCAGCATTCATTACTCAACATCACTTTAAATAAGAAAAATAAGGCTTAGAGAGATTAAGAAACCTGACTTGATTTATAGTTTCCACCTATTGTCATCTGAATACAGCATCAAACCTCACCTTGTAAAGTTCTAAAAACGATTAAGTAAGATGGTTATATAAGGGCATTGTATTTGTTACAAAGTACTGTATAAATGTAAGTCATTATTCTAACCAGGACTTTAAAATTTTAAAGTTGAAAAGCCTAGACATTATGTCATGTTGGAGAGCAAGAAACTGAGAGCAGAAATTAAACATTTATGCATGCCTTTTATGGAGAATAAGGATTGAACCTTTCTACAGGCTAACATCGTGCAAGAAATTAAGTGTATACAAAATACATTTGCAGTTAAGGCTAGGGATCTTTTTAGATAAGGGAATGCAAGAATAGATAAAAGCAGACTACAGGAATAGTGTTATTTCTGCTTTATTTGTTTTATCATTAATTCTCTCAAAATTATCCATAGAATGAGCAAGTGCTTCTTGATATTATTTTTCTAGCTGTCAAATAAAAGCTGTATTGAGCAGGTTAAACAGGCAAGGAATAATAGATTATCACAATAGTGGGAAGAAACTGACTCTACTTAAATGAAAGCAGAAGCATTTTATGCACTGGGTGAAGTTGGGGTAGTACTGGAAGAAAAAGATATTAGAGGAAAACCTTTCGAATTACCTGTGTTTATTGTTTAGTATTATTAAGATTGGGTTCTTACTATGCCACTGAGCTGAAAAAAGGATCTCTATTTTTTTAAATAAGTTTTTTATTGTGAAAATACTGTACAGAGGGGTTACAGTTACATGAGCAAGGTCATGAGTACATTTCCTATCAAGCATTGTTGCCTCTTCTTTGTTTTTCCCCTACCATTCCTTCCCTCACACCTCCTCAACTACACTCCCCCTCCCCCATATCCCCATTTAAACAATTTGCCAATTTAAACAATAGCATATCCCTATTTAAACAATTTGCTTAAACAATTTGTTTTTTCCCTTCCCCTCCACAAATTATACCAACATCAAATACAATGAAAACAGGGGTTATACCATGGGGGAGGGACATACAAAGCAACAAAAAAAATCACATGGTACCTTATAAATATGTTAGAAACGATAGCAAGGAAGAAAAAAACCCTATCTTGGGGTTCATTTTGCTTAACATCATCTTATCTGACCTTTTCTGCTTGTCCCAGACATATACTAGTTATTGCAAATAAGGGAAACCATGGGGTCTATGTTTCTTTGGGCCTGGCTTACTTCATTTAATATAATTTTTTCCAAGTCTTTCCATTTCCTAACAAATGGGGCGATGCCATTCTTTATGATGGAGGCATAGAATTCCATTGTGTGTGTGTGTGTGTGTGTGTGTGTGTGTGTGTGTGTGTGTGTGTGTATGCCACATTTTCTTGATCCATTCATCTACTGAGAGGCATCTGGGTGGATCTCTATCTTTCTTGACACATTTCAAATAGATGGCTACTACATATTGTAAAGCTATCAAGATGCTAGGAGAAGTTTACATTTCAAAGAGGCAGAGAATGAATCTGCAATTTTAAGTAATCTGCAATTTGTAAAATAATCTGCAATTTTAAAGTAAAAGCACTAAGAGTCAATGAGACACCAAAGGAAAAAAAAATAAAACCCGTTGAAGATTTAGTTAAATTGAAGTGATATTTAAGATTGTTCAATCACTACCTCAAAGCCTTTCAGATCACTAGATTGTTTTCATCCTTTTCTTTTCCTTCATCATATCTGTTCTGAATCTCTATCCTTCAATCTGGACACATAGTCCTTTGGGCTTCATGCCCAGCTATCAAACTGGAACTTCCTTTTGCCTTCTTCATATACCTGGAAACACTATTGTAATATATTGATTAGCTAGAATACAGTATCCACCAACATTCTAAAATATGATTCATAGAAGTAACTTTCTAAGATGTCATGTTTTTATTTTTATTCTTACTCCTGACAATTCATTATGCTGGTTATAGTATCTAACTTAAAATTTATTTTCCCCCCCATAATTTTGAAGACACTTTTCCCACTCTCTTCTGACTCTCACTATTACTATCGAGCTGTTCCATACCACTTGGCCTTCAATTCTTTAAGTATATCTCATTGGATTTCAAAAAATTTTCTCTTAGCCTGCTTAAAACTAAGTACTACGACTTAGAAACTACAAAAGACTTAGAAACAACAGAAATGTATTTATCATTATTCTAGAGGCTGAGAAATGCAAAATAACCGACTTGATTTATAGGTGGCTGTCTTCTTACTTACAAGCTCTTATGGTTAGGGGATCTCTTAGCTCTTTTAACAAGGGCACTAATCTCAGTCATCAGGGCTCCACACTTATGTCCTAACCCCCTACTAGAGTCCCCATTCCGAATATTCCTAATATTCCTTATATTATAGACAATGATATCAACAGCCGTCCTGTAGATGGTTAAAGTATTCAGTCTAGAGCAAAGCTTTGAAGTGTCATTCCCAGTACTCACTGATGTATTCATTCTTCATTGACAAAGATGTTTCTCTGTTAATTATTGAGAAAAAAAATCCCCATTTCTTTTCTCTACTCTTTCTTCAGGAGGTTCTTATGGTAGATATTGAGTCTCGTGGACTTATAGTTATTCTCTTTTCTCCTACTTTTAATTTCTTTGCCTTTTTGTTCTGTTGTTTCAAAGATTTCTTTGACTTTATAGCCATGTTGATATTTCATTTTATTGTTTATCTCTTTATCCTTCAAACCTGAAGTATTTTATTACTTTTTTAAAATATTCTTCTTTCTTATGAATAAAAAATCATCTTCTAGTTTTCTGAAAATACAGACTTAAATATGACATATAAAATTCCTATTTTTATTTTTCCCTCTGTATCTCTTCTTTTCTTATTGTTATTGTAAGGGTGATGTACAGAGGGGTTACAGTTACTTAAGTAGGGTAATGAGTCATTTCTTCTTGAACAATGTCACCCCTACCCTGGCTTTCTCCCAGTTTTTCCTTCCTGACCACCTCTCCTACACACAAGTTGTATAGTTCATTTTCAACATAGTTTCAAGTGAGTATCACTGTGTAACTCGTTCTTTTTGATGGGATATTTGCTTGAATTGTGTTTGAATTGTCCTTCGACTTGCAGATTTTACAAAGTGTTGAGCAATCTTTAGTTGCTCATGTTAAGAAAGTATCACAAAGAGCTGTGTGGATGTATACTCTACTAGACTTCTAAAGAACATTAAGATCAAAGCTCAAGGATTTGATCGCAAGATTTTCACATTAGAATATCTGTTGGATATTTGTTTGTGCACTGTCCCTCTCATGTATTTCCTCCATTCTTCACCTGCAGAGCCTGATACTGAGAACTATACACTTGGGCTTCCTGAGTAGCTATACTGGAGGAAGTGAAGGAGGGTCAGGGCGCTTCCTGATTCCCTTTCTGCTTCTTAGCAAGGTTTCTAGCACTATTTGTAACTGTCTATACTTCACTTGGTGCCATGAGGGTATCACTCCACCGTCATACTTCTCATTGACGTCTGCTTCTCCTGCCCCATCTCCCCTTCAAATGACTTCCTACTGTTGCTATTAAGTGGCTTGACATCCTTGTTTGGTTAATTTGAATCATCTTAGGCGAATGTGTTTTCCTGACAAAACAGGATTTACAAGTCTTTAGAACACTTCAGTTTCTATAGGAAAGTCCTGTTATTTTTTCCAAGGAATTGGAAAAGCAAGTACATGATTATGCATGCCAACAAGGTAATATGATTTTATATAAAAAGACCCCAAAGGGTTGTGTTTTTGAAGTCTTGATCCCTAGTATCTGGTGTTTATCCCTCATGATTTTCCAGCTGTTTAGCTGCATTGGGAAGTAGAGATAAGGAACAAAAAAAACCACCACCATTTCTAATTACCTCTCAGGCAGGTTTTCAACCAATTGTTTTGTTTTGCTTTGGTTTTTTGTAAGTTTTTTTATTGTAAAAATGATGTACAGAGGCTGGGAAGGTGGCTCAGTGGTACAGCGCTTGCCTTGTACGCATGAGGCCCTGGGTTCGATTCCTCAGCACCACATAAGCAAAAAGAAAAAAAGCCGGAAGTGGTTCTGTGGCTCAAGTGATAGAGCGCTAGCCTTGAGCTGAAGAGCTGAGGGACAGCGCCCAGGCCCAGAGTTCAAGCCCCACGACTGGACCTCCCCCCCAAAAAAAGAAAAAATGCTATACAGAGGGGTTACAGTTACATGAGCAAGGTAATGAGAACATTTCCTATTGAGCATTACTGCCTCTTCCTTTGTTTTCACCCTACCATCCCTTCCCTCCCAACTCCAAAACTCCATACCCTCCCACCCCAGCCCAAGTTGTAAACATAGTGTTTTGTACATCTCATTGTCAATTATTTTGTTTTGATTTAGGATTTTAACCCCTTTTTGTTTAGCCTAATAATCTCATCCAACTTTATTTAATTTCAGGATTTTCAACATTTCCCAATGTCATGGAATGGATCAAGCTACTGCTTATTTCTATATCTCTCTTATAGCTCTTAGTTTTCAAGTATATTTTCATCTTCCATGTGCTTTCTACCTTCTAAGAATTTCTAGGAGCTCTGTTTTCTAATGGATTGACCCGTGTTCTTTGTCTTCTTATATATTTCTTTTAACCTTAATATATTTTTAGTGTAATTCAGAGTGGATAAAAAAAATAAACATTTCCACTATACCATGAATCAAAATTTTCCTCAATTACCTTTTTAACAAGTGTATATTCTGCCAATATATTGCTGAGAAGAAAGGGATAAAAAGCTAAGTGCTGGTGGCTCACGCCTGTAATCCTAGCTATTCAGGAGGCTGAGATCTGAGTATCATGGTTCAAAGCCAGTCCGGGTAGGAAAATTTGTGAAACTCTTATCTCCAATAAACCACCAGAACACCGGAAGTGGCACTGTGGCTCAAGTGGTAGGGTGCTAGCCTTGAGCTGAAGAACTGAGGGACAGTGTCCAAGCCCAGAATTCAAGGCTCACGACTTACAAAAAAAAAAAAAAAAAGATAAAAGCCTGGGGGAGAGGAAGCGAGTTAAAGCTAAGAATAAAAAGCCTGGATCCAGAAAAGAGCAAAATTATTCTGCATAGGATTAAGGCACTATCAAAGAGAGGGAAACCAGAGCAGAAATTCACCAAATATCTTATATCAAACAACCTGTGGCTTGTGTTTGCCCCCAAATCTTCCAAATAAGGAGAGAATAGCATGTGTTGTATTTAGCAGGGGTAGACTTCAAGGAGAATATACTGAATCTCATTTTGAGTTAATGCTATAAAATGAGACAATAAATGCTTATATTTTGATGATTCTCCTTCACTCATCCATTTAATAAATATTAACTATGTAGGTGTCAGAATAGACACTACGGATTCTCAACCACTGATGATAGCAAGTTTACTGTACAATTGGGATCACTAAGAAAGACTCTACCATGGTGGAAAGTAAAGTGTGGAATTACTGGAGTGAAGTCAGAACAGAGGGTTTGGTGTAGAGATGAGAAAAGCAGACCATCTTTGTCCCCAAAGATCCTGAAGTCTGGATAAGGCTAGACTAGATGAAGTACTGTACAGTTAAGAACAATGTATTGTTTATTTGAAAAATGCTAAAGATTAGTTCATAAATGTTCTAAACATGTACCCACATAGATAATAATGTAATGGGATGGCATGTTAATTATTTTGATTACAGTAATCAGTTCACAGCAGTTTACATATATTAAAACATGCTGCTATATACTTTAAATATATACAATTTATTTTGTCCATCATATCTCAATAAACTGGGGGGCTGAAGGTAGAATCTCACTTAAAAGAAGATCTACTTTACATACAAATGTAATTTTACTATTTTTATGAATTGATTCTAAAGGTAGGTATGTAATATCTTAAAAATGAATTCACACAGGAACAAGGAAGGAAAACGCCTTTTAGATAGTGCCAAGCTATGGAAACCTGGAGAAAATGACATGTTCAGGAACATTACATAGCGTAGGTGTAAGAGGGGGTTGCACAAGAGGAGGCTGGGGTGGATGCTAGAGAGACTAATATGTTGCAGATTTTACCCTGAAACTTAAGAGAAACTTTTGAGAATTTTAAGATGAGATAAAAGATGTAAAAAGTTTTAAGTCATTCAAAAATCATAGGGGAGAATAATGAAGTCCAGTAAGATGGGAAGCAGAGAGATCAGAAAAAAGGAATGGCTGTCAGGTTGATTTGGCACCGTCTATAGAAGGAATGCTAAGGAAAAAGGACAAAGAGATTCTAGAGGTGGTAAATACCTATTCAATCCTGTCATTGGTTATTGGTATTGGTTATAGGAAGGTGGCAGATTTATTTGGGGATGGGAGCATCCTGGGGCTTGAACTCTGCCTGGGCACTGTCCCTTGAGCTTCTTTTTGCTCAAGGCTAGTACTCTACCACTTGAGCCACAGCACCACTTTTGGCTTTTTCTAAGTAGTTTATTGGAGATAAGAGTCTCATGGACTTTCTTGACTGGGCTGGTTTCAAACCATAATTCAAAGGTTTCAGCTTCCTAGATAGCTATGATTACAGGCATGAAGCATTGGCTCCCATATAGGAAGCAGATTTAAAGTGTAGAAAAAAGCCAGGAGCCAGTGACTTTCACCTTTAATCCAAGCTATGTGGGGGATGGAGATCTGAGGATCACAGTTCAAAGCCAGTCCACGAAGGAAAGCCTGTGAGAATCTTATCTCCAATTAAACATCAAAAATCCATAAATAGAGCTGTGGCTCAAGTGGTAGAGCACTAAGCCTTGAGAAAAAAAAAAAAACTCAGGGACAGCACTTATGCCTTGAGTTGAAGCTCCAGGACCAGGACACACACACACACACACACACACACACACACACACACAGTAGGAAGTATATCTTAAATGATTCTTGAGATGTTTGCTTGTACAAATGACCCAAAGGTGGTTAAAAGGCCTTACCTCCTGCTGACAAATGATATTTGCAGAGACAAGAATCAAGACCAAAGAAAAACAATGAAGGCCAAAGAATGAGTCTGATAAATAATATTTGCTTAGGTGAAGTATTAAAGGCTAGACATTTCTGTTTAAAATCCAAATCTAAGTAAACTTCAAATATTTTCTAATATCCACAATTCCAGAGGCTGAGAGATCCTTATTAACTCCAGGGGAAAATGCAATTCACATGGGAGAAGTAGAGTACCACTGTTAATGGTGAGTTTGTCTGAAGCACTGTGGAGACACAGCTAGGTCCCTCAGTGAATGTTCTGGGGAATACAAACCACAACATGGTGAAAGCCCCATATAGGAGCACATTCTGCAGTAATAGGAAATACCAAATATGTTGCCTTGTATAAGATGTAGCTGATTAGGCATATACATGGAGACCAAAAATACAATTACTGTTGCAAGGAGCATCAGGGAGGGTGGAAAAGGAATGTGGAATGACAGCTAATGACTAGAATACTTTCAGGGGTAACTAAAACATTCCAGAAGTCAAGTGATGGTGGTTGCATAACCATGTAAATATATTTTAAACACTGAATTGTATCTCATAAGAAGGTGAACACTTTTGTTGTATGAACTAACTCAAGGAAGGAAGGAAGGAAGGAAGGAAGGAAGGAAGGAAGGAAGGAAGGAAGGAAGGAAGGAAGGAAGGAAGGAAGGCAGGAAGGAAGGAAGGAAGGAAGGAAGGAAGGAAGGAAGGGACAGACAGTAAAGTGCCAGAGCTTTTGTCCCTACTACCAGATCATGTGAGGCACCTCCTTGTCCTTTTGGACTTTTGGACCAAGCATTGTCCTCTAAGCTGGGACTGAGCTCCCCTCACTAGACTTCTTCTAGGTCAGTAGAAGCTTTGTGTAAGATATGGCCCTTAGCACATCTCTATTCAGCTACTGCTTCTCTTATTTCCTCAGGGAGCCTATTACTCGAGGATCAAAAAAAGACAAATGGGAAGAAAAGACAATCATTACAAACAGACCAGATGAAATTTTCTGCAGCTTCTAGCTGACTTGATTCCTTGAAGAAACAAGTGCATAGACACACACCAAGGTAGTGGATAGCCATCTCCTTCATCTTCACAATGTTTCATACTCAAGAAACTTTCAAAATACATTAGAAAATGATAATAATATATTGACAATATTAACAAGATTATAATGGATTTTCTTTATCCAAAATCAGATCCCACAACCATCCAAGGCAGGGGAATTCAGTCAGTATGTTATAGGATTTGCCAAAAGGAGCTTGGAAGATGAGCTTTTGTATCTTGAGCTTTAAAGTGAAGATGATGTGGATTAAATTCCATAATTATGAAGCATTTGGTAAGATATTGCCAATTACCAATTGTTCCACTAGGACAAAGTTCTCTGGACTGTTTTTCCTGCGTGCTTTCTCTCACCTTCCTTTTAAGAAATCTGAATTCAGAAGGAATGTATCTATGTCTAAGATTATTCAAGATTGTCATTTATTATGTCCTCTCTTAAAAATTAAATGAAACTATCATATTTTAATATTTTTTCTTTTGACTCATGCAAACCCAGAGTTGAGGAAGATTCTAGAAGTACAGTGATTTTTCCATTGCTGGGACGTGATAATTCAGCTGAGAAGTCTGCCTAGACCTCCCATTGCACTTTCATTTCTGTTCAGTAGCATATCATTTGCATGTTGGAAAGACCGTTACTTTAATATGCACTAATAAAAAAACAGACAGAACCCAAACAGGAAATAGAACACCTTTTTAATAACTGATGCGTTAAATGAGAGACAGTTTTCTTTCATGAAGATATATTACTTGACCTTCTGCAGAGACAAGTTCATTGGATTTAATTTTGAGGAACCGATTACATTTTTCTAGGCAGAGATGGTTTGATTTGACTGAAGTCTTGTTAGAAGGCAAGAAGGCTATTAAAATGATATTTTACAATTTTTTCCTAGTGAGTTGCCCATTAATTGCTTGGGAATATTCATCCCTCAAGCCTCCTACCCTATTAGGCTCAAACCAGAGTTGTAAGATGATTATGTTTTTATTGATGTAATTAATAACAAATATTACTTGTTAACTTGGTTATCGCTAAATTGGATACTTGACAAATACAGTCAGGCCTTGCTCCAGTGAATTTAATATAGACATGTGGCAATATATCGAGTTTAAAAGATGAAATCAAGAGCATTACTGGGAAAATAAATTTATTTTAAGTGGAGAATGCATTTGAATGAGTTTCAGAAAAGCAAAAAGTAATGTTTTTTAAAATTAATTCATTTTAGGTTTCTTTGAACACCATGCTCAAGTAATTTAATACATCTGTTCAATAGATAACATCAATTAAAATGCTAAATGATAGTTTAAAATACCAGAGGCAAGAGAAATACTACAAAAATCAGTAATATGCAACACAGAAGATTTGATCATGAAGGGGACACAATTTTGCTTCACTTTTCATTCCACAATCAAGAAAATCTAACGCTTGTATAAATAATCAGAAAATAAAAAGGATAACAATGTAAGCTTTTGTCCCTATTATAATTCTACATACATAACCTTAAAACACTTGGTGCAAGGTGATCTCAACAGAAAAAAATTCATAGGAAACAAAATGCATGTAGTCTAGAGATCAAGAATATGATTTTAAATCCAGCTACATCCATTTAGAATTTATGTACTCAATTGAAGTTTATGTTATTTGAATGAAAAATAAGAATGTAACAAGATTTCTTTCTTCATTTAAAGAAATAGACAGCAGGCAGCGGTGGCTCATGCCTGTAATCCTAGCTATTCAGAAGGCTGAGATCTGAGGATCTTGGATAGGAGCCAGCCCAGACAGGAAAGTCCATGAGACTCTTATCTCCAATTAACCACTAGAAAACTAGAAGTGCTGAGGCTCACAGTGGTAGAGCAAAACAGCTCAGAGACAGAGCCCAGGCCCTGGGTGCAAGTTCTACTACCAACAAAAAGTAAGGGGAAACAAAAGAGGAAGCAACAACACTTGATAAGAACTGTACTCAGTACCTTGCTCACGTAATTGTAACCCCTCTG
Source organism: Dipodomys ordii (assembly GCF_000151885.1). Lineage (NCBI taxonomy): Eukaryota > Metazoa > Chordata > Mammalia > Rodentia > Heteromyidae > Dipodomys > Dipodomys ordii. The sequence continues at coordinate 4,590,622 of NW_012267264.1, read as the reverse complement.
TACAGTATTCTCACAATAAAAAAAACTTATTAATAAAATAAAAAAGAAAAGAAAGAAAAAAATCAATAGACCATTTTTCAGCTTTAAGAAATAACCTTTCTTCCCTTATTTGCAATAACTAGTATATGTCTAAGGCAAGCAGAAACGGTCATTTAAGTTGATGTTAGGCAAAATGAACCCCAAGATAAGGACTCAAATGTTTTTTCTTTCTTGTGATTGTTTCTAACATATTTATAAGATATTTCTTTGTTGTTTTGTATGTCCCTTCCCCCACGGTATAACCCCTGTTCTCACTGTAGGTGAGAATGTATGTATAATTTGCGGAGGGGAAGGTGGACCCATTGCAACAATGAGATGTACAAGTCTTTATGTCGAAAAACGAACTTTACAACTTTGGTGCACGGTGGGAGGGGTGGGAAAGAGGGGGAGAATGGGAAGGGATGGGAAGGGGAAACAAAGGAGGAGGCAACAATGCTTGATAAGAAATACTCATTACTTTGCCCATGTAATTGTAACCCCTCTGTACAGTATTTTCACAATTAAAAAAAAAAGAAATAAAGAACCTTCTGGTGCTAGTTCCTTATCCATATGATCAGGTGTGAAAAGGATGATAGGAATGAAAACAGGTAGATACTGGTGTCATTATCTGGTGTCACCAGACATAATGACTAGGCAGCTACAGAGGAAATTGGTTCCACAAGGTCAAGGTAGGTTATTCCATTGTACAGGGCAGCAACTGAAGCTGGGAGGTTGTTATTTGTACAAAAATTCCCCACAGCTGGTTAATAACAGTGCTGGGATTAATTCTAAGTCTTCTGCCTCTAAAACCCCCTCTTTTCCCAGCAGGTCACCTACAGAAAGACAATGGAATAACCTCATATAGTATTTGATCAATAAAACACCTTTATGATTAATCCTTTAGTAAGAAAAATATTTGAACAGGCCAGGGTGGCACAGGGTTCCTTACTTGTGCTATTTTAGATTCTTCCCCATGGAGGCTTTGCTCTCCTTCCTTTGAGGTCCCTGGTATATTCCATTGTGAGCTGTGTCTTACCATCCAGAAATGAAGATGTCAAATTTCCCTCATATTCAAAACTTGCCTGGTGCCATTTGACAATTGTGCTACACAGTAAGTGGGAATTCAAAGAAGTAGAAAGTAATTAAAAGGATGCTTGTAGGCTTATTAGAAGACAAGGGTTGGATATGAACCTTGATTTCCACCCCTACCCCCAAAAGTACATGCAAGAAGAATTTCAGGCAACTATGTAATCAAGTTGGTGGAGATATTTTTGGTTAAGACAATCTCAGAGGTCCTATACATCAAGCTAGTTAGGTGAGTGTCCACTTGGCAAATATATAAAAATATGTAGAGCTATGTAGAAGAGAAAACATTACTCCATCCCTGAATTGTGAATCTTTGCTCCTCTTTTGGTACTTTCATATCTTATGTATGACTGGATGCTTACAGTTTCTTACTGCCTACGCCCTACCTAGAGTGAATAGAACAATTTATGCTCATCATCTTTTGTTTTCTTTCTCTTCAAAACTTACTGGTCTCATCTCTCCATTCTCAGCATCCCATTCTCTCCTGGAAAGTTTGAACTTAAAAGACTTTACCTCTAAATAAAGCATATTTCAATGATCACAGTGAATTGCAGTTAGAGGTGATATTAGAGACCCGGGTAAGTGATCTTGTTTTAAATCCCTTCCAAAGGAGGGCTAATTGAGTATTCTTACTCAGAGAGTATCATACTACAGTAGTTCCCAAAACTAACTATCTGAGGAAGATTTTTTAATTAATTTTGTTTTAAATTAAAGATGATAGCAATATTTTAAGCAGGTGATTACCCTGACCTTGTTTGAATTTCTTTTCCTGTTAAGTTAAAGAAAATAAAACTCTCAACAACCTGCTTAATACTAAAAATCAACTCTCTTAGGTACTTCAAGTAATTTGTCATATCCCCCATGATTCAATCTGACTACTGAAAAAGAAATTCACTTTTCTCTAGAGATTCAATAATAAAAATCCACTGGTATGTCTCTATCACTAAGGAGCTAATTAAAATTCATTTAGAAATAAAGCCCTAGAGTGGCGATGGATGATAATACTCTGGTTTTTAATTTTTATTTTAATAGTCCAAGGGTATTGTGTGACTCTCTCTCTTCATAACATTATGGTAACCAAGTAACCTTCTAACAGTGATGTGATTTTATTGTGATATGTGCATGCATAGGTGCTTTGATCAAATTCACCCTCCATTATTATTGTTCTCCATTTAGAAAGGATAGTATGCCACATATTTACACTGATGTTTTAGGAAAGCAAACTTGTAGTTTGTTTATTTTAAATCACATGTGCCCATAGCATTTTAGAAGGAAGAGTGGACAGAAAAATCAGTAAATGAAAATAATTCCCAAAACAAAAGATTCCCACATCAGGAACAAGGTCTCTGTAGGATCTAAAGACATCCAGCTTCCACAACAAAAACATCTAAAGTATTTGGGGCTGCAAAGCTAGGATTTTCCTGGGAGAACATACTCATACTCATACTGCCTACGACAACTACTAAAACCTATGCTTGGTCTCTTTTAAAAATTGTAGGATTTTAATCGTGAGTTATGCCAAATGATTTATATTTCGATTGAGAAAGAAGGTTCAGCCAAGTGCCAGTGGCTCACGCCTGTAATCCTAGTTACTCAGAAGGCTGAGATCTGAGGATAGCCTATCCCTGGCAGGAAAGTCTGTGAGACTCTTTATTTCCAATAAACCACCAGAAAACCAGAAATGGCACTATGGCTCAAGAGGTAGAGGGCTAGGCTTGAGCTGAAGAGCTAAGGGACAGTACCCAGGCCCAGAGTTCAAGCTCTATGACCGACAAAAAAAAGAAAAGTAAAAAGAAAGAGTCTTCTCTGAGGTTTCAGGATTTGCCTTTGTCAAAAAACAAAATTGGATAAAATTTAAAGATCTTACTCAATTTTTATTCTAGATTTATACAGCCCATAGAACTAAAATCTTTTTGAAGACCTTCCGTTGGTAGCACATGGAGTCATGGAGCACTGGTGAATACAAAATGGAGAAGTTTTGAGACAGGATGAGCCACACAGCTGATGTGGTTACAGCTCTAAAAGTCACAGCTCTGCCTCGAAAGCAATGCCCCTACATTAAATCTGTAGTTCATTTACCACCTAAGCCACACACACATTAAGTAAGATTGTCAAGTAAGGATTCAGTTATGGAGGCATCCCTAGGCCAAACTCAGGTTCATTTACTATCTTCCATCACACTGACTCTTTCTCATCAGGGACTTTCTAACTGTGGGCCTGGAGCTTTCTATGACCCTACCTTCTTTTCCCTTTTTAAACTTTCGTAGGGGAATGAAACCCACGCCTGTCCATGCTCACTGTGATGTATGCCTTAAAGCACTAGTATATTGACCTCAGGAAAATAATTGTTTTAAGTAGGTCTCATTAGCACCAAATTAACTAGCATTGGCCTTGCTAAACTTTCTATATCCTTTCAAATCAGTTTGATATAAGCAATTGAATCTGTTGAGTTTGATGGTGCTTGGGAAGCCATGAATCTATCTGCTTGGGCTACAGAACCAACACTCTTCCCACAGTTCTATGAGGGAAAAAAAATGGAAATGAGCATAAGTCATCCCAGCTAATATGATAAAGGAATAGCCCAGAGGATAGATAGTACAAAACCAGGTTGACATGTATTCTATCTTTATATTTAAGCTAGAAAAAAGTTTCTGAAGAAGAGCTGTCCTGAGGCCAGTTTGAATGTTTGTTTCTTCATTTTGAACAGTCCCAAAATGCATCCACAGAATCTTTTCTACAAGAGATAAACATTCAATGAAGAATGACTCATCTGTATGCATATGTGAAAATAGGAACAAATAATGGTCTTCAATGTGTTTCTTTGGAAAAATATTAATATATGCTATTTTTTAACTAGCATCATTTTAGTTTATTTGGGAAATGAGTTTATTTTCCATCTTTCCCTTTACAAAACCAATTTAACCAAACCATTCCTTTCATCAAAAAATACAGCAAGAAAAGTATGAGAGCTAGCAGATGGCCCAAGGCAATTTGCTCTCAAGCATAACTCGGTATACAAGTCCTGTGAAGGGTAGCATGAAGATCATCTAATTTAAAGAACACATTTTCCCAGGGTAAACTAATATCTATGGTAGGACAGAGATGTGGCTCAAGCAGTAGAACACTCACCTAGCAAGTTCAAGGCCCTGAGTTTAAACTCTAGTACAGTAATAAAGAAATAAATATAAATGGAACTCCAAATTTTAACTTATAAAAACATGGTATAGTCTGGAAGTTACTTATGAAATTTCAAGACCTATTTTGGAATAAATAAATAAATGTATATGTTCTCGATATCCATTCATTCATCAAACATTTTTCAGCTATGCACCGACTATGTGCTAAGAGTATCGTTAAATGTGTGTGATGGTTCTTTTCTTATAGAACACTAGCTAGTTGGAAAGCTTGTTCCATTCGGATTGGTTACCTATGCCCTGCTGGTTTTTAAAGTATTTTGACTATCCCTTTCCTCCTCTGTGGTTGCAACTGTACATTTTAGGAATGTAAAAAATGAAAACCTTTGCACTGGGTGAGTGTTAATAGAAGTACACATAAAGGCCTAGTCTAGCCGAGACAGCTGAACATCCCCAGATGTGTTTTGAAAAGGATTCTCAGGAGTGGAGTCTGAAGGGATGAGGTCTGATGGTAAATGTATAGGTATAAAAAAAGAGACAGGCAGAAGTGGGAAAAGTCTGGGCACTGCTGGCAGTGCAGTGCATCCTCTTTCTCACTGAATAATATCAGAAGGCAACTCACTACATGTCATTAGATGCAGTATGGCAGTTTTACTTCAATATTTTAAAGAAGATTACTTTTTATGTTTTCCCTCAAAACTCAAAGATATCAAAGTGCATTGTTTACGGGGAAAAAAAGGCAAAATTAAAATGGAACAAATCAGGCAAGCATCAGATAACAGGAAATAGTTTGGCTGCAAAACATGTGTGAAGAGCCTCTGAATGAGCCCTCCCCTGACTTCCCCTTGCCTGGGTGGTGGCCTTCACTGTCATTTTCTGGACTGTGTGCTCAGTAGGAAATGTGGAGAGAATGTCTTTTGGCAGGCTGCCATCTTCTGAACTGTTGCTGATAAACCACTAAAGCACGATAATAATGGCAAATTATTCTAGCTTGTTCCAAATGATTTCAGTATTATTTGGAGAGCTTTCAAATGCTTTTGAATTAAGAGAATGATTGCAACCCTACATTTTAGGAATGTGAGAAAATTTTAAATGATTCTATTATTTTGAACTTGATGTGCTCTAAGTTCTTAAGGAATATTATTTAGCAAAACTTTGCATATTTGAAAATCTAAGTAGACTTTTTAAAAAATGTCTTTAAGAGCCCTAACTTCTTTGTCTGAAAGGTATTTAATAGGGATTCATATTTAAATGTATATACCAAATACATATATATTTAAATATCTGATAGCAGAGGATTATTTGCTTCATATTAACTTGTTAGGTAAATTGCATTTTATATGCTAAAGAAAAAAATTACAGCTTATCAACATTACCAGATGGAGAACCAAGAGCATAAGTGTTACTGGTATTTTAACTGGTAAGGCAGTGAATGATGAAGCTTAAACATACACTCTGCCTCAACGCTGACCTCCAGAGGCTGTTCTAAAAATGACTAATGTTTCTAATGTTTTACCAGTTGATTTAATTTTTTTCTCTTTGATGCGAATCAATTGTCAAAGAGGTTGCATTGTGATAGTTCCATACATACACTTTGATCAAATTCATCCCTTCTATTGCTTCTTAATCCCCTGACTCCCTCTCCTCTTTTCCAGTGCTGTTAGTGAGTTTCATTATATGAGTGTAGTTATGTAATTAAATGATGTAGTTTTGCTGTTTATTTTTTTATGGTTCTGGGGTTTGAACGCAAGACCTCATGGTTAATGAGTAGGCTCTCTAGGACTTGAGCTATTTCCTAAGCCCTTTTTTGCTTTGTTATTATTATTATTATCATTATTATTATTTGTCAGTTATGAGGCTTGAACTCTGAGCCTGGGCCCTGTCCCTCAGCTATTCAGCTCAAGGCAAGCATTCTGCCACTTAAGCCACAGTGCCACAGTGCCACTCCCAGTTTTCTGGTGGTTTTATTGGAGATGAGAGTCTCACACATTTTCCTGCCTGGACTGGCTTTGAACCACTATCCTCATATCTCAGCCTTCTGAGTAGGTAGGATTACAGGGGTGAGCCACCAGCACTCGGCCCTTTTATAGATAGGACATTGCTAACTTTTTGCCTGAGACAAGTCTCAGACTGTGTGATATCCCATCTATGCCTCCTGAGTAGCTAGGGTACTTTTAATATGTATATCTGATGATATTCACCTACCTTCATTCTCTTTTCCTTCCCTTCTTTCTCCTCCAGTTAATTCCCCCACAAACAGCTATGTTTCTGAATTTGTATATCATCATCATTATCCCTATTGGTATTATATTATTATTAAGGTCTAGATTATACATAAGGATGTAAAAATACCATATTTGTCCAGGCACTGGTGGTTCAAGCAAATCCTAGCTACTCAGGACGCTGAGATCTGAGGATCATGGTTTGAAGCCAGCCTTGGGCAGACAAGTTTCCATAAGATTCTTATCTCCAATTAACCATTCAAAACCCAGAGGTATAGCTGTGGCTCCAAGTCAAATGGTAGAGCACTAGCCTTGAGCAAAAAGAGCTCAGGGACAGCACCCAGGCCCTGAGTTCATGCCCCACAACTGCAAAAAAAAAAAAAAGAAAAGAAAAGAAAAAAAAGCCATATTTGCCTTTTTGAGCTAGGCTTATTTAGCTCAACCTGGGTATCTCCAGTTCTATACAGATAACACGATTTTATTCTTCATGATGATTGAATAATACTCCATGTATATCTCTCATCTATCTACATATACATTCATACTACAGTCTTTGATCCATGTTGGATATTGGTCAGTTAGGTTGATTACATAGCTTACCTATTGTGAATAGTGTTTCAATAAACATGGATGTGTGAGAGATCTCTTGCAAGTTGACTTTATAGAGTGATCTCCACAGAGACTACATTAATTTTTATTCCTAATTTTGCAGGAATCTCTCCTTTTTCATATACCAAATAGACATTATTTACTATAGATCACTTTTGCTGGTTTTTTTAAGTTTATATTTTGGATATTTTGAGTTTTCAAATGATCGATTAATTTTATTTTTAAACTTACTTTTAGTTAAGCATTTAAGGATACCAAATGTATGCTGCAAAACATACTGTTTTTGTTTTTTAAGAAGCCTTGCTCCTGGTGCAAGTTGAGAACTTCCTGTTGGGTTTTGTGTTACCAAAAGCCAGCTCTACTTTCTTTTTATTTATTTTTTATTTTTTAATGTGTTTTTATTGTAAAAATACTATTCAAAGGGGATATAGTTACATGAGTACATGAGCAAGGTAATAAGTACATTTCCTACTTTCTTATAGCTCAGTCATATCTGTTTCAGAAAATGAAACAAAATAAATTTATTTATTCAAAGATATTCAAGTCAAGGATAGAAAAATATTTTTTCTAAATTGGTAAGGAAATTTTAAGGGATGATTCTTCAAGCCATCAAAAATGTATTTATCCCTAAAGTACAACTAACCTCAAGCAGACATTCCAGAGGTCAGAGCGGGGAACCCAATAAAACTGTGAAGTCTCAGAATTCACTTTGAAGTCCATTCTTCAGGTATGAAAAGAAAGGTTTTTAATTTTTTTAACAAGTCAAAATTGGCACTCAGATTATTTCATGTGCCCTAAGATACAGGTTTTCTAGCCATCTTTGTTGTTCACCATGGAATCAAGTCTGGAATCAGTAACTACCCACACACATCAGTTCCTCAGCCCATGTCAAACTCAGACCCCTGCATCCAGGACGGAAACATAAACAGAGAAAACGTCAAAACAGCTGAGATTGGCGGTTTATTTTAAAGTATCATTACTAAAATGTTTCTCTATCAATTCAAAGGTATAACAGAAGTAGTAATAATTTTCAAATCCTTATAAATGTTCTTACATAAGTAAGAGCTAGGGAGATAGAAAAGTTTTGTTAACATCTTTTCTTCTAAACCATTGGAAAGACAGTAGCGTAGCATATGATTTACATTACCAAGCCACTTTTCGCTCTTCCCTTTATGATCATTGTTCTCTGATTTTGGAAGGAATGTTTTAGTCTTTGATGAACATTTCTAGAACTCCTTGTTATACTGATTTTTTGGGGTCAAATTTGTATAGATCGTCCAATTACAATTTAATAGAGTCATTCTCTACAAGTGTCTTTCGGAATCATCATTAATTAAACAAATTAGTTATTTTAATGAAGAGAAGAAAAACATTTTCCAAGGGAATTTTTTTAATTAAAAGACTTGTTCTCTAAGTAGTAAGACATTAGCATTCACATCCTGTCTCTGCTTGGTAGCTAGATATCGCTTTTGTCATAAATAGGGACAATTATGGCTCTCACTCAACAATAGGAATAAGGCCTAGAAAAATGGTTGTTTAGCTCATTAAATCTTTCAAAATGATTTCTAAGATGATGATACAGTATTTTACATTGCTGAAAAAGAGATGGTTGTAACTATAGTTACCAAGCTTATCAAGATCTATACTTTCCAAAACAGTCTCCAGACAGGTTGTTTAATTCAAGGAGGGGGAGAATCTCTTAAATGCACCAATTACCTGCATTTTAATATCCTATATTCATTATTATCTTTATTCATAAAACACTACTTACTTCAAAAACATGTTTAGAGCTATCTTCCTTTGAGTTGTCTATGATAAATTCCAATTGATAGTCTTCATTCTGATATAACAGATTTTTATTTACTAGAGAGCATGTGACATATTATTCTCTTTAGTGACCTTGATTTGTTAAATATTTTTAACAGGAAGTAGAAAATCTTGTTGCTTTATTTCACAAAATGCAGAACGTCATTGCTCAACTTGTCTCTAAAACACATACCTTCCACTTCCTCGGTAGGGACAGACAATTCCATTTTCATAGCTCATTTCTGGGGTAACGCTGTGTATTTCCGCTCTGTTGTTTTACATATTGGTATTTAACAAATTTGACTTATTCACAACATACAATTCCAAGGGATCTGAAATCATATACTTGGGTATGAATATTGGACCCTTACTATATTTGTGAATATGACCAAGCGACTTAACATATATAACATTGTTAGATATATACATCATTGCTTCAGAAAGTAAAACTACACTAGATACTTATGAGTTTATTCAAAGGGTTAATGCTATTCCTGCTTCCCGAGTTGTCTTTTCTGTGTAACTGGCAAGTGGGTCTCAGCTTCCTTCCTCCCCCCAAGGTGATCTCATCACAGTCTTCCTGTGTATGTGCCTTTGGGCTTCCTTTTGTTCCACAGAGACTCTTGCCCTGGATTGTAGCCTGGAGGCCACAACATCAACAAGACTGTAAGTTTCTTGCCTTCTGCTATTTAACAGTCCAAAGTGCTAACTCACAAGGCACAGATGTGTGCTGGAAATAAGGAGGCCAAAATAAAGAAATTAGAATAAAAACCGGAAAAAATTTAAAATACCTTAGCGAATGAAAGAATGCCCATAGTCCATAGGAAAAGTCTTTTTTCCCCTACGAATCCCTTTAGAGTGACAGTCTCACCACTCTCCTTGTCTCTGTGAATGACAGCTGCCTTTTCCCTCTTCTTGAAGAATGTCTCTTAGATGTTCGGGGAGCCAGTACCACCACGTTTTGGCAAATAAATCCCTCAGAGGTTGTTGAGGATCCATCTCCTTTCTTGTCTTGATATGAACCATAAAGTATAATGTCTTAAGATAATTTTTCCCAAAGACTAAGCAGTTTTATTTAGAATTGCACCTGGAGAGATAGCAAGTTGGTACACCAGACAGCAGAGAGCTAGGTTGGGCTTTATCATCCCAAGACCGAGTGTCTTTTAAGACTTATCTACCAATATCTGGAAAATATAGTATTTATCATTGTTCCAAGATATTCAACATTAAACTTTTGGGTTTGTTTTTTTTTGGTAGAGTTTGAACTGGACTTTGCACTTTGCTAGGCTATCACTTAAGCCATATCCTGCCCAAGAAACAATTCTTTAAACACACACAGACACACACACACACACACACACACACACACACATCCCATCAAAAAACCAAAGTAAAACAAAAGCAGAAACAATTTCATGCAGAAGAAATTCTTTTCCTGTTAAAATGTAGAAGGTTCGTATGACTCACAAAGATGGTAGTCTGCTATTTTATTAGGCTCAATATCAGTTCCTTTACTAACTTATTTGAGACACTTGGATCACAGTCCTAACTTCAGGCTATCTATTCTGCCTGTAAAGAACTTCAATGTTCATCCCTTTCCCTACCCAGGAAGTTCAGGAGACCTTAAGGACACTGCGTAGGGCTGACACTAATAAGTGTCTGTTTATGGATAGGCTCTGGTTTTTGTTGCCAAATTATTGAATTGCCTATTACATGAAGTGAATTTCAGTTTATGTTTTATCATTTCAAAGTTTTTTTTAAACAAGTCACAAAAAATTTCTAAAAGGCAGATTTCTTAGGTATAAAGAGTAGTACTATAAAGTATAACTCAGGTACTCTTTAATTATTGATACCATTAGAAAAACACAATTTCAAATATCAGCCAAACATATTTGTTTTTTTTAAAAAATGACCAATAGTCTAATAGTCTAATAGAAATACAGTGTAATATTCTTTCATGTTGTAAGCTCCATTTATTTTTTAAATGTTTTTATTCTTATTATAAAGGAGATACACAGAGTGCTTATAGTTACGTAAGTCAGGTAAAAGCTGCATTTCTTTTTGGAAAATGTCACTCCTTTCCTCATTCTCTCCCAGTTTTTCCCTCCTGTCCCCACCCACAAGTGAGTACCACTGTTCCATTTGTGCACCCTTTGTACCTCATTTCTGTGGCCCCCAAAAACAAAGTAAAACCCTCTTTTTCCATTTCCTGGAGTTCATTTCGATAACTATTGTTTTATATGATCAGTTGCACATAGGTATTGTGCCTTTGTGTTCTACTCCTTAGAATATCCTCCTTTGTGATCCTCTCCTGAGAATATCCTCCTTTGGTCTCACTGTGTGTGAATGCTTTGAGCCCCACATAATTAATTTACCATGTCCCAGTGCTTTTTAATTTGTTTTTTTTTTACCATCAAGAGTGTTTACTTGTAGAGTTAGAGGCACATTCTAGTTACCACAAATGAGGGAAACTATGCAACCTATGTTTCTCTGGGTCTGTCTTACTTTGCTTAATATAGATTTTTCCAAGGCTTTCCATTTCTTTATGAATGGTAAAGTATCATTCTTTATGATAAAGTATCATTCTTTATCTTCAAAGAAACAACCCAACTCAAAAAGACGCTAAAGACTTAAAGACTGCTCGGAAGATGTAAGAATGGACAATAGACACATGAAGAGATATTCAACATCTCTGGTCATAAAAGAAATGCAAATCAGAAATGCAAATCAAAACAACCTTGAAATTCTATCTCACCCCAGTTAGAATTACCAATATCAAGAAAACTAGCAATATTTTTTCCAAAAAAAATTATATTAAGTGAAGTAAACCAGGCCCAAAGAAACATAGGTCCCATGGTTTCCCTTATTTGCAATAACTAATATATGTCTGAGACACACAGAAACAGTCAGATAAGTTGATGTTAGGTGAAATGAACCCCAAGATAAGAACTCAAATGGTTTTTCTTTCTTTCAATTGTTTCTAACATATTTATAAGATGATTTCTTTGTTGCTTTGTATTCCCTCCCCCACTGTATAACCCTTGTTTTCACTGTATTTGATGTTGGTATAATTTTGGGAGGGAAAGGAAAAAATTGTTTAAATAGGGATACAGGTGGACTTATTGTAACAATGAGAAACTTTGACGGGGAGGAGGGGTGGTAAGGATGGTAAGGGGAAACAAAGGAGGAAGCAACAATGCTTAATAAGAAATGTACTCATTACCTTGCTCATGTAATTGTAACCCTTCTGTATGGTATTTTCACAATAAAAAACTTACTAATATATAAAAAAAGAAAACTAACAATAACAGGTGCTGGCTTGGATATGCCCAAAAGGGAACTCTATTACACTGTTGGTGGGAATGTATATTTATTCAACCATCCTGGAAAGCAGTATGAAGGTTCCTCAAAAGACTAAACATAGAGCTATTCTATGACCCAGCAATTCTATTCCTGGGCATGTATCCAATAGAACACAAACCAGTCCACAGCAAATCTACCAGCCAAGATAGGATATCAACCCAGATGCCCCTCAGTGGCTGGTTGGATCAAGAAAATGTAATGTTTTAATCACTAAAAAGAGTGATGAATTAACCATACTCAAACAAAATTCAGAACAAAAAAAAAAACAAATACAGTGAAGAGACCACAATAAAAAGCAAGTAAGACCAAAAGCTCCAAGTACAGTCGCTGTCTGTTAATCTGCTAAATCTAGGTAATGAAGTAATTGTTTCCAGGTATAAAACAACAGCCACAAGGAAAAGTAAAGAAGGGGTGACACTGTCCAGGAAAAAAGAAATGGCAGCGTCCCTGACTTATGAAATGGTAACTCTCTTGTATAACACCTTCATGACAATAAAATCATTAAAAAAAGAAACAGTCAATGTAGTACTATGATTCTACAGAAAAGAAAACCATACAAAGTGAGCCTGTTCTGTATTTCTGTGTGGAGGCACTTACATGCTTTGGTTCTAGAAAGTAGGCTCTAGATAACAAGTAAGATGATGGTTTGCCTAAGGCCTAATCTTCCCTGTATGCTCTGTACTTAATTTTAAGCTTCAAGCCTCTATTCAGACTGTAAGTCTTTCAAATAAGACCAGTGTGAAGTTTGTAGGTAAGGTGGATATGGAGATGGCCCTCTACCTTGAAGGCTGATATCAGCTATCATTTTCTTTAGGCAGAAAGTAGAATTCCAAATTCTTTATGTCTGAGGACACAGAATGTCTTGGTTCTCTTCATCCAGCTTCTCACAATGGATTCTTCACTGCCACCCACCTCTCTGGGTTGGAGATAAGGCTTTCAGGTTGCCTGAATTTCTGAGGCTGGATTTGGCGATCCCTTAGCCAGATTGTTTGATTTAAATTGGTATTTTCATCTTTAGTTTCTCTGCCCCTTGCTGGAGGAGCTGGGTTCCTAGCTCTGACACTTTTCTTCTGCTCTGATGGCTTCTCTATAATTTCCTGGGTCCTCATGAACTCCTTTCTTCAGACTCTGGTCACTTGTGTGTCACTAGATTGATTCTTCTCACTGACAGAGCAAAAATGGTAAAAACTCTCAATCTACCATCTGGCTCTTCCTCATGTTTATGTGCATATTTTGTATTTTATAATTATTGTATAGCATAGCACTTTGCCAGAAAAATATTACCTGTTTTTCTTGGTTTTTGTTTTAATTCTTAAATGCTGTTAATGTGTGTTGTCTGTAGAAATTGCATTATTTGTAAATTAATAAAAAAATCTTGCTCCTGAAATAGTTTATTGAACACAGAAGTCCCCAGGTACAGCTATAATCTAAGCAAATTGTGCAATTATTTAAGGCCTCATTTGACTGAAAAGTCAGAACACTTCTTAAAGCAATGGACTGGAAAATAACCTTTTTTATGAAATAATCCTTGGGTAATCAAGCTTTAACCTGCTCCTTTTGATGCATTTATAATGTATTTTAAAGAAAGAGGCAATGACCAGTAGAAAGCAAGATTTCTGCTGTTTGAACTGAGATGCCATTACATCAATGATTGCTGTCCTGAGCTTAAGAATTCCTTAGATGGATAGCCACATCCTTCATGGTTAGTGCTCTCCAGACACAAACGGCTAGAGAAGAAAACTGAAATTATACAAGAACAAAAATATAGATTCACCTGTCCTACTTGAAGGAATGCAGAAATGTGAATGTATTAAAAATCAGTATCTGAAAGTATTGATCGCTAGGTATAGGTCTCTCTTTCAAAAACTGGAGAAAGGCTTAGCTATTGAATCCTCTCAATGGATCAGTCTCTCTTGACTCACTTTTTGTGATGCATTGCCATCCCATCTGAGCTGATTGGAGTGTCAGAATCATAAAACACACAGTTTCTATTTATCTTGAGACATGAATATTTGCATCAAGAAATATTTTTTGAAATCCCTCATTTTTTGCATATTATATAGGGTTGAAAGAGCTTTTCTCAATTTTTCTTTAAGTTTAGGGTTTCAATCACTGGTTGCTAATATCTAAACTTTTAACAGACCTTTAAGAAACTCCATTTCTTTTGCAAAGCTAAATTGACCTCTAGTAATGAGTTTCGTCATTGATTTCATCAATAAAAACAATTATTAATGTACCTGGAAAATTGAGTATCTAGTCATTTAGGGTTAAGATTCTCTAAACCTAAAGAATATTAGGATTAATGGCAACCACCAGAAGTGAAGAGAGGGAGACAGAATAAACAGTTAACAGAGCTGGCAAAAGAAACCAACTCAGCTGACATTGATCTTGGACTTCTAGCCTCCTGTTCTGTGAGGAGGAAGGCTTTGTTTTTGCCAATCAAACCATCATATATATGCCACTGTGTTTTGACTTTAGTTCTAAGAATCTAGTGAATTGCGCCAATGGGTACATATACAAGGGAAAGATTACACAATATATTTTCATACTTTTAATTGGTAGTTAAGGAAATGTAAAATTTTAAAAATTTACTGTCAAGGTGATGTATAAAGGGGTCACAGTTACATAAGTAAGGGAATTATTACATTTCCTGTCTAACTTGTTAAACTTACCCTCATTTTATATTTTCTTTTTGTAAATTCTGAATGTTGATTTTTTAAAGAATAAACTAGAAATACAACAAAATAGATGTGTTGTATGTCAGAAATACTAAAACCATTTAAGAGTTTCTATGATTCTATGATTCTTTGAGTTTGAAATTGTAAGAGCTAAGCACTGAGCCCATCATCCACACAGATTGTGCCACACAGAATGAAGAATGCTGACCTTGGAATCTAAGACAGGAAGCTTTCATTTATGTTCCTTGCAGAAATAATTTGTTGATATTTCTTTTCTTTACATTACAACAGAATTTTTCATAAAAGGGATACCAGTAGGGAAAGATGAAGTAAAACTATCCCTCTAGGCAGATGCATGAACCTGCACTTAAAGAAAAAAGTTACATAAACTGATCCAAAACTTTGCCAAAGTAGCAAAGTATAAAATTAACCCCCCCAAAGCAGTAGCTTTTCTATATGCCAACAATGAGAAGAGTGAGATTGAAATCAGGAAAGCAACTCCATTCATTATAGCCTCAAAAACAAAAGAAAACAAAAAAAAACACCTAGGAATTAATTTATCCAAAGATTTGAAGGATTTCTATGATGAAAACTTCAAAAATCTGAAAAAAGAAATCAAAGCAAATTGAAGGAACTGGATAAACCTCCCATGCTCACGGATTAGAAGGATTAACATTGTGAAAATGGCAATACTGCCCAAAGCTATCTACAAATTCAATGTAATACCCATCAAACTCCCAACATTCTTCAATGATATAGAGGAAACCATCCAAAAATTCATATGGAAAAAGAGAAGAATCCAAATAGCAAAAGCAATCCTTAGCAGGAAGAACAGTACTGGAGGAATATCAATACCAAACTTTAACTCTATTAAAAAGCCATAGAAATAAAAACAGCTTGGTAAAGGCACAAGAATAGGCCTGAGGACAAATAGAATATAATAGAAGACCCAGAGATAAACACACAGACTTATAGCCACCTAATACTTGGTAAGGGAGCCAAAAACACAGGATAGAAAAAAGATAGCCTCTTCACCAAATGGTGCTGGCAGAATTGGCTGAAGCTAGATCCTTATATATCACCGTGCACTAGAATCAAATCCAAATGTATCAAAGATCAATGTAAGGCCAAACACCATGAAAAATATTACAGGAAGGGATAGGGGAAACACTAGGGCTCCTTGGCTCCTAAAATCCAGAATCACAACAAATCAAAAAAAGGCTGGATAACTGTGACTGCATCACACTGAAGAGTTTCTTCATAAAACAGACATAGCTAGCAAGATAAATAGAATAGGAGATCTTTACTAGCTATGTATCAGACAAGGGCCTCATATCTAAAATGTAATTATAGCTCAAAAAAATTAAACCTCTCCAAAAAAATCCTCAAACAACCTAGTTAATTAATGAGCTTAAGGAAGTGGCACTGTGGCTCAAGTGGTAGAACACTTGCCTTGAGCTGAAGAACTCAGGGACAGTGCCCAGGCCCAGAGTTCAAGCCCCACAACCACAACAACAACAACAACAACAAAAGATATTATAAACGAGCTTAAGACTTAAAGTGAGATTTTTCAGAAGAAGAAGGTAAGAATGAACAATAGAAACATGAAGAGATTTTCAACATCTCTTACCATAAAAGAAATGCAAATCAAAATAACATTGCGATTCCACCTCACCCCAGATAGAATGGCCATTATTAAGAAAGATGGCAATAACAGGTGCTGGCAAGGATATAGCCAAGGGGAATCTTATTATACTATTGGCAGGAATGTAAACTTGTTCAACACTCTGAAAAGTAGTATGGTGGGTGCTCAAAAGACTAAACATAGAGCTTTCCTATGACCCAGCAATTCCATTCCTGGGCATTTACTCAATTGATCACAAACCAGGCCACATTAAAGCCACCAGCACAACCATGTTCATTGCAGCATTGTTTACCATAGCCAAAAATATAGAACCAACCCAGATGCCCCTCAGTAGACTAATGGATCAAGAAAATGAGGTATATATACACAATGGAATTCTATTCTTCCATATTGCCCCATTTGTAGGGAAATGGAAAAACTTGGGAAAAATTATATTAAGTAAATAAGCTAGACCCAAAGAAATATAGGTTGCATGGCTTCCCTCATTTCTCATAATTAGAATGTACCTATAAATCTATAAGTAAACACAATAGATAATAAAAGATTAAAAAAGATAAAAAATTACACTTGACAGGATAAACAGGTAAATACAATAGATGGTAAAAGACAAAAAAATTTACACTTGGACATGACAAACAGGACACTAAACATTCTCACAGTGAAACCAAAGATGGATATTCTTAGGCAAGGATCACAAAGGCTCAATAACTATGTGCATACAACCATATAAAATAATAGTTATCAAAATGAACTCCAAGAAGTGGAAACAAGATGTTTTTTGTTATTTTTGTGATGTCTCCCCCACTACCTTGTCACTGTTTTTTACTTCTGTACGTTTTTTCTTATATGTAAATTAATCCATTTGGGGGAGCACAGAAATCGTGGGACAAAGAATGAACAAATGCAGCAGTGATACTCACTACACACTATGTTGAAAGTAAACTTGTGAGGGAGAAAGGTTGGGAGGGAGAAAGTGGGAGAAGATGAGGGAAGAGATGACACTGTTCAAGAAGAAATGTACTCATTTCCTGACTTATATAGCTGTAACCCTCTGTATCACCTTTACAATATTAAAAAAAAACAAAACAGAGTTTTGGACTGATGTCTATAAAACAGGGTTCAGTAAAATCGCTTGCATTATGTAAACATGATGGCAGTAATCAAAAAAACCATTACTTAAATTCCTTTAAGATAGAAAAAACTTTGTCTTGTCTGTTGAGATACATCCAATTCAAATGTACATTTCTTAAACAAATAAGGACTCCATAAACTTTTTCAACAACTATATTGTAACCTTGAACCAAATAAAATGATTTGCTATTTTCTTGGGAAAACATGATCTTACAAAATTTAAAAGAAAAATAGTTATTCTTTTTGTACATTTTTATTGTAAAAATACTGTACAGAGGGGTTACAGTTACATGAGCAAGGTAATGAGTACATTTCCTATGGAGCATTGTTGCCTCCTCCTTTGTTTTTCCCCTACCATCCCTTCCCTCCCACTTCCACAACCACCCCCCCACCAAAGTTGTAAAGTTCGTTTTCTTTCTTTTTTTAAATAAAAATTGTATTTACTTAGAAGCATTCAGAATGTCAACAAAACAGCTGCAACTTCTTTTTTTGCAATTACAGAGTGGTATTCAGTTAACAGAACAATTATTTCGTATAAGATGAAAAACTACCATCCCCATATATAACTAATTTGTGCTGTGCACCATCAAGAGCCTGCTTTAAATTTCCATGCCAATTTACAACCCCCATACTGCACCAGGCAAGGTCAGTGGCTATTGAAAATACCACCATGACAGCACTATCTAAAGACACATTCGGTAGTGTGTTAACTATACAAAAAAAGACACTGAACAGTTTAAAAACAAATCTTACACAGCCTTACATTTTTTTTCTTTAAAAGGAGTGAGTTGTGTGCAGGGGGTTTAATGCTTTATAGACAAGAAAAAAACTGCAGTAGAACCAACTTATTCATCACCATCCTGTTCATCTTCATCCTCATCCTCTTCATCTTCCTCCTCTTCTTCATCCTCATCTTCTTCATCTTGCTCCTCTTCCTTCTTCTTGCTCTTTTCAGCCTTCACAACTCCTTTTTTTGCTACATCAGGCTTTCCTTTAGCTCTGTAGGCAGCAATATCCTTTTCGTGTTTTTCCTTCAGCTTCGCAGCCTTCTTTTCGTAAGGCTGCTTGTCATCTGCAGCAGTGTTGTTCCACATCTCTCCCAGTTTTTTTGCAACATCACCAATAGACAGGCCAGGATGTTCCCCTTTGATTTTAGGGCGATACTCAGAACAGAACAAGAAGTCCGAAGGAGGCCCCTTGGGTGAATTGGGATCCTTGAACTTCTTTTTTGTTTCCCCTTTAGGAGGGATGTAGGTTTTCATTTCTCTTCCATAACGGGCCTTGTCTGCCTTGGCCGTATCTTCAAATTTCCCTTTCTCTTTAGCAGACATAGTCTTCCACGTCTCTGAACACTTCTTAGGAAACTCTGAGAAGTTGACGGAAGCATCCGGGTGCTTCTTCTTGTGCTGCTCCTGGCAAGTTTGCACAAAGAATGCATATGATGACATTCTGCCTCTCGGCTTCTTAGGATCTCCTCTGCCCATGTTTAGCTTTTCCTCCGCGAGGCACAGAGTCGCTCGGTGCCCGTCCGGCTCTCACTTGCCCCTGCGCTGCCTCTGTGGAGCTCAATGTACTGCAATGTAAAGTTCGTTTTCGACAGTGTCTTGTACATCTCATCGTTACAATGGGTCAACCTGTGTCCCTATTTAAGCATTTTGATTTTAGAACAAGTAGAAAAGGTCAAAAGCTATGTACATAGGACCATGTAAGATGATGTTAAGTGAAATGCACCCCAAGACAGTGACACAAATATTATTTTTGTCTTTCCTGCTATTGTTTATAACGTATTTTAATGTACCATGTGATTTTTTTTGTTTCTTTGTATGTTCCTCCCCCACAACATAACCCCTGTTTTCACTGTATTTGATGTTGGTGCCCTGCATCTTGTATCTACACTTCTCTAATTTGGGGAGGGGAAGGGAAAAAACACAATTCTAAAACAAAAGGCCCCAATTTCTTTAAGACAAACAAAAATAAAGCAAATCAAAAGGTCTCATCCCAACCAAAATATAAAAAAAGAACATAATAATATAACAGAAAATGTCAAGGGAGAAAAATTTTAACCTTTGAAAAAATCTATTTCCTACTGATTTTAAGAATCTTTCCTTTTTAAACAAATGAGTTTTCCCCTTTCTTTCCACTGTAGGAAAGAATGTGACTCAACCTAACAGTGCCCCATAAAACCCTGACTTACTTACAATAAACCTTCTCTACTAAAGTGGAACAACAAAGATGTGGAATTTGCTGTCTTCTCCCCGTACCGCCTTCCTTCAAGTTCCTTAGAGCATGCAAAAGACTACCTGTAGCTCAAAGTCATTCCATAGAGATAAAAATGAGCAGTGTGTGTAATTCTCCCCTTCCCCCTGCCCCAGAAAGAGAGCAGAGTGGACCATTGCCATTAACACTCCCCCTAGGTGCTCTTCTATTATTTAATCTGTGTTTACAGAGTTTTCAGAGCCAATCTCTAATTTGAATAAATGGAGGCCACTATAGATAGCATCATTGCTCAGAAGCTCTGCACTTGGGCTTTTAAACCTTAGCTTCTTTATCTACTGTACAGACCATTATTACTATCTTCTTCATATGTTTGGGAAAGAGTAGAAGTAATCAGCATATCATAGGAAGAAAGTTTAAACACTTCTTCTTGGGTCTTTCAAATGAGTGTTCATATTTGTTCTCTACCACACCTCACAACACTGTCACTGATTATATGCTCACAGCACTGAAGTAGCTAACTGTCCAGCACTGTGGTGATCTGCCCTGCCCTTCATAGATGAGACCTATTGTCTCAGCTTTCTGAGGCTGATGGAGATCTAGCTCCCCATTTCCAACAAGCAGTGTGGGGTATTCAGGCCTCCACATTCACACTGTGTGTGCAGCCTGCAGGAATCATTGACATGAGAGAGGGAGACTGAGTCAGGAACACAAGTAGTAGGAACCTTCACGATTGCTTACCAACAGATAGGTGTTTGGGGAGTTTATAGCCAGTGGGTGTCCTCTCTGCCATGAAATGGGCCCTCCCTTTCAGCCAAGAAATTAAGGATCTTGGAGACTGCTGGTCTTCCAATAAGACTACAAGAGACATACCAAATGCTTTGTTTTAACCAAAATGATCCAGAGCTCCCTGAAATGACAATTAGAGCATCAGTGGTCTTGTAGGAAAACCTTTGGGAGACTGACTCAGGAGGCTGAAGTCTGAGGATCACAGTTCAAAGACAGCCCAGGCAAGAAAGTCCCTAAGACCCTTTCTCCAATTAACCACCAAAAAACAAGTGGTGGAGCTGTGGCTGATGTAGTAGAGTACAAGCCTTGAACAAAAAAGCTAAGAGACCGGGGCTGGGAAGGTGGCTCAGTGGTAGAGTGCTTGCCTTGCATGCATGAGGCCTTGGTTCGATCCCTCAGCACCACATAAACAGAAAAAGCCAGACGTGGTGCTGTGGCTCAAGTGGTAGAGTGCTAGCCTTGAGCTGAAAGACAGCATCCAGGCCTAGAGTTCAAGCTCCACAACTGCCAAAAAAAAAAAAAAAAAAGCTAAGGGACAGTGCCCAAGCCCAGAGTTCAAGCCCCAGTCCTCCAAAAAATGGAGGGACAAAAATTCCATTTTTCTTAATAAATACAGTCCTTTGAGTAAGTGAACCATTAGACTGATGCCAAGGTATCAGTGTAAAACCTTCTGCTTTCAAATGGTTTTGCTTTTAACTACCTTTATTCACCTGAAAATAAGAAAAGTCTTACTTTTCGGCAAGCTGTAGGATTAGGTCCAAGGTTTTTTAAGATGAAACACATAAAAACTGTAATGAATTCATGAATTTTTGAGATATTTTGTCTTTGCGGAAGGTTTGATATATTTTTTCAGTATTTTGTGTTGTGTAACCTAATAAATATCCCAGAAGATGAATTTGAATAAGAAGTACAAAAAGAAATTATCTCAGAATGAAATTCAACTCTTGTTATTCTCCATCAACCACAGACTCATAAAGTGAGATTGCATTTATTAGTCAAGTACAAGTTTTTACAATTCAACTCTAAAATACATTTTTAAACATACCAGAATATAGCATTCCAAAGAGAAATAATTGAGTAAAATGTTGCAAGATGCTTGTGGTGCATGGACTGTCAATAATTTTTTAAGAAAGATACAAGAGAAGGACATTTCTGTTCATTAAATAGAGTCATCATCCTAACCCAGGAAACAGTGAAAAACAACTACCATTGTGTGAATGAACCTAGAGTGTTCTGAAGTTCTGCATACAATCAGATCACGGAGACGTATGTGCTTTGTTGTAAGGCCTCTGTGAAATGAAGACTAATGTTTCCATAATGAAACAAAAATAAACTAGCAATTTGCTCATTTAGTTATTCACAAAGTTAAAGCTTTTGTGTGACAGATAATCAAACATGAGCAGTTAATGTCATACCATGGCTTTCAGGAAAGAACTTATCTACAGAGACATAATTAGTCAACACCACTTTCATCAAAACATCCCATTAACAAACTACTTTGAGGTGTTTATCATCTCAAAATATGTTCCAATTTGTTCCTAATGCTTCCATTTAATGCAATGTGCTGCATACTTTTAGAGAAAACTTTTAGAGAAAACATTTCCTTCAGATTGTCTCTACAAATGGAGTCATGGCATAGAATGATTTTAAAATGTCATTAAACAAATGGAAAAGATTTTCACACTGCACTGGTCATACTTTTCTACATGATGGAGACTAGATTTAAAAGCAAGTCACCTTCATAGAAATTATACTTAAGAAAGAATCCCAGATTTCCTCTAAAAAATATAGCTGTTTTACTGTAATTGGAATTAAAAAAAATCATCATGGCTGGCAGTGAATGTTTTCAAGTTGCAAGACACACCATGTCAAGAGTTTTGTACAGCATTTTGACATCTCCAGTTTAAAGGTGCACACACATACCAGCAAACCCTTCAGTTATTATCCCTGGTACTCAATTAGATAAGTAGAAAAACTGGAGTTTAAAACCTAAATTCTTACATAGAGCTGAAATAGGCCAATAGACCCAGACTATGCACTGAAAACTGTGATATACTTGCAGGTTCTTAGAGCCACAATATAGAGACAATTCATCCATAAATTTCTAGGTATCTATCATGATCTGAAAACTTAACTTTTACCAATTGACAATGGAAATGCAAAGCTATCATTAGCAAGACAGCAATATTGGGCTGGGAAGGTGGCTCAGTGGTAGAGTGCTTTCCTTGCATGCCCAAGGCCCTGGGTTTGATTCCTCAGCACCATGTAAGCAAAAAAAAAAAAAAAAGCCAGGGCTGGGAAAGTGGCTCAGTGGTAGAGTGCTTTCCTTGCATGCCCAAGGCCCTGGGTTTGATTCCTCAGCACCATGTAAGCAAAAAAAAAAAAAAAAGCCAGGGCTGGGAAAGTGGCTCAGTGGTAGAGTGCTTGCCTTACATGCATGAGGCCCTGGGTTCGATTCCTCAGCACCACATAAGCAGAAAAAGCTGGAAGTGGTACTGTGGCTCAAGTGGTAGAGCACTATCCTTGAGCTGAAGAGCTGAGGGACAGCGCCCAGGCCCAGAGTTCAGGCCCCACGACCGGCAAAAAAAAAGCCAGAAGTGGCACTGCTGTGGCTCAAGTGGTAGAGCACTAGCCTTGAGCTGAAGAGCTGAGGGACAGCATCCAGGCCCAGAGTTCAGGCCCCATGACCGGACCCAAAAAACAAAGCAAGACAGCAATATTTAATGTTATTGTTCTATAAATAGAAGTATCAAGACAGTGTTTAGATTTCAGAATTCTTCTGTGTTTCAAATTCTATGCTACATCACACCTGTCTTATATACATCTCAGGATTCTGCAATTAGCTCTCCCTTTTTAAATGTAGTCTATGTTTCATGGTTTGAATTCAAGGTCCTGTGTCTACTAGGCAAGGGTTCTGCCTCTTCAGCCACACCCTCAGCTCTTCCCCTTATTTTTTCAGATAAGGTCTCCATCCTCCACCCAGCTCTTACCTATACCTATCATTTGGTGAGATTACAGGTATCTGCCCTGAAGATCATTTGTTATGATTTTGAAATGCATAATTCAACTATATTCAACTGAATTCTTTACCCTCTTATCTTTGGCTGTCTTCTTTTTGTTGGCGGAGATGGTCATGGCTTTAACTCGGGACCTGAGCACTGTCCCTGAACTCTTTTGCTCAAGGCTAGCACTCTACCTCTTTGATCCACACCACCACTTCCGGTTTTCTGGTAATTGATTGAAGATGAGAGTCTCATGGACTTTCCTGCCTGGGTTGGCTTTGAATGGAAATCCTCAGATTTCCGCCTCCTGAGTAGCTAGAATTACATTGTGAGCCACCAGCGTCCAACCTGGCTGTTTTCTGTAGCTATCCACAGCATACTCCACAGGTATGTTGACCTAAAACATGTTTCCCCTCCAAAAATGTATCATTACTTTTTCAACTCACTTTCCTATTCCAGCATGGTATCCTTTCTTATTTTTAATTTTTATCCATGCCATCTTTACCTACCAGATATGTCAAATTTAAAGCATCAGGATTCTTTCTCTCCAAATATTTCAGTTCCATTTTTTAAAAGATCCTTAAATCTTATCCATTGTTGTCCAAGGCTTTTGTGCCCTCACCCTACCTTTCTACCTATCCTGGTTCAAACACCAACCGTCTCTTCTTAAGACTGTTAAAATCTTAAATGACTTCTAATTTCCTGCCCTCTAATTAATTCTCCAAATAATAGTCTCAGTCACTGGGGAAACCAGACCATTCTGATTCATAAGACCTTCCTTAGGGACAGGGAATGTGGCTCAGTGGTAGAGTACTTGCCTACCATGCATGAAGCCCTGGGTTCAATTCCTCAGTCCCACATAAACAGAAAAAGGCAGAAGTGGTGCTGTGGCTCAAGTGGTAGAGCACTAGTCTTGAACAAAAGAAGCTCAGGGACAGTGCCCAGGCACACACACACACACACACACACACACACACACACACACACACACACACACACACACACACACAAACTTTCTTAACTTCCCATTAACTGCAGCATGAGGTCTAAATTGTGCAAGGCTCTTCAAAACTTGATTCCAATTTATCTTCTCCCTGCAACGTCATTATTGCCATGTCGTTGCCCTAAACCAGAAACCATACCAATTCAGTTTTTGTGTCTGGTTGTGGAATGTTCTCTTCTATCTATATAGGAAGGTTTTCTCATTCTTAAAGTGACAGCATTTTTTGTAGCCTCTGCCAAATCTTCCCATGCATCATAAAGCATATTCTCTGCGCTTCCATAGCTCCTTTTATAATTATTACCTTCCAATGTTCACTGTAAATTTCTGAAAAGCTATAGGAATGTTTGAATTATCTTAACATTTGAAATACCTGTATTTCAAATAAATAGTGTTTACTAAAAGACTATGAAGCAAAGATCTATGATGTCAGAATTTTTAGGCAAGTAAAACTCATTCAAACTAATTACATTTTAAAGCAGGAATATTTTCTTCTCAATTTCACCTTAATTTCTACATTATATTTAATACATATCTGTACTTCAAGCATACTTTAAAAAATCAATATAGCTATACAAAAGAGTTTTAAAATGCTACTGTTAAATAAATACTACAAAAATCAAACAATAGGGCTAAAAATGTTCCATTTTATATTTGACTCTTTGGTAAAGTTAGTTCTCCTTGAATGATGTTGCAGATTAGGAACACATTTAAAAGTTATTAAAATCATACGTATACATGCCTCTCTCTCTCTCTCTCCCTCCCTCTTTCAAACACACACGCACACAGATATTCTTTGTTAGCTTGCCCAAATAATTAGTATGCCCATCGGACTAAGCAAGGATATCTTTAAAAATAACAGCAATAACAATAACACATATTTTTGGGGAAAAATACTCTTGGAAAAATGACTCCTCTGAGTACAAAAAGTGTGTATAGAAATAGGACACATTTCAAGGATGTACATCCTTAAAGAGAGCATTTGGCCAACTTCCATCATTAGTTTAAAGAGATGCTTAAATATCTATACTATAATGGCCCAAAGCTAATACTGTAACAGCAAAAATGGCAAAGTATACAAGATATTAGATCAAAGGGAAGCACCCATCCTTAGGTGAGTTTGAGCCAAACTCCTACATCAACAGCTGTGATGTTTGAACACTAATTGAGCCGGATACCTGATATGTCTGCACCTGTGTCTGTGTTATGTAATATCCTTTCTATCTTTTGTTTTGCTTTATTAATGAACTGTCTTGGTGTCTACTTTGATGTGTCCTAAAATTCATGTTTGCGACAGATTCACAAACTTGGTACCTACAGGCCCAAGAGAGGCCTCCTCCCTTTGCAAACCTCCTCCGTGAGGCATCCCCAGTTCTGGTTTTAGTAACTAGTAACTAGTTTTAGTAACTAGTGGAAAGAGCATCTTCATTTCTGATAACATCACACAGAGCAAAGCTTTAAAAGGGAAAAATGAACTGGCAGAGAATGAGGGAAGGGATGGCATTTTCCAAAAAGAAATGTGCTCTTTACCTGATTTGCGTGACTGTAACCCCTTCGTACATCATCTTTACAATAACAAAATAAAAATAAAAGGGCCCATGGATCACACCTGTAATACTAGCAACTCAAGAAGCTGAGATCTGAGGATAGTGTATTGAAGCCAGCCTGGGCAGAAAAGTCTTTGTGAGCCTCCTATCTGCAATTAACCACCCCAAAGCCAGAAGTTTCACCATAGATCAAAGTGATAGAGCACTAGCCTCGAGCAAAAGATCTCAGGGACAGCACCCAGGTCCCAAGTTCAAGCCCCATGATAAATAAATAAATGGTTTTGTAGATGGACCTGAGGCTCCCTGGCTGCCTTTGGATTCTGCTCTCTGAATTTTACAGGTGAATTCCAAGGCAGTGAGTGCTACTTGATTACCCAATACCACTTGAAATGGCAAGACTGGGCTACATTTTGAAATGCTGGATATTGGACTTTGGAGTTATTGCTGGAATAAGAATTTTTGGTAGAATTGGAGTGAGTGAATGTATTTTTTGGGGGGGGGGGTCCAGTCAATGGGGCCTGAACTCTGGGCCTGAGCACTGTCCCTCAGCTCTTCAGCTCAAGGCTAGTGCTCTACCACTTGAACCACAGCACCACTTCCAGCTTTTTTCTTTTTGCTTATGTGGTGCTGAGGAATTGAACCCAGGGCCTCATGTATGCAAGGCAAGCGCTCTACCACTGAGCCACCTTCCCAGCCTGAGTGAATGTATTTTCATAGGTTGGAAGAGCATGAGTGTGTATTGGGGAATGTGAAATGGTAAGATTTGAATATTTTTCCTGCTTCTATTGAGATCTTAGCTCTTTAAGGGTGTTTAGATCGTGAGGGCTGTATTTTCAATGATGGACTAAGGCAGTTGCAGACTAAATATTCTCTCTCTCTCTCTCTCTCTCTCTCACACACACACACACATACTTTCAGTGTTATCTCCTCTTGATAATTTGTTCCCTTGAACCAACTATGAATAAATATGAAGTGACTGTTTGTCTCTTCTGGTTAATTTTTGTTCACAGTTCCCTGTGTCAGATCTGAATGTAACTCCTGCTTACTCCCAGATGCCACTTGCTTTGCATCATTTTTCTACTTTTTCACCCTAAATCTCCTTTTATCTTCATCAATTAAATTCATTTCCTCTTGGCAAAAAGTGGTTAAGTCTTTTTAAAATCCAATATACAAGTCTGTGTCCTTTGGAGAATGAGTATTACTGACAGCTCGAGTTAATACTGAAATATGTATCAGGCTCCCTGTAAATCTGTGGTTTTGCAATGTTTGACTCTCATTTTTAAAAAATCTACTTATCCAGTGATATTTCTTCTTTCTTGTTAGTCCATAGCTATTTATATTCTCTGTATAGTATTCTTTTAAGTTCCTCTGCAGTGTTGGAATTGTGGTCATGAATTACTTTAATTTTTCTTATCATTAAAAGTTACCATTTCTTCCTCAATAATGGGGTTTTTTTGCTAGATATGGTAAATTTGGGTTGATAGTTATTTTCTTTAAGCACTTAAAACATGTTGTTCTGTGTCCTTTCTGCTGTTAAACTTTTGAAAAGAAATCTGTTATTTTGATGAGTTTATCTTTACAGGTCACTATTTGGAAATTTTCAAATATTCTTTCCTTGCTCTCTGTATTTCATGTTTGAACTATGATATTATATGAGGGGACTTTTCTGGTCTTTTGTGTCCTAAAAACATACTTTGCCTAGATTACCATCTATTTCTCAAAATGTTGGAAGTTTTCTGTTATTGTTTCATTGATTATGTTTTCTAAACTTGAAGTTTGCACCTCTGCTTCTTGTATGTCCATAATTTAAGTTTGTTCTTTTCAAAATAGTACCCCAGAGAACTTACACAGTTTGTAGTTTCTTTAGCTTTATCTAAATATACTACTTCATCTACTTTATCTTTGAGCCCTGACATTTTCAACTTGATCAAGTCTATTGGAAAGGCTTTCAACTGAGTTTTCTTTTTCTTTGTTCATATTTCCTTTTTTTCTGTATGAGAATTTGGACAGCTAAGACCAAGCCATTAGTTGAGAGTTTAAGTCACCTGTCGTCTTTCTGTTCAAGTATGCTCAGTGTTCAGGAAGGAGGCAACCACTCACCCTGCCACTCTCAGGATTTTTATTCCCTATCAGGAAGCTTACTTACTATTTATGGGAAGGAGGAGATTGGAGAAATTACAAGATTCATAGGACCTGTGTTCAGATATCTCAGTCTGGCCTGGTAGCAAACACCTGCAGCAGGCAGGCACTTCTGAAAGGCCATTCCCAGTCCTTTCTTAGCCGACCCAGAATTTCCCTATCCTCTCAGAAAGGAAGAAAGGCAAGGAATCATGTGGTTCTTAGGATTGTGCTCAGAGTTCTTGGTCCTACATGGCAGCAAATACTAGCAGCCAAGAAGTGGCGACCAGAGGCTACCTATCCCGCTTGGCACAGGCTCAGTGCTGTTTTACAATGAATGATCTTCTAATAGTGGGACTTGTTTCCTTGCCTGGGCAAGGCACCCCCACCACCACCCCACTTCATTTCCCTAGTTCTCTGCTGCTTAATCTTCTTGGTAGGCCAATGTCAAACCCTCTCATGTTACGCAACAGCCTGTCATACCCACCTCTCACCTAGATACTGTGAATGCTGTCATTGTTCCATCTTTCCAAGTCTCCAGGGTAGCTCAGTCTGAAACACTAGGCTTCCTCTTGAGTTGTACCTCATTATAGGTCTCCGAAACATGGGGAGTAAAACCTTTATTTTCTCCTCTGGTGGCATCCTGTCCTGCAGGAGAAATCCCTGGTTCACTGTAATATTAACCCTTTGCTCACTATAATACTAAACCTTTGCACTGGAATTAAAGCATAGTGGGAAAAAAGTAGGGGAAGTGAAGGCTTGTCTTTCTGTCAGTCTACTGCTAAGGCTGCCAACTTTACTTTAGGGGTTGATTTCCCCCTAAACTAATATGTTAAGAAACATTGTATCTATAAACTGCTTCATTAAATGGCAACTCCTTTGTACAATTAAAGATAATAAAAATTACATTTTAAAGGATTGTTTGATTTTAATATTAAGTTGGCCATATCTAGTGAGTGCCTTCTTGTCATATTATTACCTTGACAAAACCATCTCATGGTAACAGACAGGGAGAATCTATTTTCTTGGTAACAACTTTAGTTCCTTGAAAATAGAATTAGTTGATTGACCATGATAGAGCCTTCAAGACCTATCTGCCTCTTAAAGTCTCAATTCCCAGGAATATTACATTAGATTTCAATGTGAGTTTTGAAGGAGATAAGCAGTCAAATCGCAGCACTAAGCTGAAATGTTGTTGTATTGTTTTGAAAAAGAGATTGAATGTGTTTTCAGTTGTAAAAAGGTATAAAGCTGTGCAACCAGGTGCCACTTTAAATGTAGGTTTTAAAGATGTATTACAAGGTACTGGCCATGCATCTTTTTTGTATACATAAACGTATTACTTGTAGGTATATTTTCACTACCTTCATGCTAAAATGCTCTGGACAGTAGCATCTTGTAGAATTTTCTTCTGATAGAAGACCAGCCTGATAAATGGGGGTGGGGGAGAGGTAAAGGATCTGAGACTGTAACTTAGGAAGTATGATTGAGGTAAAATTTAAATTTGGGGGGCAGATAATATGAGATGGGAGAAGGCCATGCAATTTGTAGATGCTGAGTTCTGCTGGGATAAAAGAGTTGTTGAGATGATAGTAAAGATACTCTGCTGAGAAGCTAGGAGATAGTAGTCTCAAAAGGCGATACTTGAAATTGAGATTATAGATGAAATTAGTGCACTTTATATTGCAGGTGCAATTGATGAACATTTCTCAACTACTGGGCCCTCTCTGTACCTTGCTAACACTACCTCTGTGTCAATTAAGTGACTTACACAAATAGCCCCAATTTTGTTTTCTCTTCTTATATATGGGTGCATAGTCTTTTCTGTCTTCCTTGCTGTAAAGTATGTATATAGTACCCTACACCTGTGTCTGGGGAAGAGGGAAGAAGTCAGTTCCACTCCAATTCTGCTAAAGAAAATATTCCTACTACATCTGGCTAATATTTGAGTTCAAAATTTGATGGTCAAATGGCTTACAATCATAAAATTCCCTGTGAGAGCTAGAGGGAATTGCTGCTGACAGTGTGAAACTGAAAGCTGACTTATTCTGAGTTATCTGTTTCTGAAAAGTAGTAGAATCACAAACTAAAATAGTTTCAAGTAGAACATGCACAATAGTTAGGTGTATAAACCTAGGAGCCATTTGGGAAAGAACTTTCTCCTAGAAACCAAACTCAAGAAACAAATAAGACTCTTCTGAAGGTAAAAGTGGAAATAAGAGGCACTATCAAAGTAATCATAGACTCATCATTGATGACTTAATAATATAATATTAGAAAGAATGTGTTTCTATACATACAAGTTTAGCCTTTCCCACTTGTAAACTTCTTTAGACCAATGTTCTTAAGACTCAGATGACTGAGTCTTAAGACTCAGTCTCCTGACTGAGTCAGGAGAGAATCTGGTATAGCATAAAGAGACGAGATCATCCTTATAGCCTTGGGTCTCCATTTTCTTCTGGCACTTTTGGTAAGTTATCTACTAACATTGTTCCTTAGTGTCTTGGTCTGAAAGGTGCACAGATTGAGTAGACATAGGAAAATTGTATACCAGGTGATGTAAAACTACATTGCAAAGGGAACTATAAAAAACAACTACAGGAAACTTCTAACTCGATTGGAAAAAATAAACCAACTCTGAAAAAAATCCTACTGAAAAGTTTACCTCCCTCATGAATCAAGATTTATATTATGAAGGATTGTTTTAACAACTGAAAAGGCTTCTTCTACTGTTGATACTTTTTTTACCAAATCATTGTTTGTCTTTGTTCTCCACTCTACTAGACTCTATTAGTTGGAAGCAGATGTTTCTTTTCAGCTAACTTAAAAATGAAAATTTGCTAGATATATTTAGACTCTGTCCAGACAACTCTAAACTTTACTTAAGTAAACTTTACTTCCATGTTTATTATAATTAATCACTTTTCAGGGATTTCCTCTAGATCATCACCACAACTTTCCCTGAAAATATTTTCACTGACCTTTTCTCAGATACAAAGCACTCCATTGACTTTTCTGAAATTGTATACATATATAACAATCTGATTCTAAGGACCTTTACTGACACATCCAGCCACTGTGAAACAGGAAGTGGAGATCCAGACATAAATTTAAGGTTCTCTTTTTTGCAAAAGAATAAGAATTGCCTAAAGGTTCTGTCCTGTCAAATCCACTGCATGTCATCAAAAACATTTTATAAGACTAAAATTATATATCTCCCTTCTCAAGGACCACTGTCTAGAGGGTAGTGTTCCCAAAAATTTAAGATTCAATAGCACAGGGCTGCACAGCATCTGATTTTGGCTCAAAAATCTCAAAATCTGTTTAATATGGGGGAGCAAGTAGTATGTAGAGAATGTGGAGAGAAGGAAATAATACCTTCTGATTATATATTAAGTGATTCTGAAATTGTGATTTCAACTGATCCTTAACACAGTGGTAGAATCATGTCATAAGTGGCCTGCTCTGGTCCTCTATTATCTCTTACACTGGTTTAGTACATGTTCCCAAACTCCAGTAGCTGTCAGGTGATGCCAACAGTTTGCATGAACATTTTCCCTTGGAGTGGCATATGGGCAATTGAAGCTTTCTTACCTACCCTTGCTCTACTCATAATAGTCTCTCTCCATTTTCTCAAGCAATTGGAAGTGTCCGTAATGCATCTGGCATTCTCCATTGAACTATGTTGATACGAGACTGTTCCAAAGCCACATTTTGCCATAGCTCCTCCTTTATTGTCTCTCTACTGTCCCTCTCTCTCTGATTTGATTCAGAAGGAAGCAGAGGCCCCATCTGGATTGAATGTTGTCAGATACCTACTCTGGTGCTTTATTGTGGAGCATTGTAGCAGAGCCCAGAGCTGGATGGAACAATGTATCTCTACCAGGCACTCTCCTCTAAGACACAGCCACATGGTCTGACAATGTCCCTCATGCCCTCATGGGAAACCTCACAGGAACAAGAAAAGTCATATCTGCTGTTAAGAGAACAGCAAGACTAACACTTGACTAGAAGAATGTGGGAAGGAATTAAAGACTCAGTGCAGCAGATTTGCAAGCCCCCAAACTCTCAATTGGTTGTGATTCTCAGAAGTTCTAGAGGACTTCTCTTCCCTTGTTGCACTCAGCTCCTAATCTATTAGCAGAACAGAAGGTAGAAGCAAATCTCAAAAGTAGAAAGACTCTCCTATAAGATAGATTGTGCAGGGCACATTGCAAAGAGAGATATTGTGGATGGATGGAACAGCAATACAAAAGAATTCACTGAAGTATAATAAACTCTATGGAGAGCTCAAATGGTATAAATTTTTAAGAAAGACCTAGGTCAAAGTTCAGCAAAATAAGCACCAGTAAATGGGTACTTGCAGGAGAGGTTGGAGCCAAGGGGAAAAGAGTAAATGAATGAAGGGGGAAAGGAGGGTGATAGGAGAAGGGGTGGAAAGAATGTAGTCAAGAATTCATTGTATATACCACAAAATTAAGAAAAGTAAGGGCAGGGGTATATCAAAGAAAGGATGAGAATGTTGAAGGGAGTGACAATGATCAAGATGTATTGTATTCATAAACTCTTTTGTTAAGTGTCACCTCCTTTGTACAACCACCTTAAAATTATATATATACACATATAATATGTGTAATATATAATATGTACACAATATTGCATATTATTTACATATATACACACATATACTTATAGAAGTACATATGTGTGTATATGCATATGAGACAAGAACACAAAAACTAGGAAGGAATTTAAAGCTTACCAAGAAAATTTCTGAGAGTGAAATAATAGTTCAGTATTAGCAGTATTCTGTTTCTTAGAGAAAGGCAGCAATAAGGGACATCGTGCAGCTCAGAGGGTTATGTGCCAGGGCCAAGCCAATAGGCACAACCCATAGTTCTGCTCAACCTAGCCATCTTGGAATGGGAGATTAGGGATTTGACACATAAACACAAGACTGGAAACAGCACAAGCAGCAGAGCCACGACATGACCATAAAAGCTCTTACCCACCAGGAAGAAAATCCTGTAGATGGAACTAAGTGTACTTAGAGCAATTACAGCCAGAGTGATTGCAGCTGCAAGGATCAGTGCTTCTGTTATTCTGTCACAGGGGAATTTGGAGTCATTGACACATGGTGTGTTGGGAAAGAACATAATGTTGGCCCCAGAGAAAGGTGTTCTGTAGCCATGAGAAATATGGTCCTCCTCTTAACATCTGTCATCTTTGCTTTTGCCCAAAGTGTTGCTACTGTTGCTTTTCTCAGAATATATTTCAGACTTTGGTTTTCAGCAAGATGCTGCACACACATCGCCTATCAACCCTTTTACAGCATTTGCTGAGACATATGGGAAGACGATGGAAGAGCAGAATATCACAGAGAAAAGGGAAGAAAGAGCAAAGCCAAGATCACTTCCCATCATTTAACCTAGACTTCACTTAAGAAGGAATTGTTAGAGCAAGAATGTTTGCAAAACAGAAGAACCGATAGTTGTTCTCAAATATAAAGATATTGAAATCAAATCTGTGCAACTGCTGCCCTATCTGCATTTAAAGATCTTATAAATAGAAATCAGCACAACACATGCAAATTAAAACATTCATCATTTTCTACATGTTAACATTTCTACTCCAAGCACTATGTCTGTTCTTGCATGAGTTATCATTAAACCTGTCATGTTAATTATTTCTATTTCAAAAGCACTGGGACTATGTTTTCTTTTTTTTAAGGTACTGAGAAAGGAAAGATGGTTGGATATAATGTGTCAGATTCCTATGCATTGTCATCAAAATGAGTCAGCCTCAAAATAGCACCACAATACTTTGTGATCATGTGCCAACCACCAAGCATTTCTAACATTTGGATTTGTCTTCATATGGAGTGATATTCTTTATCAATCAGCTGCCTTCTAACCTGGCATTTTCCCTCCTTTGCTTGCCAGTATCAGGGAATGAAGCCACAAATGGTAGAGCAGAAGCCTCTATAAAGGCAGTGTGTCTCAGTTCCATGAGATCACTTTTTCCCTCTGTAAAAAGAGTGCTTGTATTTTTTCTTAATTCATTTGCATAACTATCTTCTTGGCTCAGTACCAATTTTTTTTATTTTTCAATGTGCTTTAGTACAATTAAACACAGAGAAGGCATCAGTGTCACTATATTTTAAAATATCTATCCGCGTCTCCTAGAACATCTTTCCTTTAATGTATGATTTTCAGATATAAGTAGTCCAAGCTAGTTCAAAATTTGAAATTTCCTTCCAGTTTCCATAATGAAAAGACTGACTATCTTTGGCCGGGGCGGGGGAGGGGAAGGGGAGAAGGGAAGATTTCTATTTCAAAACAATAAAAACTACTAAGTAAAATAAAAATACTCTTTTTTTTCTTTTACTTTTCATGAGACAAGTTTCATTATGCTGTCTTGGTTGGTGGTGAACTTGCAGCTTTAGCTACCGAAGTACAGGGATTACAATCATATACCATTATTCCCAGCCAATAAATACTCTTTTTTCCTGTATATATGTATTTTTAATTGTGAAAGTACCGTACAGAGGGATTACAATTACATGAGCAAGGTAATGAGTACATTTGTTATCAAGCATTGTTGCCTCCTCCTTTGTTTCCCCTTCCCATCCCTTCCCATTTTCCTCCCTCCCACCCCATCCTCCCCATGCCAAAGTTGTAAAGTTCGCTTTTCAACATAACATCTTGTACATCTCATTGTTGCAATGGGTCCACCTGTATCCCTATTTAAACCATTTTTTCCCTTCCCCTTCCCAAAGTATACCAACATCAAATACAGTGAAAACAGGGGTTATACCGTGGGGGAGGGACATACAAAGCAACAAAGAAATTATAAATATGTTAGAAACAATAACAAGAAAGAAAAAACATTTGAGTCCTTATCTTGCAGAAACGGTCAGTTGATGTTAGGTGAAATGAACCCCAAGAATAAATACTCTTTTAATTCAAAACCTACAGATGGGAAGGTAAGGAAATCAAAACACTTCAAAGCTACACATGTGAAATATTCTCTACAAGTCTAGGAAATTATCCACGTGGTAAAGCCAACATTCTTAATAGAATTAGGCCATGAACAAAACAGCACCAAGAACTTTCATCCTGTGCCAAGTTAGATGAAAGACCCAGGTAAGCCCAGTATAATGGTTCATGTGACTACCTAGTAGGGCAAGTATCCAAGCTACTTTGTAGTGGTGGGAGAATCACACTTTAAGGCTATCTTTGTGGAAAAAAATTGTTAGTAAGACTTCATCTCAAAGAATAAGTCAGCTGTGGTGGTTCATGTCTGTAATTCCAGTTATTAAGGAATAGGTAGGAAAATCACAGTCCAGTGCTTGCCTTGGCAAACAATATAGACCTCATCTGAAATGAAAACAAAAAGGTCTAGGGTCATGGCTCAACGTATAGAATACTTGTTCAGAAAATGCAAGGCCCTAAGTGAGACTCTGTTCTCAGTACTACCATAAAATTAAAAGGACTGAAATAAACATGGTGTCTCTACAATCAACATCTTTGATGGACAAAGATAAAAGTCAAGCAAACACTAATTGAAAAAACTTGAACAGGGCTGGGAAGGTAGCTCAGTGGTATAGTGCTTGCCTTGAATGCATGAAGCCCTGGGTTCGATTCCTCAGCACCACATAAGCAGAAAAAGTCAGAAGTGGCACTGTGGCTCAAGTGGTAGAGCACTAGCCTTGAGCTGAAGAGCAGAGGGACAGCGCTCAGGCCCAGAGTTCAAGCTCCACAAACAACAAAATAAATAAATAAATAAATCGAACAGTGCAAATGTGGATCTGTAGCAGCCTCAGACAGGACTGTCAATTGGGTGAGAGGAATGGCCTCAGGAATATTCCAAACCACAGGCTTATGAGAAGTACAGACACTTGTATGGTTTTTATTTGAGGAATTCCTATTTCCATGTAAAGCCATATATCCTGAACTGAAACCTTCACCTTGGGTTCTCTTAATTGATAGTTCCTCCAGGTAGATAGCAGAATAAAGCATAAATTCTCTAGGAAGAAAATATTTTTCACTTAAGGCCATTACAGACTAAATTCAAGAAAATGAGAGTTTAACAAGACCTCTGAATTTGGGGTGCAAAATGTCATTCTGTCTGAGAGGTGTAACCTGGGTCTTGGCTTTTTGAATGATGGGAAGAAAGGGGAAGAAACATAAGGACCACCCCACCCCACTCCAGAAGAGCCACACCTTTAGTGCAAGTATAGGTTGGAGGAAAATCTTCCTACTGGATGCAAAGCCAGAAAGAACGAAACAACAAAAAAAGAAAGAAAGAAAAGGGAAGGAAAGAAAGAAGGAAGGGAGGGAGAAGAGATAATTAGAGAAAAATCTCACTGTGTGAACTATGGTTCTGAGGAAGAAGTAGGTAATAAGTCCCTTAGAATTTTTAACTATAGATGGGTCTACTTGTGGGATTGGGATTCAAATGAGTAGTTTTCAAGCTCAAGAAAGACTTATGGGGCTGGGAAGGTGGCTCAGTGGTAGAGTGCTTGCCTTGCATGCATGAGGCCCTGGGTTCGATTCCTCAGCACCATAAGCAAAAAGAAAAAAGCCAGAAGTGGTGCTGTGGCTCAAGTGGTAGAGTGCTAGCCTTGAGCTGAAGAGCTGAGGGATAGTGTCCAGGCCCAGAGTTCAGGCCCCATGACTGGACCCCCCCCAAAAAAAAAAGAAAGAAAGAAAGACTTATGCCAAAAAAGCCCATATGAAAGAAAAGCAATGGGTAAAAGAATCTGAAGACATATCATAAAACGTTATTAAATAAGTATGTGTAATTAGTATATAAATGGATTGGCCAATGCAACAATTTAGATCAAAGGAAATATAAAAATCTTTTTTTCTTTATTATTTTTAAGTAGTCATATGAAGAGATGAGATTTCACCATGTCAGCTATACCAGCTCAGTTTCAAGTCAGTTTGTGAGTGTAATGTATTCTGTCATTCATCCTCAACTCTGCCCATCCCTTTAAGTTGTCTGGTTCCATTTTCACTTATGTACAATCAATATTATGACTGCATTTGCCCACCTTTCCTCTCTTCATTTATCTGCCCATAGCTTTTTGACTAATTTCTCCCACTCAACCACACATGTTCCAGCTCTCTAGTGTTCATTTTTAGACTGTAAGTTAGTTGCTTACAGGAGTTACACCATTAGACCCATTCCCTGAATATGCCACACTTTCGTAATTTTTTCTGTGAAGAGAAATATAAAATCTTGTATAAAACATCTGAAGTTGGAGGAAGGATGCTTTTTTAAAAAGTATGGAACAGCTGAATGGCTAAGTGATAAAAATTGAATCTATTCTTATGCTCACTAACAGCATGATTAATTACAAAAAAGATCAAATATAAAAAATAAAAAAGATCAAATATCTAAATACAAATAGCTATTTATATGTCTATCTCTACATCTGTTTCCAGATCTCATTAGCAACTTCTTTGCACTCCCAAATTACTCAAGCTGATTCAAAACTTTGGCAAAGTAGCTGGGTATAAAATTAACCCTTAAAAATCAATGGCTTTAGCCGGGCACTGGTGGCTCATGCCTGTAATCCTAGCTACTCAGGTGGCTGAGATCTGAGGATCTCGGTTCAAAGCCAGCACGGGCAGAAAAGACCGTGAGACTCCTATCTCCAATAAACCACCAGAAAACCGGAAGTGGCACTGTAGCTCAAGTGGTAGAGCTTTGGCCTTGAGCTGAAGAGCTGAGGGACAGCGCCCAGGCCCAGAGTTCAAGCCCCACGACCGACCAAAAAAAAAAAAATCAATGGCTTTTCTGTATGCCGACAGAAAAAAAATAGGAAATTAGGATATTAGGAAATTAGGAAAGCAACTCCATTCATAATAGCTGCACAAAAAAATACCTAGGAATTAACCAAAGAAGTGAAGGACTTCTTTGATGAAACCTTTAAAAACCTGAAAAAGGAAATCAAAACAGAACTTAGAAACTTCCCATGCTCCTGGATTGGAAGGATCAATATCTTGAAAATGGCAATACTTTCCAAGTCGATCTACAAATTCAATGTGATACCTATCAATAGTCCAGCCTCATTCTTCAAGGAAATAGAAGAGGCAATCCAAAAATTCATATGGAACAATAAAAGACCCCGAATAGCATAAAGGATCCTCAACAGAAAGAACAGTGCTGGAGGAATATCAATACCAAATTTCAAACTTTACTATAAAGCCATAGTAATCAAAACAGCTTGGTACTGGCACAAGAACAGACCTCAGGAACAATGGAATAGAATTGAAAATTCAGAAATGAACCCACAGACCTATAGCCATCTAATCTTCAATAAGAGAGCTTAAAAAAATAGAATGGAAGAACGACAGCCTCTTCAGTAAATGGTGCTGGCAAAATTGGTTAATCACTTGTAGAAAACTAAAGCTAGATCCTTATATATCACCTTGAACCAGAATCAACTCCAATGGATCAAAGATCTCAGAGTCAAAGCAGACACTCTGAAAACATTACAGGGTAGAATAGGAGAAACCCTAGGTC
The DNA here is from genome assembly GCF_000151885.1 of Dipodomys ordii. Taxonomy (NCBI): domain Eukaryota; kingdom Metazoa; phylum Chordata; class Mammalia; order Rodentia; family Heteromyidae; genus Dipodomys; species Dipodomys ordii. The sequence goes on along the minus strand of NW_012267264.1, from coordinate 4,551,724 downwards.
TCCTTGGCACAGGCCGAAATTTTCTTAATAGAGACCCAGAAACACAACAAACCAAAGAAAGGTTGGACAAATGGGATTGCATGAAATTGCAGAGCTTCTGTATGGCAAAGGACATAGCTAGCAAGATCAATAGAAAGCCCACAGA